>NC_070586.1:30830895-31151895 GCF_027409825.1 Scomber japonicus | reverse complement strand
AGAGCTTGACTGACCCATATCTAATTAAAATATGAAAAAGTGCTCTATATACATAACACTAATAGAGCCATGGAAAAGCCTAGGTATCGTTTCAGTTACCATGAGCTCCAGTAGTTTCAGTATGTGTTTCACGGACCATCATGTCTCTTAAGAAGTATGAGTGAGAAGTAAAGAATTCCCTGCTAACAGACTCACAAATTTCCTGTCCTTGTTTTTTCAGTCAAAGATAGAGCAGCTATGACTTCATCAGCTGTATATGGATAGCACTCACAAAAATTGCAGGCTTTTCTGCAGAATTTTGCACATCACTGGGCCAAAGAAAACAGAGTAACAGAGGAAATCCACAGCTCGGAGCTGGCTGGCTGCACTACAGGAGAGGGTTCAGAGTCCTGTCTCTATCATAGCTGTGGTCAACAACTTCCTTCCCTGATATCAAGAGTATTTAATCACTGCACATTTTCATATTGTCTGTCAAATTGAGTAATGAAAATAACACGGCTGTACAAGTGAGGGTCTGTTACTGTTTTGTAAAAGCAACAATAGATAAATAAAACAATCCATGGGACTAAATTTAAGAAACCTCAAAAACTTTCAGAAGTAGCTTTACAGACCATTTCTGACAAATTGGCAGGATTTAAAGTGAGACTATGAAACTTCTGAAAGGACAAATAACACGATCTTCACCTTACAATATTTAATTCATAAGCAATAAAACACACTCTTCAATTCATTAGCTCATGGCGGTTAATGTTCGCAAACTTTAGATATTGCTGTAGAACAGACATAATTGAGTCTTTTTTGTTGAGTTTACAACTACTTGTTCTACTTATGTTTTAGCATTTACCAGTTTCCTGTAATTGTCACTTGGTGCCCCAGAGGCTGCTGTTAAAAAAATGCGTAGGCCCACTTAATAGCCAAAAAGTCCAACATGACGTTATATTTGCCTTTTCCTGTTTCCATATTGTCAGAAAAGATTATGAAAGATATGTGAAAGCTGTTCTAAAAGGCTTGGGTTAAAGGCACAAAGCAGCTAATGAACCTCTTAATGCATAAAACAAGAGTCTTGTTTGTGCTTTAATGGCTCCTTTGTTCACTTACTATGGTAAACAAATCAAGCTATGACAATCACCCCACCTCTAACAGATCCATTATCCTGGTAAGACTATTATCTATCTATTTTTGTGTGCAGGTACATAAACAATAAAGGACATGTCTATCTATAAGTGCATGGTATTTGGGGGCTCTAATACATGTTAATACTAAACTGATGCATATGAATAAACGTAATAAAAGTAATGTGAAATGGAAGACGTGACAGGATAAGGTTGCCTCTACAGTGAACTACAAAGGGAATGGGAAAAAGGCTGGGCAGGCTGGAGCCCCCTGGAACCATGGCTTCAAAGACCAGAGCAACCGCTTGTATTTATAAAATGTCACCTAACACACATTAGACTGATACACTGGTGCAATATTAGCTTGGAATATGTTATATATTTGGCATGAAATGATGAAATTGAAAATGATGTTTTTATTGTACTAAATACTGCAATGCACGCCATAAAGACTATACTGATTTCCACCAGAATTGTCTTAATCTTCTACAAAGGTATGCAAATTTTATCAAGCCAGTCCGTCGGTCCGCCTCTTTGGTCCAGACTGAAAATATGTCAACACATATTGGATAGATCACAATTAAGTTGTTTGCAGACATTTGTGGTTGGCAGGAGATTAAGATAAATGCACTTATATTAACTAAAAAAACACTTTCATCTGGTACCTCCATGAGGTTGACTTTTTTAGTTGAGTGCAATATCTACTATCGACTACAATTTGGTACTTGCATGACTCCAAAAGATAACTCTGAAGAAAGAAACTGTCATATAGATTACCATGAAATTTGGTACATAAATGCATGTTACCCACAGGATGTATTGTAATAACATATGCAACTCCTTGACTTTTCACCTAGCAGGATCATGTTTAGCATCAATTACCAAAATATAGCATGCCAACATTTTTTATGTGAGCACATTTGCATGTTGACTTTCACATTTTGATCAAAGTACAGCTATGCACACAGCTATTAGAGCATCTACTGTTACTTGTTATACAAATTGTCCCCTTTTCCTACGCAAAGGCATGCCATCAGATAATTTGTATGAATATACAATCACATTAAAAATCTTCATATAGTGACTTTAAGTTAACTATATTAGTATCTGGACTGGTCTACAGCAGCTTTATAGTTGAACTCCACTATACACAGATGAAAGACAGCTGGGCTTTGTTTGCTGGTTTGACTCATCTCCACTGACTTCTAAAACCACATACTTTAAAAAGTACAAAAGCTGCGGAAGACCTTCCCTGATAAACACAGTCTATCTGCCTGTCTTCCTCTGTGTCTCAAGAGTTGGACTCGGCTTCACTTTTCACTCTAAACACAGTGAGTCTCCACTTGCTACAGACTCTTGATCTCTCAGAAAGTCACTCCAGCAGAGGGTGTTAAGATGTAGAGCTCTGTTTCTACTTATTACCAGTCACGGTCTCCCTCTGGCAAAACAACATGAGGGGAAACAGGGTGGAGACACCCAAGGAAGGAGAGGCAGGAGGTCTAAATTAATCCCACATGTTCCCCATAAGGAGACTTTCCAGGCGTCCTAGGCCTATTCGACTGGTTAGAATGTGGTGGAGTACAGCAAACTCTGAAAGCACCTCGCTGCACTTTCCCGCACTTTTCGCCCACACACTGCTGTGCACTGACTCCACATGGATTCATTTAGCTGAAACATGGCATCACAAGGCACAATTTACTTTTTTGGCAAGCACCAAATACTCCAGAAAGCCACTGCTTCAGAAACCAAAAGGACCTTGTGATTGCAGTGGGAAAGAAAACAATTGTAAAATGTTTATCCGACTCTGTTGCTCTAGACAAGAGATGACAGATTCTGACCAATTTAAGACATTTCCTTGCTTCTCTTTAAGGCTTTTACATTTGCCAGATTCACATATACTATACAAGAATGCACAAGTGAAAACAACACAAGTTTAGTGTTTGGCAGAAAGAATCTGGGGTAATTTTAGAAAGCACTGATTCTATTCAGGCTTGATATCTGCTGGAAAATCACACTTAAAATATGATTCACATCTTGGATTCCTTATCACATGCTGTTCCAGATTAGGGTGTTCATGCTTTTATTCATTTATAATAAATCATGCTAATATGAAAACAATGATCTCACCCGGTCAATGACATATGGTCTTATGCAAATGGTTAGTAAGCCAAACAAGCTTATGAGCTGTCAAATATGATCATTACAATGGAACGGCTAACTGTTTATAATATAAGAACTGTTGAAAATGACAGAAGAATCCAATCAGGAAAATTTGCCCAAACCTGAAACTAATTTTAATACGGCACTCGTTTGTGTTTGTGTGACATGCACTGTAGACAGTGCCCTACTCAGTGATGCATGCTTGGGAGTAAGGGAAGAGGATCTGTCAGCATTATCTTAACCTAGTTGTGGAGCAGGGACTGGGGCCGGGACGGAATGAGATTAGATGACCTGGCCTTTTATTCTCTAGGCCTCGTTCACTCATCAATACCAGTGGAGGCAGACTGCTCAGACTGCCGGCAGCCTGCTGTTCAGCCCTACTTGAACCCTGCTGGAGAGAAGATGAGGCGGTAGCTCAGGATTATTTTCTCCTCTGTATAAATTCACCTTTTCACAGTGGTCCAATAAAACACTAGCCACTAACTATACTTCTCTCACTGGTTGCAATATAACAACACCTGCTCCTCAAACACTCATGGCTGTAAAATATAAAGAGTTGGATGCAGAATGGTTTTATGGGTATAAAGACCTGGATGATTGTAATTCTTTGCGTGTAATTGGCCTGCAGATTGGACACAGCAAGAAGCAGGAGAAGTGACGGTTCAGAAAATCTGGTCTCAGTAGTTATACACAGAAACAGTGAAAAAGATAACAATGATGAGAAAATTTAATTAACTTCTTTACAGTTTCTGCAGTCTCTTCAGCAGTCTTTCAGGGTCCTTTGTTGGACTACCAACCCCCAACGAGAACTTCTACTCTACAGAATTTCTCTGAGGAGACACAACAGCTGGACATACCTTGACTTGATGGACATGACTGATATATGGCCCTGCCATGGTGGACAGGACTGGTTTGTGTCTGTATACTAGCTGAATCTCAAGGGAATCTTATTCAGAACTCCCTTAAGATCCACGCTGTTGGTTCATTATTAGACCAAGAAACAAAGTCTGAAGTCTGAAACTCACATTTGATCCTGTTACTGTCAAGCTGTCAGCAGCTTAAAACAAAGTCAGTCAACATTCAGACACAAGCTCCCACTGGAGTAACAACATGAGTTCTCTTCCTTTCTCCAACAATTGAAACAAGTCTCTTGGTATCTGATGTTAGATATTTATAAACTGTCAACAAATCCATCCAAAAGTATCCAGAAAAACTATCTAGCTACATGACTTCTCTTATTTTTAAATGTTTGAAGCTGTGCTCAAGGATGCTCAAACATTTGATATACAATTGCAACATTAGACTATTTCTCATTTAGGGACTCCCTGGAAACTTCTCAAGGACACCCGGAGCCCCTGAATACCACCCGGCACACTGCTGTCGACCAGTGGTATGTGCATACAGTATCAACTATAGCTGAGTCTCTAAATAAATATGCTCCACATTATAAATGGAGACAGCAACACTGTGCAGATGGACTTAAATAGAAAGCATCTCAGCTTGGAGCTATATGATGTGCATCAAAGTTACACAGTTATAATTCTGCTTTTGTATTGATGAAAGTGGGACATCGAGGGTGAACCATGACACAAGGACAGACTATTTTCAAGGATAAATCATTCATAATGAATAAAGTGTTTCAGAACAAGGAAACTTCTGCATTCTGCATCACCTTGAAAAAAGGTGCAAGAGCAGGAACAAAAATACACTGCCACAAGCAATGAGAGTATGATGTAAAAGTTTGGGTTGATATATAATTGTGGCCTAATTTTCTGGATTAGTTCAAAGTGAAATAAGGCCCCTTCTCCATTCATTATTATCTGTTCCCTAAAGTACCTTCTGAGGGCAGAATTGCCACAACCCTGCACTGCAATTGTGAATCTTCAGGTCCTCTCTCTAAGGTGCTGATGGATGAGGACCTACAGAGGAAATTACATCGTTATCTAATCTGACAAAAGCTAGCCACACCACACCGACCTCCTACTGGTTTTATCCTCAGTGGGGGAAAAAATGCAGCAGTTATCTCTACAAACCAGGAGACTGTGCCGCATAGATTTTAAGCCAAGGGGATCTTTTGGGCCTGGTGAGCTTGTAAGTCTATCAGCTACTTTTGGCCTTGTCAGTTTTCAGTCAAGATTATCATAGTTTTATCCTCTGTGTGACATGAGGACAGGATTTCTCCTTATCCAACTCAGTTGAGAGGCTGAAATCTAAGGCTGTGACAGTATGTGAGGACAGAGGTGTGGAAGAATTTCAGCAAATGTTTCTGATAGCGAGATGAGTGGGGCATGTTGAAGATGAATACTGATGAGCTTGCCTTAAGAGCTGAAATTTGCGACTCTCATGGGAAACATGAAAATAGTTTTGTAAAGCTCACTCAGAGGTTAAAGGTCAGAAGTTGTGCAGACAGGTTACAAATTCCTGTTCATTTCTCAGGATGCTGTACAGGACTATCACATGACATTCTCCAGTTTCTAGATTCAATAGATGCTTATTCATGAGTGCATACACTGAAAGAGCTACTAGGGTGTATTATTAACATGTCAATTGGTAATTTCCTCCTCCGGAGAAATGCACTGCCCTCATGACATCTTAAACTTGGCAATAAATCCTCCATCACACATTTAAATAAACAAACTCAATCCAAATCCACCACAACGCCACAATGAGCAATATTTAAAACAGGCAGCCAAGGCTGCCACAGCAAGCATAAACATGATGAGTTAAACCAACAATTCATTTAACTACAGTCAAACACAGGATCCTACAGAGCCACTAACGTCACACAGGAGGAAGGCAAATGGGCTCTAATGGACACTAATACCAAGCAGCATGGCATTGTTGATTAGGAGCTTGTTTACCGAGCCCCTTGCAAAAAGACAACAGCACCTCAGCATACATAATCACATGCAGGACGGGGATTAGGATAAATGACCAAGCATTCAGTTATGCGTTTAAACCTTCAATTAATACTGCACAGTTAACCATGATGGTTAAAGGCAGCAGAGTGGAGAGGGAAGAGGGGCTGGAGCCTCAGTGGAAGAACAAGTATGAAATTACACTAACCTTTAGCCTTGGCATTTGAATGTTAAAAACTTCCATACAGTTCAAAATAGTAAAAATAAAATAATTATTCTAAAAAGGGATAATCCTGGTTAGTTTACATTACAAGCACCTCATACACTATTTACAACTGTCTCATAAAAAGGTTCAATACTGAACCACAGGGAGTCATTTCCCCTGAATCAAAGAACGCCTTAAACCACAAAAAAGGTTCACTATTACATTTGTGAAGAAAATACCAAAGAGGAGAGCTTTTGGCCATTTAGTTGGTAGCACTCTCTTGGGGGTCCAAGCACAACTGTGTTTTTGCTGGGGTTTGTAGCTATATTACATTTGTTTTTCCCTTTAACTATCTGTTATTTAATCAATTCAGTAAGAGCACTTCAACACAAGACATTTCAATAGATTATGCTCTAATAAGATGTTAGCTAACAGTTAAGGCTAACAATTACCCAGCCAATTAGCTTGCTTAACGTCTAATGTTTCATGTGTTTTTTTAAAAAACGATTCAACCCCCAACTAGGTGCATATGGTAAGTCTAGTAATGTGGAAACTATTTCACTTCCTAGGTTACTTTAATTCCAGAAAGCAACTAGCTTGGCTAACGCTCGGTAACGTTAGCCACACCAGTGGGTCTGCAACAAAGCAGCAGAGTATAACCCTCAACACTCAAAATAGCTGTATTCAGCTGATGCTGCTGAAATATTAATTTATGAAATGATGAAGTGAAACTTAAAGATCCCCTACAGACATGTATCAAGATACATAAACACACTCTGCTTTGAATAATAATTTGTGCCTAGCAAGGTTTTTCCCATCAAAAAAAACATTAACTTCATTAAAATCCTTACAATGGCATCTACACCAAGTGCAGCTGAAATAAATGTAAATGTGGTGCAAATTAGGACCAATCTATATCACACTAGCTTTTATATTAATAAATGTGGTCCAGTTTTAGCCCAGAAGCCTTTTCTTTACATTGCTTTCTGTGTCCTTGTTACCAAAGAAATACTGTACTTCTATTACTATCACTGTGATTGTGAGAGAAGTTATTGTACTGCATGAATGAGGTGCCCTATTGAACAATTTCACTCCAAACACCAGTTTGTCAAGCATTTTACAGTAGAATAAAGATTCTAAATGACTCCTGTAAAATGGTTGGATATAAAAGGTGAAATGGTAAACTGTCATCGCCCTCTTTTACATCCTTCTGCAACTTTGCACTACGTCAGCTAACACATCGGAAATACCTTGAGATTAAAATTCTCTACAAGACCTTCTGAGCAGAGTAAAAATGCAGAACAATGCATTCTGTAGCATCTGAATAAAGTTCGATTGAATGGATGCACAATGAAAAGCAGGAAACAGATGTGGAAACTGAAGATTAGATTCCTGTTCACATAGGCAGCTCTGCTCTCAGTCTGGAGATACGCTGGCAACAAATGCCACCATTGACTACATCTCTCCTAATTCACTGTCACACCGCAAAAAAGTGCTGAACACAGGTCTTGTGCAGATAATCAATTGACAGTTTCCATTCATCCATCCATGTGTACTATAAAGTGTGGCCTATTAGGCTTGGCAACAAACGATAACAGCTGGCTTGGCTGTTCTGTTTCTAGAACAGGTTATTCATCTGGCGTATAATCAAGGGCAGTGATTAAGGCATTCTGAGGAATTACTAAAAGGTAAAAGAAAGCTTCCGCATTGCAGCCACACAAAGCTGGGCCACATTTAGACATAGCAAGAGGTTTAAACTGCTGTATAATAGAATCTCTTTATAGACACAGATAAGGCTTGGATAATATTGTTGTGGCTAAACCACGACTAAAAGCTTAATTTATCACCAGGTTTTTTGTGATGAGTGGTGGTCATGCTGTGGAGACATAAATAATTCTATACTAATGCGCTCTAATTCAATCTCAGTGGGAAACACAAACAGTCAGGCGTCAGTAAGCCAAACACTGTGACACCATGGGCAGTGTGTGTGTGCCAGTTCTGGCCACAGGTCTCACCCTCCATTGCCCATATGACACCAAGTAGCCTGCTGGCAACAGTAAGATATTTAACACACCGAGGCCTGGGCATGAAAAATGATTTTTTCTCTGGACTAGAATAAGCAAGGTCAAAAAGCAGGAATTAAAATGTATCTATTTTTTCACTTGTTGCACATCAGGGATCTTTTGGATAGAGACAAATTATTATTACACTGTTCTGTGGTTTGTAATGTGCATATGTAGCTTGGCTCTCTAGCCAAAGACAAGACTAGACTGAGCTCAACATAATGGACTCTGTTTGAGAATAGGGAGACATGGCCTAGTTTGGATGTGTACTACTCCCCAGGGGGTTCCATTATACTAGACTCAATCCTCTAGGCCTTTTACTGTGAAAAGAAGGAGCAACAGAGTAAAGTCTTAATCCTTGCTCTTGAACCATCTGCTGGGGGATGAACCTTAACGTGTTGGTTGATGAACCCCCCGCAAAAGTACTTTAAAAAAAAAAATCTCTGAGAAGAAAAACTCTGACTTCTGCTTTTTATGAACGAAATGACTGAATTGCAAAATCCAATAAAACTGTCACAAATTCATTGTACTTCAAAACCTGCAAATCAGGCCATTTGTTTATGCAAAGCCCTCAACATAACACCAAGGAGTGATGGGATTTTAGAGCTACAATCCAAGCTACCTGGGCAACCCACAAATGCCATATGTTTCCTCCAGTCAGGGTGCAGCAGAAGCTTTATCAGTGTTTTCCAGCATCCAAAGCAGATTAGCTTTAAATGAATTAATTGTTTGAGTACACAACAGCATTAGACCCACAGTAGCTATTAGTTAAAAGCATACAAGGTAGAAAATGTGTATTTAAAATATTATGCAAATGCAGTGACACATTATCTTGACATCCAACATGTTCCCTTGTGACATATGTGTTTTTAAAACACTGTAAAACCACCCAACCTTGGATGGGGAGGAATCTCATTCAGCCTTTTCATACTCCAGTGAACAAACAGAGTCTATATAGGAGAATGTGGTTGGATGATGTAGCCCTACAGTCCTTATTCTGGCTCTAATATTCCCAAACTGATGTTCAGGCCCCCTCAGGGTTTCTTGGAGGATGTGAGATTGAGCATGACGTGGATTTCACTGATAATCCGTTCACCTGAGGGTTAGCACTAGGGGAGAATGTAAGTGGGGATGATGATTCAGACCAGACACACCACCCTGCCTCTCCCTCTGCTCTCATCTCCCTTGCCATAATGTCAGCTCTGTATTTACGTCACAACGCTAAACACATCATTTACCAGATAAAGGGGCCTGGGGCAAAAGTCTGTCTACATGGGGGTATACCTGATGTGATTGTGATGCTTGTTGATGGGTTGTGTTGATATATAATCATTCTATTGATTGCTGCTGGTGTGGAATGACCACAGTCACAAGCTTAACAGATCATCTGACTTTAAGAGAGTAAGGAACCTGTTGGCCTGGGTCAGAGCTTGAACATATACCTCAACTCAGCTCATCACATTTCCCTCATAAGAAAAAACACAAATTCCTGTCCACACATTGGGTCAGATGGTAGTAGATTTAATTAAACCAAGCTGGGGACCCTTGCAGGACCCCACTTTGGGAGCTGTTAGTTTAGGATGATTGTAATGCTTATTGATAGGCTGTGTGACACTGCAACAACCTCAAAATGAGTGTGCATGAATCAAACTCAACCGCCTGCTTAGTCAATGCAACCATTTTAATTCTATCAACAACTGCCTGCGGCTTTTTATTGCAATGGAAAGTGAGTATCTGCGGCCTAAACTGTGGGCTCCTGGACGATCACAGCGTTGTTGAACTTGCACGGCTTATTGGAAGTTTGCCTTGCAGGTATTATGGCTGAATGGTCTTACTGAGGCTGCACAGGAAGGCGAGCACAAGGCTGCTTTTTTTTTTTTTTTTTTTTTTTTTGCAAAACCCATTTCAGAACCGCTGTGAGATTTCCCAACGGGACAGAAAGAAAACCACTTATTCCACCTAAGTGACTGAATCCACCCATGCAAACTTCGAGCTGCCATCCACTTTTGCCTGTGTCATCTGAATGGCACACACTGTATGGAAATCCCGCTATGCACAGAACAAGAAGCGATGCGAACTTACGTGAAAACGAAAAATAAAGTGGTCGATCCCACAAGGAGTGTGGCAGCTGTGGACACTGGGATGTATTTGGTGGGTTTAAATCTCTTTCCAGCGCTGTTGGGCATTCTGTAATTTCCACATTCCTCAATTATTTATTCCGATTGGAGTCGCATGTAGAAAAAAAAGATCCAGTGTGCAAATATATAGGCTTTTCTGTGGCTATTAAAAGGTACAAGCAGTCCGTCTTTGCTACCGTTGAAGCCGCATAGATCCTAAGATAGAGAGAGGCAGGAATACACAGAGCTTTCTGAAAGCCTGGAAATCCCACCCTTACAATCCAGCCCACTGGTGAGGTCACTGAACCGCTTGAAAAGGTGGAGCCTCTCTGCAAACCGTGCAAGTGTCTGCAGAAGAAAATGACCGGTGTTGTAATATAACGACGATTACTCTGCTTTTTACCTCAGGAAGCATTTTAGTTACTCTGCAATTTATGTTTTTGTTTTTGTTTTTTTTACCTTAGAGATTTTGCCAATATAAAGCACTACCTCTCTCGCAGGTTGAACTATTATAAAGACAACTATTTGAACTATTTAAGTATGCTGTTTGTGTAATTAATTTAATATTGCAAATGTGTGTTAAAGTTGAGGAAGGATAGCAGTTGTCACGTCTTGGAAACACTGCAGGTGCATCGGATATCTGCAGCAAAACCAAAGTCCATTTAATTTATAGCAGTTTATTGTTGTTTGTCCTCCTGTAAACATGCACGCTTGGACACACCGTGTCTAATAGCTTTAAACAAAAAAGTGTAGTTCCACTCTTGAACTCGGTGTGATTATTGTACACTAATAGGCGATAATTTACATGAAAATTCAGTTGATAGAAATAACCATTTGAGCCACAGTCATCCATCACCGCAATAGACTGTTGGAAGTAGCGGGACTTTCTTACAGTTATACCTTAATTGAAGTTATGTATTGTGAGGCTTTAAAATGTTAAACGGTGTCAAAAGTTCATACATTTGGCTCATTTTAATTGTCGTGTGTTGAATAGAGTTTGCAGAGAGGGGAGAATAAATGACAATGTACCGTTGTTGGGTTTATGGAGTAGGGCGCCCTCCAGTGGAAAGTTTCTCAATTTATGTGAGGACAACTGTTTTGGTTCGCACTGGCCACCGTAGTGTTTGTAGGAAGCTGGCTAGATTAGCTTGCCATCTCTTGTGCCGAGTGTAATTTCAGTTTCCCCCGCCGCATGGTACAGATTGGTACCACAAGGAGCGTGTATTTATATTCCTTTCTCGAGTTGGATTTAACAACTAAAAGCCTTTTAGTAACAGAAAACCTTGTGAGAAGAGACAACGTTGCTCCTCGTGAACGGCACACCAGTTAAGCTCCGCTAATTAGCTAGCATTAGTTTGCTGCTTGGTGGGGGGTCGCAGGATGTCTTATAGGAAAACTTTCAAACTAATCAGTGGCTTCGCCGGAGGCTCTGCGCTGCTAGTATTCGCTGCTGCCGCTGCAGACTCCCGCGGATACTTCGGTGAGCAGCGCGGAGAGACAACGAGCCGGTGGCCGAAATTCACCGTCCTTCAAGCTGCGCAACCGGCGTGGACATCAGCCAACCACACACCCGCCCCGACGGGACACGCCTGGGACTTCAACTGGGATAAGTATGAGCCTCCACACACGCTCTGTGTCACGACTGCAATGATCTGCGCAAATATATTGTTTTTTTATGTTCTGTCCGTTTTGTAGAGCACACTTTTGTTTGGGTGCAACGCCAAATCTTGTATCCGTGTGACAACAGCTCATCCAAAGGGATATATTTTGGTTAACGACTTAATTGTAGAGGAGACACCTCAGTGGCAGGTTGAGACACTCTGTTGGCACTTGATAAACTCGCTGACTAGGGCAGGCCCAAAATGTGATCGTGTATCTAACAGAGACATTATCTGCCACGAGTGTTTGAGGATGATTGTTGAGCAACCATGTTATACTTTCGTTTTTCATTCATTTGTGTATTCACTTCCAACAAGGGTGTTTTGATTTTGCTCGTTTTGAAATAAAGCAGAATGACAAGAAACACTACCAGTTACGTGGTGTAAATATGAAATATAATAGTATGGCATGCTCTGGTGGCCTACTGGTTAGACAGATGGCTCATAACCACTTTGAATCTTTCTCTCTCCCTTAGTTTTTTCTATTCATATTTACACTGTCTCTATCATAAAAGCATAAAGTGTCACACCCTCTGAAAGAGTGTTCAGAATATATCTTTCATTTACTCCACTGGTGTCAGTGTCAGACACTAGCTGCCTCACTCTCTACTAATAATGACTTCTGTTGTAATTTCATACTGTCGGCTACAATAATGAACAACAAACCATCTGTTTCATTATTGCAGTGTTACAGGGACAGTGTAGATATGACAGAAAGACATAGAGAGAAAGAGATGGGGGTGACATGCAACAAAAGTCTGTCAGATTCACATCTGATGTTGTGATAAGAAAGCATGCATCTTAATCAGTAGGATATTAAAGTGCACCATATTATTACATTTGAATACTTACACCACTTAACTATGTCACTTTGCTGCTGGTGCTGCTTGGATGTCAAAAAAAAAAGTTTTGTTTACATAAGATTCCTTTTACATAACACAATGTCACTCTTGTAATAGGAAAAAGGAAGGATTAGTAATGTGATTAGTTTTTTTTTTGGGTGCCTTTTTCATAAAAAAAAAAAGGGCACAATCATAACCTCCTGGATGGAAGTAAGGACATAAAATGAATGAAAATAAAATTTGAATGTGGTTACGAAACAGCCATCCTAAAATAGACCTGTCCTGATTTTTAAAAAAAGACCCAGGAAATTTGGTTGACTTGTCTTTGAACTTCCAGCAGGATGCCACTGAGGTGACACTATGAGGATCCTGCTCTTATTGAATTTTAGCTCTTGCTGAATGACCAAAGCTATACTTGACATTTTCGATGTATGCTGAATCTTAGAGTGAGTCTTAAGGAGCCTGATATTAGTCTGATATTACTTTCCTAACAGTCCTTGAACAAGATAAATGGAAGTTTCTCAATATATCTTACTGACCATCTAAATTATAGTTATGTTAACCCAGTTTTCCAATTTAACCATGAGAGACTAAAGCTTCTTTCTAATCCCAAGATCACTGTCGTCTTAACTCTTTTCAGGAGAGACCCATCTGCACTGACCAATGGGAAGAAGAAAGAGAGTGCATCTGAGGACCCCAGCTCAGAGCAGGACAACGGCAAACCTAAAGCCACACGCAACATCCTCCTCATCAGACACTCCCAGTACAACCTGAGCGGGAGCAGCGACAAAGAGAGGATCCTCACACCATTAGGTCTGGTTTCAGATCGGCCTCTTTAATGTCTGCTCATTATCGCACCTGGAGCTTTGACCCAGGAACACATTTTCCACTTCAGTATCAGTATGATTCTCTTGGCTTTGCTCAGTTGCACCTTGTAGAGCAGGTGTTTTTAGACATTGAGTTATCAGTTGTAATCGATGTAACGACGGCTGTCTCGTCCTCTCTCTCTCCAGGTCGTGAGCAGGCTGAGTTTACGGGCCAGCGGTTGGCAGCGTTGGGACTTAAGTATGACATTCTGATCCACTCAAGCATGGCCAGAGCCAAGGAGACGGCAAATATCATCAGCAAACACCTACCAGGTAGTGGATAGATGCCACACTGCTTTTCACACTCAGGCTGCTTTTTTTTTTTTTTTTTGCCTCCAGGTTTGGAAAGTTCATTACATGTTTATTGTACCAATCACTGTTGGGTCAGATAAAAGATAAATGATTGATTACAGATATTTAAAGTAGAAAACATCCCCTTATTTTGTCAAGATATTGTTGAAGTAGACATTTTAATGCTTCTATTCATTTAGTTTGACTTGACACTGTTAATGCTGATAGTTACTATTCATATCCTGTTCGTCTTTGTTGTGTCTTGTTACCATTTCCTGTTTCGTGGCCTAGATTCTTTACAGAACAATAAAACTGGTGCAGAAATACAAATACAGATCATTAACTTTTATTCTCCCTCTGAATGTCATACGGGTCCAGGAGTGGATCTGGTGAGCTGTGATTTGCTAAGAGAGGGCGCACCTATCGAGCCGGTCCCACCCGTCACTCACTGGAAGCCAGACGCTGTGGTGAGAGAAGCTGCCCTATGTCCAGAGCGGGCTGTGGGGGACTGATCTTTTTATATTTTTTGCAAATCCTTGTATTCGATTAGGTAGCTTTCTGCTGCCCACGTGTCTGTGCAAAATGTCCTGTCGAGTGCTTGTTAAGGCTCCAAACCGAGATCTGCCAATACATCAGTGCAATGCAACAGGAATGGAGCACAGGAAGAGTTTAGTTCTAAAATGCCAAAGTTTTTTTAAAGAAGGATGGCAGCTGAAGATCAGTCTGTTAGATATAAATATTTTGCCATTGTTAAAATTGAATTCCTAAAGCAAAAACACTCGACAGCTACAGTATCAGTCGGCATCATTTTGGAGCAAAACTCTACATACATTCCCTACATTGCACTGCAGCCTCATGTATTGACTGTGTACTGACTGAGGGGTTCAGACAGAACCCTTTTCATCTGACAAAGGTGGCTTTCAACCTCTCTACCGTCCTCCAGCAGTACCATGAAGATGGAGCGCGCATTGAGGCAGCCTTCCGTCGCTACATCCACCGCGCTGACCCTAAGCAGAAGGAGGACAGCTATGAGATCATCGTCTGTCATGCCAATGTCATCCGTTATTTTGTGTGCAGGTTTGTGCCGCCGGCGGACTGGTTGGTCGCGGCTCAGCCGAGGCCAGAGCTTTGCCCCGTTGCTAAGTTATCAGCTTCTTTGTCGTGTTAACTGTTGTTCAGACTTCATAATAGATTCCTGTGAGATTTTTTTGGATTGAATATGTGCTTTGCTTGTGTCATTGTGATTTTTAATAGAATCCTGTAATAAATAGTCCAGCCTCTCTCTCTCTCTCTCTCTCTCTGTGTGTGCAGTCTTTAGACTAAGCTGAGCTAGTTAACAATCTCCTTTAGACTACTTATGGGCCATGTCACATACATGTAAACCAAATTATTTTTCTGCACTACTGTGGCTCATTCTTAGCTGCTGTTTTCTTCCATTTGTTTTCTCAGGGCTCTGCAGTTTCCTCCAGAGGGCTGGTTACGTATGGGCTTGAACAACGGCAGCATCACATGGCTCACCATCCGCCCTAGCGGCAGGGTGGCCCTCAGAACTCTGGGCGACGCCGGATTCATGCCCCCGGACAAACTAACACGGACTTGATGGGCCGACACGCCGTAGGTTTCTTTGACTCAGTCAGATGTCCAGTGGGTCAGTTGCAGGGTCAAAGCTCAGTTTTCTCCTTAAGTGTCTTGAAAATTACTTTGAATTTCTTTGTAATTGAACTATCATCATGTAATGAGAGACTCCGTGGTGGTGGTGGTGTTGTTGTGTTTACTTCCGTGCCATAGGATGCCAACAGAAGTGAATTACAGCTGCATAGCAACTCCTCCTGAATGTAACTGAGGATTTTTACACAAGTTACTGATTTTTAAACCAAAAAAAAAAAAAGTATTTGTATAGATGTCGTAAATGCGATTTAAAATGATCTTAGCTTTAAATGTGTCACTGAAGTGAGGACTGTGTTGTATAGTGCAGTTGAAATAAATAAAATAAAAATCATGACATGCCTGTTTTTCATGTACTTTCTTGATGTTTTTGCAACCACTAAAAGAAAAAAGCACATACACGTCACCAGTAAAGTAGGAGTGATGTTTTATTGATTAGTTGAAAGCAAATGAGGTCTAGACATACAGAAAGAGAATTCACCATGAGTTGTTTTTTTTTTTTTTTTAATAAAGCACAGAATGCTAAAAGCACAAGAAGCATGTTTTAAGTTTTTTAGGTGCATTTTTGCAAAGTTCCACATTCATAAACATTCAGAGACCAGAATTAGATCCGCTGTCACCTGAGAGCACACGGATGACAATACAATCTTCTCAGTGAAGTAGTTTGTGCTCTCGGATAAAGGTTTAGTTCACAAACAAAAATAATACATTCAGAACATTGTTTCTTTCAACCTAGAAGTAGTGTGGCAATCTGAATATTTAAAATGAATGGCTCTTTAGTCCTAGACGTAGCTGATAAGCCCTCATACAGCAGTGAATTTAACTCTAAATTACAAATCATTTGGAAACAGCAGGATTTCACACATTCACATTCCACCATTAGACTAAAACCTGCTGTGTTTACATGAATTAACGGTTAGCCAATTTGACTGAAGAGATTCATAACATTAAAGCTATATTAAGCACTTTGAACTTAACACATTTGAATTACTTGTGAGGGGGTTGTGAGTGCTGCTGAGCTCACTGGGAATCAACACCCAACTATATGCAGCTCTTCGCGAATTGTGTTCTCTAAGCATAAGGCAGCTTTTTTTTTCATATAAAGATGGCCATTATAGGCAAGAGTAAGTTAATATATCAGAATTCTGTAGCTGTTAAGTTTTGAAATCTTTCTGCCCACCTCCTGGATAAAAAAAATCGCTTAATGTAGCTTTAAGTTGGTCTCAGTCTGGGTGCTTTTCAAGTTAAGCCCAGACAAGACAAACTGAAATGACTTTACTGATGGGTGTGTATTTTATTATTTATTCTCACACTGTGGGAGATGCTTGTGTTTCAAAGATATTTCAAAAAAGAAAAAAAAGATAAGCAAAAAAAATTGCACAGTCTAAGGCCGCCGACAGTGACAGAAAGGAAAAGTCAAGACGTGTCCAGGAACCACCGAGAAAAGATGGGAAATGTATCCGTTTTTATTGAAGAAAAGAAAAGCATGGAAGATCTCAGTCTCATCAGTTTTTCCCACCCGCGTTTTGCCGTCGTCACCTGTGACCAATGTAAGTCAGAGGATTTCCAGATATTTTATTGTATGAGCTAGAGAGCGTGTCCGAACTGACGGAACTAGTCGCTTCGAAAAATTAAGGCAATTCCTGAACTGAGGAAAACATAGGAAATGGCAGTCGGTTTTAACACCATTAATAAAAACATTTAATTTTTGTGCTACTGACCAACATACAAAAAATAATTTTTAAAATATTGACATTTTACTTTTTTTTTCTTTTTTCTTAAGAACATCTTCAGTGACAGAATCTGGTTTGAGGATTCCACACTAAGGTTTTTTTTTTGTTTTTTTGTTTTTTTTAAAGTGACGAACTAATTCTGGGGAGTGCGGCTTGTACTCACGATATCCAAAAAAGTTGACTCAGGCTATGATACAGGTGCGTCCACTTGCCACAAATAACATTACCGTCAATTCAACACGGTCCACACCCATACAGTACATACATCATCAAGTTTTCTTTTTTTTTCCTTTTTTAGAGTCTTGAGTGTACATTACAACCTAACATGATGAGAATTCCTGTATTACATAGGAGTAGTACCATACATCATTAATACAAATCTTCCACACACTTGTGCATATTTCTGTTATGTATGTGGTTTCTAAGCTCTGGTGTAGTCACCTTGGTGCAGCTGGGTTGGGAGTGGGAAGAAAGGAAGGGGGCGGAGGTGGAGGTGGGTGGGTTTAGAGCTCGTAGAGGGTATGGCCGCAGTGGTTGGAGGCATGGGGGAAGGAGTAGGTGGTGGTTAGATCGGAGGCTCGTTCAAGTGCTTGAGGCGGATGCGCTGGATGTAGCTAGCATTGGCAGGGCTGTAACGGCTGGGGCTGAAGTCTGGTGAGGCGGCATGCCGGGCGGGACTGAAGCGTCCGGTGGGTGACATCAGGCCGCTGACCGGGGAGCCGGGAGTCTGAGGCTGCATCCTGAGTCTTGGTTTTACCACCGCAGGGCTAGTCCAGCTAGAAGATACACATGAACACCAGTCAGTACTGTTCCTTTGCTTCCAATACTGAAATGAGCACAACCTATCTGCAGAGTGCTGACTGGTTTACTGCACTGGCTGCTGACATCCATACATCTTCAGATTTATTGTCCCATCTCTTAGTAAAACAACCTGCACAACTTTCAGTGGCCTTGTCAGCAGCTAAGGTGATATGTCTTCTTTCTGCATCTCATTCTAAAGAAGCTATTTTTTTGTACAGCCATTTTTTACTAGAGATGACACCGTTGATTTTGGCTACACATACTAGACATCACTTCTTAAAAAGTCTGGACTCAAGAGCTCAAAGCTTTTCAAAATAGTTTCTTCTCGTATTTTTTCTCTGGTATAAAAACACCACACCCACTGGCATTTCACCTAATTTCTAATCAATAAAAAGTCTGCAGATTGTAATTGCAAAACGTTTTTGCTGCAAAAGCTGTATAGTCTTCTCTGCACCACGTATATCTGTTGAATTTCTGCTGTAATAAACATGTTAACTCCTCTCTTTTGTTACAGGTATGTGACCGATTCATATATTGAGTAGGAAATATCATCCACCTGTTAGACTTGTTAGTTTATTATTTCAGATGTCTTACCACAAACATAATTTCAGTGTGGTGTTTCGAGGATGAACCTCAGACATTACATTGCCTCATTCCTTTAGCTTAATATTCAATGGACAGCTCTGAAATCTAAAAAAACAGAGTTTAGTCTCAAAGCTATTCATTTTTTTAGCATATTGATATTTGAGAGAATAGTTGAAAGATATCTAACAAGCCAGTTAATGTAAATGTAGTCACTGATATGTGAGGCGGTGAATTTCTCTGAACAAATGATCCCTGATACTAAAGTGTTTCCCTACACAATAAATATTGATTACAGTGATTAGCCTTTAATCTGATAATCTGATTTCACCAAAGCCTCACTTTGAGCATAAACACACAGTATAGTCAGCAGAACAACAATTTGCAAACTAACCTCTGCATGTCTGTTGTAGAGAACGACTTCATTGTGCTCTTCCACTTATGAATGCTGGGATACTTTTGGGGATCGATATCTGTGCCTTCTAACGCTGACATGACCTCTCTGTCCAACTTGGTTGGTGAATCCCTGTAAAAACATGGAAGAAAGATGACATGAGCTTGTGTCTGCAGTGACATTTAAATCATAAGTCACTGAACCCTTTTGTAACTGGCTGCCTGTTACAGATCCCTAATAATAGTGATCAATACTAGTTAGAGTTAGCTGGCCTTGTAGTACAAATGTCTAGACTAGAATAATTATTGCTTATTACAGTATCAGTTTAAATATATTGACACATCTTTTAATACAAGTTATATCTGACACACTTTATATATAGAAACATCAAATATCCCATGATGCGTTCTATAGAGAAACTAGTGTGACTCACCCGTCGATGAAAAGTCCTTTTCTAATGTGCGGTGGGGTCCTGGGTAGGAACTCGTGGGAGTTATCTAAGGACTTATAAGAGGACCCTGATGATCCTGAGCTGCTCAGGTCCCTCCCCCCGTGATCCCATGATTTGGACCTTGCACAGATGTTGCGTCCCCCTGATACCAACCCCCTAGTCCTGCCCAACATCTCCAGGCTCTCCTCTGCTTCAAAGTACTCCTCTGAGCTGCCGCTGCTGCGCCTCTCCTCCGCCTCTCCTCCCTCTGTTCTCCATCCTGGCCCCTCCACGGCCTCAGCGTCCTGGCTGCTGTGACCCAGAGACACGCGGTTCAGCCCGGAGCTCAGGTCTGTAGCTGAGGAGGAGCTGTAGGAGTCCCTCAGCTCCCTGTGCCGGCTCCCTCCACTGCTCCTCCTCTCTCTGCAGCTGGTGGGGCTGTCCAACGGCTCTTGCAGTGACATGCGCTCAAACTCCACCATGAGGTTGGAGATGGGCGACAGCAGGCAGGAGGACGGGGAGGTACGGGGAGACACCTTGTCTCCGTTGTGAGTCCTATCTCTTGAGGAGGAGCACAGCCCGTTTTTGCAGGCGACGCCGGGTGACAGCAGGCTGTCGTCGCAGCAGCACAGCAGGTCCTGCTCGGCTGCCGTCTCGATCAGGTCGGCCCCGCGGTGGTGCAGCGCCATGGGCAAGATGTGGAACTCGCGACCGCCCACCGCTCCCTTCAGGCCATCCTTAGATGCAGCAGAGGAGGTGATGCTGGTGAGTGCTGCGTTCTGTCGGTTCTTCATCTCCTCAAGGCTGATGTCATCACCCTCGTCCAGGAAGGCACCAACAGAGATGGAGTTGCAGAACTTTTGGGGCTTGCCTGCAAACAGATGATGAATGACCAAAACAGATTTATCATTAATTTATCAAATTATTCTTCATGGCAGGTGTAATGATAATTTCAACTCCTTTGTAAAATACCCAACCTCCCACCTTCTAACCAAGATATCAGACTTTTAAATTCCTTTGCATTTCTACTACCTAAGACACCCATTCAAACCCTTGTGTATTTTAAATTATGTTGTCTAGACCTCTTAATTTCACACTTCAGGGGGTCAGTGCCAATACCTGCGAAAGACAAAAGAGTGTGGAATCACACCATAGGTAAGAGGCTAACCCCACAGCAAACACACCCCAGAGGTGGGCCTTTCCCTCAGGTATAAATGTTCAAGTTTCCCCATGCTCGGGGTCTTTCTTCATTTTGAAACTGCTTGCTTGTTGATTGACCTTTTCTTTGCAAAGAAAATAAAACCTTGTCGGCCGACGGAAGTCTCTATTTCATTCTTCACAAAGAACACAGAATTTCCACGACACAGGAGATTATGCAGCTTTGCAAAATCCTTCTATTTCATATCTGACAAGAGGCAACAACTGAGACCTTTACACTGATTACAATTTACAGATTCAATCACAGAGGCTGATCTTTATATTTTTTATATTTTTCAGGACTTCCCTGACAGAGAGCAGATGAGGGTACCTGGAGAGGGGGTTTTAAACCTGTTGCTGGCCTCATTCTCCCCGGCCTCTTCGTGAGCACGTTGGCTGAAGTCCCTCTTGCTCAGATACTCTTCCAGCTTGCGGAGCCCCTCAGTCGATGACATATCCACAAAACTGTCAAGGAAGTCCCAGTACTCAGTCCATGGGTGGCCCATCTCATGAGCCAGGTCCCTGTAGAGAAAAGACAACTTAGCAATTAGATTATTACACATACAATTAAACAATATCTCTATACTCTACTGTAAAAAACTGGTGTTTTCATAGTTGCTGGGAATCACAGATTAACTCACAATACTATCATGATATTCTTCTAGTAACAGTATATCATAATAAAAGTGATCCTGCAATGCATAAATCACAAAGAAATCATCTACAATACAATACAAAGATTATGTACAATATATATTAACAATAAATTAGTTTAACAGAAAAGAGATGCTCTATAGTATCACAACATTGATAACTGTAGCCTCAGTTCGTGCCTCTCACAGAGCTGCTGGTAACATTAGTTAGAGTGATAAGAGACAAAAAAAAGACAACGTCGTACAAAATACCCAAAGATTTATTCCTTTTCTGTGGCAGTAAACACAACACATCATGCTCATAACTAACTGCTGTATTCAGAGCCTTATGAGGTATTTGGGGCTCTCGAGTGACGACAAACACTGTTTATCACTGTAACATTAAAATGATAAACAGCAGGGCTACAGTTACATGTTGCTGACAACACTAGTTCAGCTACAGCACAGTTGACACATAGAAACTATTACGGAGGGCCATTACACACTCTGTTTCCAGCATGGACATCAGTGGCATTTTGCTTGCATTTGTCATTTCTTCTTCACTGTCACCTACAACTGCCTCCATCTGATTGTCACCAGTCTGTTCAGCACCTCTATAAGGAGGTGGAGTGTAGTGGTGCTCTAGTAGTGATAAGCCAAAGTAGCCAGATGTATTCTGAGCGGTCCAATGTGCCACAAGTGGAAATATTGCAATATGATGCAATTTCACTCCAATTTTATAGATTTTCTTTCTGTCTGAGACTAAAATGCTGTCAAAGCAGCAGTGGACCATTTTTTAATATAAGTTTGATATTTGCTTAATATCGAATATTTGCTTTTGAGTAATTTCCAGTACTAATTGGATGCTTTCCATGTCTTCACACATTTCTATCATTCTTTGAGATGAATTTTGTTGCAGTTCTCCTTGTACTGACTGTGTAAGGATGAACCCAGGGTGTAGTACATGGCCTGACATGTCTGCATGTGTCAACAGTATTTCATCTAGTGTATTCTCTTCATGCATGCACAATATTTTTGCAATCTCTGTAAAGCACCCCGGTTCATTTTGGAAGAGCAGAAGGTTATGAATCTCTCACCTGCCCACTCTCTCTGCCCCACGGTCGGGATCAGACTTGAGGATGTGGTGGAACATCTCGGCTCGGCCTCTGGGCGGCGTCTTCCAGGAGCGGCGAAAGTCGTCTGCCTGTAGGGGACGATTACATTCTCTGGTCACTTAATGTTGTGAAAGATGCATGTGGTAACTGTGGTTTTAATGCAGTGGAGCTGAGTAAATGCAGACAGGTAATTGGGTAAAGAACTTGCTTTAGAGGGGCTCAGTGGTCCAGCAAAGGCAGTGACAGTCATCACCGGATCCATCGGGCTTCTTGTATGCCGTTGGGTGAAAGAGAAACTGTCTGAGGACTCGGGTGACCAAGTAGCACCGATGATGGGCTGAGAGCTGTTGTCGGTTGCTCTCAGCAAAGGAATATAGCAGCGATCTGTAAGACAACAGACAATTTGAAGTTATTATAAGCAGAGATTACTTGCCTGAAGAAACAGAGGAAAATAGGATTTAATGTTTAAAGTTGTGTCCTTACCCTCCAAATAGTCGTTTATCTTCTGTTTCACTTCTTGTGTTTTATTTTTCCTGCTACAAATAAGCTGCAGAAAGATAAATAAGAACAATTAGTGACACATGTACAGCTGATAGCATACAACTGTTGCTGGATTAGCTGGGGAAAGAATTTGCTCATCTAAATTTAGCCTTCAATGTGCAGTGTGAGTGACTGTTGACAAAAGATTTAAAAAGCAAGTTAAAAGGTCAACCTGAGTGAGCTAAACAGTCCCTCCCTCAGCTGCTACTGCCATGATATCATTCAGTGTTTGGCAGTGCTGCTGCACAGCTCCCGTATGTACATGTGCGCGTTCAGCACAACCCAGGCTTTGCTAAATCTGGTCTTACTGAGTTGTGCACATTACTAAAAGTTAAAAATAAAAACTCCCTTACATCACAAGGCATGTAGCCATCTCTGTTCTTGCAGTTCTTATCGATGTCAGGATGTGAGCACAGGACATTGACCACCTCTGGGCACCCAAACTTACAGGCAAAGTGGAGTGGTGTTTCAAATCCCTGGGAGAAAACAGGCAACATCAAATATTAAAACACTGCTCATTACACTTTGTGAAAGAATCTAATCTAATCAGGTTCATCTGGTTTGGTTAAAGGACCCACAGCCTTATCTGGAGTGTTGAGGTAAAGATCTACAATGTAGCGGATCCGTTTCTGCAGCATGACTTCCTGGTCATCTGGATACATGAGGCGCATGAACTCTGGGTTCTCCAAGGTGTCCAGCAGCAGCTGGGAGATGCCCCCCTGGTTCTCCTTGGCTGCCACGTGCATTACATTGTACCGACAGCCCTCCTAAACAGACAAAACAGTGGAAAAACTGGATGGATCAGGGCGTAATCCTCATTAATCTTCTGTCAACTGGAAAGGATGCTTAATTTTAAAAGCTGACCTTAACTTCACCTGCTGAGGTTAGAGATGTATCACCCAACCTTTATTTTAGTGTCTAATAAACAGGGCTTAAGAAACAATAGTTAGTATTTATAGTACAGCAGCAAATCTGCAGTTTAAACATACTAACTTTTATAGGCTTATTTATTACTACTTTGGATTTATTTTACACCAAACAAAAAGCAAATAAAAGTCATTGTATTGCCAACTGAATGTAATTAAATGATTAAAAAGATGTAAAACTATAAATGAGTAATATAATAAAACGGGCCAATGAATTAACATGAGGTGAAACAGTAAAAATGATAACGTTGTTACTGTTACTACTGATGCAAAACTGATGATGTCTCATACTGTTTAAGGCCTACAATCATCAGATGTAGCATTACAGTGTAGCAACATGCCTGCATCATTCTTATGTGTTCTGCTGTTCATCTGATCCTATTTTAGGCTTCACTTCATCTGGCTCAGATATATTGAATGAACTGATTTTTTTTAAAGCATGTTTTTATCTGCTATGTAGAACTATCACAAATGTATTTACTACACATACATGCAGGAAGTCATTTCTTCATCGTAGCAGCTACAGCCTTGACAGGGACATTTGTTAAAGGCCGGCGCTGATGTGGAAAAGACGTTTATGTATCAACAAATGACAACGATGAAGTCAGGCTGCACATCTCTATTAACAGCAAAGGCTTTCCACAGCCTCATTACAAGTTCAAACTAGGTTGCCTCTGAATTTCACTTCAGCTTCAATCAGGAAATGCACTTCATATTCTTACTTGCACAATAGTGGGATTATCCCCCGAGCCAATGAGATAGCGTGGATTGCTCCAGACCAGGTCACTGAAGGCCCCCTCGTCGCCCTTTTCCACAGCTTTCCTCAGCTTGGCCGTCAAGTCCTGGGTGCGTGGGCTCTTGAAACTGTTGGCCCGCTCACGGTTAATGGTATCAACCTCCATGTTATCTGGCGTGAAGAGGGAGAGAGAAGGACGGACACTGCTGTCAAAAACCTGGTGAAACTGAGGCCTGGGTCAGACTGCTGTGCATCACATTGTTTTTCTGTTTTTGACCTGATTCTCACAAAATCTGCAGAATGATGTTTCTCACCACTACATTGACATTTTCAAAATTACAGTGATTAGATCAAACATGGTACTGAGATCACTGAAAATGACGCAGATTGTTCTGTGGAAAAATGACGCAGATTGTTCTGTGGAAAAATGACCCTGCCAAAAAAAAAAAAAAAAAAAAAAGATCTGCCATATATTGCTTTAAAACACAGAAATGTGACATCACACAACTTTAAAAAATCAAAAGTAAAAAAGAAGTGGTCTTGCTGATGACAGGGATGCAAAGTGCAACCAACTCTGATGTGTTGCAACACACTCAATATTATTGCCTTAGCATTATTTCTTTAATAATACTGAGAGCATTATGTTAACAGGAAACAATTCACTTCAGTGCTCTCTGCTGTGCATGTTACTGAGAGAACTGACCCTCTACATGGCCCAAATACACACACACACACACACACACGGGTCCAAATTTAAAATCTCTGATATTTTCATGTAAACACAGAGATAATTAGAAAGTTTTAGGATTCAGAAACATTAAAAAAAACAAAGTCATAACATGTAAAATGAGGAATAAATGTTTAAGTTTTGCATTATTTTTAAGCAAATTTGTGGCATCGACCAACTTTACTTTTTGAATAAGATTTTCTTGAGTTGTATCCCCCCATTGAAGTGTTCAGATGTCACTCAGGTTGATTTGATCTGCTCATTCAAGTCACTGCAGCCAGTGTTCACCTGTTATAAATACGGCTCTGCCTCAAGCTTCCAGCAGATCATTGCTTAGTATGTAGTATTGTGACAGTAGGAAACAGAAGCTAGAGGGCCTTTCTAAGCATCACACCACAGCCAGACTAAAGATCTCTGAAGTAACAGTGCATTTAACTTTAAAATGCCTTGTAGAAACTGGATCAGTTGTATCCAAAGCAGGATCAGGCAGATCAAAAGTGACCACACCATCACAGGATCAATACATCAAGCTTTAGTTCCCTGAGATGGAAAAGCAACGTAATCACAGTTTACTAGATAAACAATACAAGACTCCAATCAGTAAAACTGTCAACGAGTAGCAGTTTTTAAACAACTGTGGATCACTGGCAGTAAATCTCAAACTTGGGTGTGTGAAACATGGTAGTGGGAATATTCATGTGTTGGGGTGTTTTTCCTCCTTAAAAGTTGGACACATGCACTAAATGAAAGTGCAGGTGTCCTGCACTACCCTGACTAAGAAGGCGTGGCACTCAGTTCTTCAGAGACATGTTGAACCCTCTGGTTTATTTTCATCTTTGTGGAGAAAAAAAAATCAACCTGCAGCAGGATAACGACCCCAAACACACCTCAAAGCTTTGCTAAAAACTGACTGAAGACCAAAGTAAAAACCAAGGATCCCTGACTGTCATGGACTGTCCTCCACAGTCACCCGACCTCGACCCTGATGAATATTTATGGGGGCTCTTGAAAGCCAAGCTTTCTGTGACATCGCAAGAAGCTCTTTGGAACATTGTCAAATCATGCTGGGATAACACGGGTCATCAGGTTTTGCACAAACTTGTGGAGTCCCTGCCAGCTTGACTGCAGGCTGTCACTGAAGCAAATGGGGGACACAGCAAATACTGAAGACACACTGAAATTCATGTAGATTTTCCAAACACTCAACTTTTCACTCAAATTGTTACAAATGCAAAATAGAAATATCTTGATACAACAAAGGGCACTGATTTTTCCATAACGCGCACGCGCGCACATACACACACACACACACACACACACACACATATCTACTCACCTTTACTAATGACCAGGCCTGGTTTGACAGGAGACACACAGGGTGCAGATTTGTTTGGAGAGAGGAAATAGTCACAGATGCCCTTGGCAAACTTCTCAGCATCCTCACGGTTGGAAAAGGGTTTGAAGCGGGCTCCCTTCATCATCTTTACAGCTTGAAGGGCATCTTTCTTGTCTGTATATACATGTGCTTTCTCTACAGACAAATACACAAAGAATCAACATTTTATTTTTTACATTTTCAATTGTCCTGGTTTTTGTTTTTTCATTTATCACAGGATTTTTAGTGTGTGTAATTATCAGTTCTGTCTACTTGGCCTGTAAAGTCATTTTGTGATGAGGGTCTACAAAGTGCCGCTGCTTTAGCAGTCGTAACAAAAGCCTGCCCTGGCAGATTAATATTAACAGCATTGATTTTTCAGAGTAGCTCAAGATTAATTTAGATCAATATTCTATTACAGAGAGGTCACGCTGTGCTACTGCCCCGCTTCTTACAACAAAAAATGTTTTAACATCACTAACAAATGCAGATGTCAGAGTGCAAGAGCAGCAAGTACTTCTTGAACAAATACAACACAGTCGGTACCATGAATAAACAAACAAGCAACGGGATAATCTGTTATGGTGGACTTTGGTCTCAGTTGAGTAGATGGCCAAAAATTGAACTATCAAAGAAAGTGTTGTTTTTGTTTACACTGGAGGGAAGCATCCAAGTATTTATACGTATGACTAAACATACAAACAATGACAACAGAAAAAAAGGAACCTCAAGAATGATCAAGTGCAGTGAAAACTATGTTAAACCATCTTAATTTAAACACACATGGATAATTGGCTCCTGGCTGGAGGTGAATGTTAACCATTAGAGATGTTTGTCAGATGTGGCACAATCAGATACTTAGAAATTAGACTATCATAGGCCCAAAAAGACATTAAACGACTTTACTGAATGTTATTTTCAGTTTGATGTTCATTATTATGTATTTACAAAACTACTAAACCTTGTGTGTGAAATTATGTTGGATTTACAACTTTATAAAAAGTATGAACTACATATTTTAGTCTTGGCTTCACTTATTTCCTGCAGTTCCCTAATTTCAAGATCATCTGATAATGAATGTATTTTGCTGCTTCTCAATACAAAAACACTGAAAACTGCATGACAGCACACAAAGTAACAAGCTTATTTTCTCTTACCAGTTCTAGCCAAAACATCCTCCCACTGCGGACATACTCCATAATACAAGGTTGGGGACACTTGTGCAGCCTTTGACGGAGTCTCTGTTTTGGATTGAGAGTTACTGCCTACAGCAGAGACGTTTGAGGATGTTTTTACTGAGATCTCTTCTTCCTCTGGAGGGTTGAGACCCACACCGTAGCCAAAGTCAATTTCATCGCTGGCAGCCTCAGGGGGTCTGCTGGTAGATGCAGCAGTAGTTGCAACTGCTGAGGTGGCACATGACACAGGTTTGGCATGTTCGGCAATAGAAGCCACGCTGGCTGAGACGCCTGTGGACGAGCTACTGTCCGTTTCGGTGGCACTGCTCTCTGGTCCGGCGAGCACTCGGGCCAGCTTCCTCTCAAAGGTGGCTCGCGTGGTAGCTGTGATAGGGCCGCACTTCAGATCTGCCCGGGCAAACTCCTCGCGCAGTTCGTCGGCACTCAGCCCCCTCAGCCTGCTCAGAACCGCCTCCATGCTTCAGCTCCCTGAGACACATCAGAATACGCTTTAGCAATCATGATCAGCAGTTGTAATAAACTTAATAACCATTTAGGCAAAAATAATTATTAGTTAATACTACAGCAGTTACTAAATCACGTTTCTTTCTTCTACATCTGTGAATAATAATTAAAAATGCAAATGTAGACAAACTATCATAAATATAAGATGACCTGCTACCACTGCTGACAAAAAACAAGCACATTGTTAGAAATGCATTAAGTTATACTCATTTAGTGTGATATCAGTCAGTGTGAACTATGACTTAAAAAACTAATGTTATCTGGAGCAGGAAACTACACAAATTCTGAAATAAATAAATAAATAATAAGCAATCCATTATCATTCAGCAGCCTGACGCTGTGTGGGCACACTGATATTAAATGCCATTTACTCTTTTCATAAACCCAACCAGCAGCCACCCGTTGTTCAATACAATACAGACGAACGAGTAAACCCTTGCCCTTCAGTACAAAGCATCTCCATGTAGGCTGCACAGCTCTATCACATAAAGCTTATGAGCTGCTATATATTCTAAATATAAGTCCAGGGTAAAGCCATAGATGTTACTGTAGCGCCGTGCATCCATGCAGCCTATTATACCTCATCTGTAAACAACCACATACATGTTAAACTAGCCTCTGCTAGCTCGCTTGCTAACCAACAAGTCGGCTTTATCACCCGACGAAATTGCTTTGATAAAAAATAGTCTAACACAGAGTAAATCTAACAGCCCGAGCTGCTATAATATAAGAGACAAAGATAGAAAAAAACTGAACAATTAAAGTAACATTACTCGGGTTATTCGCATGCTGTCACGCCCAAAGTATGTCATTCGAGGTTCGTGGTGATGATGCCGATAACATTCAAAGTGTACGTGATGACATCTGGTAACAAATGCGTCCCTATACTCACCAAGGAACATTTTAATTTAATAGACGCGGAGCTATGGGGAACCGTTGTTAATTTTGCACTGATATCAAAAAACTGTTGGATAGACACAAAAGCTGGACACGGTCTGGAATAGTCTCATTGTTTACAACATGTTCTGCGCATGCTCAGTTTCAAGGGAGGGCGCATGCTGCTTTCTTGACCTGTGGGAAGTTTTGAAACTTCGGCGAAAATGAGGTAAATGTTACGTGACGCCACGCAAAAACAAAAATAAGGTAATCATTTCCAACGATCACTCATGACATTCTGAGGAAGGTCATCGCTGAACTTATACATAACGTCATTTTTAAAATTAACATGGCAGTAATTATTTTCCGGTAAATGTTACATACTTATAAAACATCATTAAAGATGGCTCGTCATTGTCGCTCAAAAATAATGCATAATTTGCTTTTTTTTTAAAAACAAAAAACGTTACGATCAATATTTTACTATTTACTGACAGATACCATATCACTGAAAACATTTTAGTAGTTTTACTACATAGAAGAGTTGTTGTACCTTCTAATGACGATTAAAGTTCTTATTTAATGAGCTACACAGTATCTACGCATCTATCCCCAGAAGACCACACAATTACACGCTTAATCATGGCAACGGACTTTAGGGAATAGATATCTGAACCCATCGCTGCCGCTTAAAATAGTATTTTGAGTAATGTATATTATATTTCCATACTTTCCCAGTGCCGTGAATGTAGCATCATGCTCCCCAGTAGCAGACGTGACTAATCCAAGGAAACCATAACCTCGAAACCGCCCGTTGAGGTATTTCTACTCAACAAAACGTCTTACAACTTGTAAAAAAAAAAACAATTAAAAATGATGACTTGATTACAAATGTGTTGATTTATAGTCCACAAAAAGATTATCCATATCGGCACAAGCCCATGCATGCAGGGCCAACTTGGTTGGACAAGCATGCAAGTTAACGTTAGTCTATGAGGTATTCATACAAGAGCTGAAGCAAATATCAGTTAACAATGTGAATAACTGTGAAAGGTATAACCAAGGAAAGAGTGAATGTATGTAACATTAATTATTACATGATACATTGTAGTGAACGGAGTTTGACAGGCATGCTAACATTAGCCACCTAGCAAGGTAAGAAGCGAAGAATTCAAGCCGCCCGTTAGCAAGAACCTTACACGCCATAAGGAAACAGTTACCAGTTTGTTTTCTCACTGAAGATATAGAGGTAACACGAAACAACACAACCGCTAGCTGAAATGTTTATATAAATGGTACCATGCCCACCTCCTCCTCTCTACCCGGCTACTGTTGCTAGGTGTTCGCTTTCGCACCGCGACGGTTTCAAAATGCGGAGCGCGATGACCCGCTTCCGCCCAACACTGTGCCTGAACGAAATAACGACGTGGACACACTGAAATAGTTACTGAAAAATAAACAAAACACCTCTACCTTATTACATTACAGGAAAAACAAAGCATTTAAAACAAGAAGTACACGAAGCGAAAAAATCTCAACAATAAGACAAGTTGGAAAATATTTATAAAGTATTTTTTGTAGAACAGCATGCAGCACTGTGGATTGTGTGTGTGATTATTATTAAGTATTATTTATGAAGCACTTTGTGACAGTTTTTAAAGTCGCTATATAAATAAACGTTGTTATTATTATTATTATTACACTAAATGAGCACAAGCTGCAATGACCGGTGAATAGTGCAATTTTATGATAAATACAATCACATCTCCCAATGCAAATGTTTCAACATAGGAATGAATAAATTCCAATATGAAAAAAAAAGAAAAAGCAGATACAGCAAAGTTTATGCATATTTGTTCAGAACACAGCAGATCAATAGATTTGTTATTTATCGTCAATAAGCATTATCCTCAAAAGATTTATTGTCCCTTTGGAAATACAGAAGCATACAATGGTATTTAAAAAAAGTTGTTTTCTTTTAGTGTGAGAATGAGAACAATCCTAGCAGCTGTAGCACAGTTACATGCAGAAAGCTACTGTGCTATCTCATAATCCCAGATTTCACTTTTTTTTTAACCCAACTGTATCATTTATTATCTGCTTGTATTTTATGGTTTGCATTTGATATCTCCCATTTTACACTATTTAACAATTATGATGAATTCACAATCATACAAAAAAGGAAGAGTATTTATATATTAACCTCTGGAAACAATTAATTTATCCCCGTAACCATCAAACAGCCATAAAACAACTTTAACATCGGATTCAGGGGTAGTCATTTTTTGTAAATAATGTACCAAATGTAACAACAGAAAATAAACACATTTGATTGCACCTGAAGAAATAGTAACATTTCTGCATCATCCTACCTACAACTTGCTCTCTCAGTCAGTTAAGGTCTGATGATCTAGTGTGCAATGTCAGTTGATGCGACCCACATATTTTACAGTAAACTATCTTTCAGTATGGATTTGCACACTCATATACAACATATACATCTTGCACACGCCCCTCAGCAGAAATATGTTCATTCAAACCGACACAGTCCTTTTACAGTATATTAAAAGGTTGCTTAAGGCTTTTTTTTTCTTTTTGCGTACGAATTACTGCAGTCCATGCTAGACAAAACACGTCCATACATAACTGAGATTAATGTTTTTTTTCAGAGTTTAAGAACCCAAGGTGATATGGTTACAATAAATGTAAGAAACACTGCATTTTAACAAGAAGAAATACAAAAGTAACTGACATGTGTGCATGAATTGAAACGTCATGGAAAGGAGTGATGATGTTTCATCACCAACCGCTTACATGTAGCTATGTCAGTTAAATCATACGTGAGTGACTTCACTCGTACACAGGCACAAAGAAATGGAAGAATGGTTTGTAGCCAGTGTGGTAGCAGACTCAGATGTTTCTGTCACCTAAACACTTTTTTAAATTGTCAGCCATCATTAAGCAGTGTCAAAGCCACTGATTTAATATCATGAGCAGAATGATGACTAAATACAGTTTAGTAACTGCCAACCTCAATGGGGGAAATACAAGTTTACTAACTAGACCGTATTTTACCTATGGTAACAAAACATAATATGGAAGATCCTCGTGGAGAGGCTGTCAGATGAGATGTTGTAATTTCCTTAACTCTAAATAAATAAATGTTACAACAGCATAACAAAATATAAACAACCATCAAATAAGGAGGAAAGCATAAAGCTATGGTATATAAAGTATTACTCTGCGAAAGCACTTCTGTGCTGATGGGAGAACGCCAAATGTTGGCAGCAATTGTTAAGAAAAGAGAAAAGGGAATAAGGGGCTTTAAAAGTGCCTTTGTGGATAAAACTCCACTCTCCCTCTATTGGCCTGAGAAAAAGTTCTTCTGTTATGACTGCTGCTGTTCTGCTTCATTGTTATTTTCCGCCGCCATGTTGTTTAGCAGCGTTGATGATTTGGAGATGTTGTTTTGGAGCCCCTGTTGAGCCAGGTCCTCCTCTGTGTTTGTCCATGAGCTCATTGACTCATGCACTGTTACTGTGTGTTCCTCCATCTGCTTTTGGAGACTGTCCATCTCCTCTCTGACAAAAACAAACAAACAAACATTACAGCAGATAATTCAAGGTTTGCCATTTGGACGGCTGCTCAACACTACACAACATTTTAGAACAAGAGAGGATCTTACTTGAGCTGCCGTAGACAGTTGTGCAGGTTGTTGAGGGGCTCCTTGTTAACAGAAGTTGACGGTTTCAGCAACTCATCCAGTAAGGAGGCAGGCACTGGGCAGTCTGGGATCTTTACTGGCGTCACTGGGTTGGATGGGTTCCCCTCACTTTTCAGCTCCATACGTTGCTGTTCAAACAGCACCATCATTACAGGGATATATTTAGTCATTTATCTTGAGCTTACATTTTGTATTTGGCATTTAACTGTCATCACTGGCCTTTTTATCTGTCTACAGAGAGGGTACTGGCTTTGAAAGCATTACTCATAGAAATGAATGATACACCTAGCTGGGTAACAACACAGTAACCAGAAGTCACTGTTGCCAAATGCGAAGAATACTATTTTTAAGATATAATGTTGTGCAATTGCATCTGGTCATAGCTGATCTTTTCTGACAAAAAAGGAGCCCTAATATCAGATTGAATAACAAAATACCAACTGGTTTTGGCCAATAACCTGAATTTATGTATTTGAATTGGTATCAATAAAGAAAAAGTGGGATAAGTTGTGTAAGTAAGTAAAAGATCCTACTTCATATACTCCATATCTCAAAGAGTACAGGCACACAAGATGAATAAAGCTGTATTACCTTCCTTAGACGACTCTGTTTGAGGTCCTGTTTGAGTTGCTGGTTCTGCAGCAGGACCGTCTTCATGCTGTTCCTCAGCTCACCCACTTTGGCTTGCAGCATGAACTTGTCCTTTCTGGTGCCGCTCAGCTCCTCCTGCACTGACTCCAGCTCCACTTTGATGTTCTGAGGCAGAGAGAAAGATGTTATAGTTATGAACCCTTTTTAAAAAGCTGCAGGTACTGGTCATGCTCACTTCATCCTCCATCTCCCTACAATTATTTGGCATAATCTGTGCGTTCTTGCATACAACACCATTTTATTTCTTGTTGAGAGCTTTGCATCTGTATTTTACAATTAACCAATGACTTGCCTGTAGAGCTGTTTGTAGGTTGTCCAGCTCCCTATGGTGGCACTGCTCCATCATCTCCACCTGCTGCTTCTGAGCCTCAATCTCCCTCTGCCTCTGTTCCACCTCCCACTTCAGGTCCTCAACCTGAGCAAGCAGTCAGTGTTAGATTTTTGTCAGTAACCACACATGCTGGGTCAGATGGTAATACAATTGTGGAGTTTTATTAGTCGCTGTAAAACCCTTTGAAACAGCATTTAGACGAGTAGAGCCCAAAAATACCTCATTAAAAATAAAATGATTGATCAGTCAATATTTCAGTTTAATCGTAGCTGGAAGACCTTACCTCTTGGTTAGTGAGTGGCTGCTTTGACAGTTCCTCATCCAGTTGTTTCTGGAGGACCTGGAGCTGAAAGTGGGCCTCAGCCAGCTCCTCCTGGAACCTGGAAACCTCTTGACCATGCTTCTCATCTTGAGCCCTGTAAAGTATAATATATGAGTGATGTAGTAAAGATTCATTATTTTTCTTTTATTTATTCCACTTCCTTTTCCTCACTTCCCCTTTCCTTCTCACTGATTGGTTGGTTGGTTCTTATCCCTTTTCATTCACTGCCAGAATCCAGATTATTGAAATAAACCTCTTGAGAGTGAAGTCAAGTTTCATGGTCTTGTTTCCATGCATCCTGACTGATGCCCATCATGATAGTATAGCTCCTTTTGAAACTCCTATTTTACAAGTGTTAAATGATTGGTATGATGTGTAACCACAAGTGATGCAACACACAATATATAAACAATATATATATTAAAGTATTGATTCTTTAGGTAAATGCACATACTCAAGCTTGTGAGCTTCACTCTGCAGAGCTTTGACGAGTTCCTCTTTGGACTGCAGGTCTTTCTTGATCTCAGACAGCTCCAGCATGGCTGCCCTGTAGTGTCGTCTGTTGTGAGCTGCTTCAGCCTTTGCTGCTGCCACCTGAAGGACACATTGCATCATTACAACCCAAACAACCCCAGCAGGGCCAAATGCTCCACATCCAAGACTGATGACAAAAAAGACAAATGCCATTACATATATTAAGTATGCATGTAACAATTCAACTCTCTTACATATATTTAAATCACACACTTTTGAGGGAAAATGAAAATGTTGTGTTGTTTTAAGATTTGAACGTTAAAAGAAGGAGAATATACCATGCTGATGTTAGGCTGAGAACTCTTACCTGTTCTTTCAGGTCCTTTACTTTGGTTTTCTCTTTCTCCAAGGCAAGCTGTAGAGTTTGCACCACCTGCTTCATTTGCTGGTCCTCTTCCTCTTTACGCTTCAAAACAGCTTGAACCTGAAGAAAATGATCAATGAGAAAACATTCTGACTTTCTTACACTGTCTAATTTAAAGTGCATTAAAGTCCATTTCTATCTAAATTTGAATTTCTCTGCCACATTTAAAGGCTTTGGCTTACAAGTGACACAGCAAAAAAACAAAATGTAATAACTTTATAAGATGCTAATTAATTGTTCACCTGTAAGTTGAGCTGGACAAGATCTGCCTCTCTCTTAGCTAAGGCAGATTCCAAAATGTTGGTGTGCTCTCGCAGTGTATTGTGGGACTGTGCCAATCCATCCAGTTTCCCTTTTTCATGTTCTAGTTCAAGTGCTAGCTTCTTGTTAGCATCTTCTAACTTTCGGATTCGCTTCTTGAAGCATCGTGACTCTTGAAGCTGTGGAAAAAATATATACGTGAATAGAGTGAAAACAGAAGCCATAAAAAAAGGATAAACAATAATTTCCCATTAGAAATATAGTGTGTCGTACCTCATCCTCCAGCTCCATAACTTTCTCCTGGTACTCCTCTAACTCTGTTGTGGTGAGGGTGATCACTTCCTGCAGCTCCTTCTCTAGCATAGTTTTGCTGTTGGTGACGGCCTGCAGCTCAGCCTGCAGAGCCACTATCTTCTCCTGGATCACAATTAAAAACATGCTGTGTTTCACTATGTTTTACTCACTCAACAGGTACAGTTAACCAGAATTATTCACAATGAAAAAATTAATATGCTTGATTTAAAAATATTGTCACTGGAGTACAAGGTCAGACTGAAGGTCATGCTGTTGACGTTCTTAAAAAAAACGTTCTTAAACATTATTAAAAAATAATAATAAAATAACAGCATTCCTCATAACAAGGTACAGTCAACAGCCTAATAACCACATATAAGCACTCCTTTAATTCCTTTTTTTCAGTTTTATTTAAGAGCTCAAAGACTGAAAACTCTTGATTCAAGGCAACCTTTAGACCACTTTTATAATGGTAATGGTTTTACAATGCTTACTGCCTGAAACTCTTTATCAACCTTTATGTACATGTCACTATTTATAGACCTCATATTTCCCACCAGAGAAAATAAATCTCAGTCTTCAACCATGTGAACTTTTCAAGGCAGGGTATACCTGTAAGGCCTGGCTGTTTCCACCATCTGACACCTGGGCTTTGAGTTTGACCAGCTCTGCCTCTGTTGTCTCCTTTTCAGTCAGGGCCTCTTGGAGCCTCCTACTTAGGATGCCCACAGCATTCTCGTAAGCCTTGTGTTTGGCCTTCATCTCCTTCTGAGCGCTGGTCAAATCTGTCCCCAGTCGCTTCACACGCACCTTCTGTTCAGAGATGGCCCTGTTTCAAGCAAATAAGAACTTACTTTTAAATACGCCAAATAATTATATTGTTCTGTCAACAGACCATCTATCTATCTATCTATATATCTATATATATATGAACACAAGATGTATTTATGACTTGAATCTAACCTGGCAGATTTTTTTTTTTTTTTTTTTCCTTTTAAACCCTAAGTACAGAGGGAAGAGAACGTGACCACAAGTACCAACTCACATGCAGACAATCTACATGGGGATCAGGAATTGTTAAAGCTTTGCCCAGTATTTTCAATTATAAATAGCACTTGACAGAGCTATTCATCATGGTCCAAGTCATAAGTGTGGGCATCATTCAAGCTCTGCAAACCTCAGTGGAGCGTATGACTCACTTTTTGGCTTCGGACTCCATTTTCTCCACCTGTTTCCTCAGGCCCTCATTCTCCTCTGTCACTGCTGCGAGCTGGCTCTGATCAAACTGCAGAGACTAGGGAGGAAGAACACCAAATGCGCCACATTAAAAACAGGATTCAAACAAATATGGCTAACAGTTAACTTACACCTGCTTTACACTACATCCAAAACATTTACTTAACAAATATTGGAAAAATTTAAGTCCTTAGAATTACCTGGATCTGGTTTTCAAGCTGATCCCTTTCTGTCTGAATGGCTTGCAGATGGGCTTCCATGTTGCTCATCTGCTCCTGGACTCTCACTACCTCCTGCTGCAGCCGGGCCTGCTCCAGCTCTGCCTTCTGCTTCTCCCCCTGAACACCCAGCAGCTCCTGCTTCAGGTCCTTCACCTCCGTCAAAAGACGCTTCTTGGTGGACTTGAGCTCGCTAATCAGCTGGTCTTTGGAGCTGGCATCCCGGCGGTAGGCTTCCACCATCACCTGTGAAGTCATTTACAATGTTTCTTCTGGCTATAATCAAACAGTAATGAAGTGAGTATACAGTCTCCTTCATGTCTGTCTCAACTTAGACAGTAGGCAAAATTACATTTCACAGCATAATGATTGCAGGGGAGCATCCTACACTGCATCATCTACAGGCTTCAATGAGATATATTTCACTAAAGAAAAAAGCTAATAAACACAGAGTTACATAGGCTTCAGCTCCTCAAATAGCCTTGTTTGTTTCTAAAAAGGGAAATACATATTCTACCCGTATACTTTTCAAAACACAGCTTTTTTTGCCTTTAATAAGCTGCATTTGAGCCCAAACTGGAACACTATGTCTTTATTTGAAACCACACAGTGGAGAGGTGAAAGGAAATGAAGGGGGGAACAAATGGGCACAACATGCCGGAAAGGTCCTGGTCAGGTTCAGTTGTTTAAAATGTCACATAATGCAGAAAGCAGCCTGAATACAATTTGATCAACTAAGATGAATGTTAACGTCTAGAGTCTAAAGTGGGTCTGTGAAAACTGGATGGAAACAAAATACAGTGCACATTTTCTGTCATTCTGTCAATTAACTCCACATTCTTTATGACAGGCTGCCAATGCAAACTGAGCAGCATCCATCATTGCTCAATCCGCTGAGGCGTGTCACCCAGCACTTTGGGCATTCTTCAGATGACAGCCATCTGGCTCCACAATACATCCTCCCACGACAGCTTCAGCCTCAGCCAGCTGGGAGATTCTGACAAGTGTATTTTGTATGTGTATGCAAAGTCTACACTTCCCTGTAGCTTCTACTAACTTCACTAACACAGTCTGATTAATCTGATTTTCAGTTTTTACAACATCATGGAAATGTCTTGTAAAGTGACACACACTGCGTTTCTCCAGAGATATAGCTAATATTATCATTTCATCTTAACAACACTATTGTCTATTTGTGACAATTATTTAGACAGGAGAGTCATGCTTCACTTACAATCTAATTTCTTGCACAATTTATCTCATACACTGATGCAGCAAGAAGTGTTACCTTTTGTTGTTGGAACTGCTCCTTCAATTTCTGAGCTTGTTTCTTCAAGGAGCTATTTTCTTGTTGTAGAGTTTCAATCTGTTACAAAGCAAAAGGTCTTCATTATTCACTACTATTTCAACATAGTGATTAGATTAGATTAGATTAGTCCTTTATTCATCCTCGATGGGGAAATTTGGGTGTTACAGCATTACAACAGAGAGAAGACAAGTAGCTACACAGGACAAATACACAACAGTAAAGTCAATAAATAGACAAAATTAAAAAAAATACTGCCACTAATAAGAGGGCACCCTGAAAAGAAGGTCAGTATTGGTTAATCATAGCTGTGGCTATTTCTCCAGGCAATTCTATATTTTGTTTCTTTTGTGTTTTCATTTTCTTCTTTTGACTAATGAGTCATACACCACTATACAAATCACTCCTGCCATATGTCTCGTACCTGATTGGCTTTGACCTGGACTTCTTGTCTGAGCTGATCCAAGACATCTGAGGCCACCAAGACATCCTCTCCAAGCCGCTCGGCGCCCTCGTCCAGTTGGCTCTTGTCTGCCCGCGCTGCCTGCAGCGCTACCTCCAGAACGATCTTTTCATTCTGCAGGAACTGGATGTTGTCATCCTTGGCGCTGCTGTCTGTCTGCAGCTCGGCCAGCTGGGCCTCCAGCTCCAGGTAACGAGCCTCGAGCTGGTTGATGGACTGCTCTTTGGTGTGCAGGTTCTCCTGAGTGTTTGTCAGCTGGCACATCAGCTCCAGATGTTCTTTCTGGAGTGATTGCAGCTGCATGTCTTTCTGGGAAATGGTCAATTTCATCTAAAGGAAGATAGAATGTGGGCAGTTCAGAGCACAATGCAACAATAATTTTAGCACCTTACAAGAAAAACAAATGAGTCATGTATACATTTATCTAACTCATTCACTTATTTTTATTCCAATAATAACCACATTTTTACTTAAGTCATTTTTTGAAGATGAGCAAATGAGGTTATATAATCATCTCCAATAGAACAATTAACACACTATGTTACTTTTAGAATGACTACCTGCTCTAGTTCCCTTTCCAGGGCACTGGCTGTGTTGGCAATTTTTATTAAACGTTCTCGTTCCTCCTCAAACTCGTCCAGTTTGTGCTGCAGGTCATCTTCCACCATAGATTTGGCATCCTGGATCTGCTTGTAAGCAGCTTCCTGGGTCAGCATGTCAGCCTGCATTGAAGACAGTTTAAGGGTTAACAAATAGGTTGTTAAAAAATAAGTTTATTTAAAAATATAACAAAACAATGTTAACAAAATTAACAAAATATTACATGAATAGCATTCAAATGAATAGTGATCAAATTAGAGAGGTTTTATTTAAGGTCCCTGGATCAATAATGACCTTCAGGTACTGTTCCCTGAGTGGATGTATAGACATTACATTGAAAACTGACAATGGCAAATTCAGAAAGGGATGTCACTGAATATACCTCAATGCTCTGCAGCTGAACAGCAATCCGCTCCTTTTCTTTGATAGAGCGGTGTTGGGTCTCAGTGAGTTGGTGCGACAGTGTCACATTCTCCAGCTTCAGATGTTCCAGGGCGCCAATATGGGTCATCTGTCCAGCCTGTGAGAGACAAAAACAACAAAACTGTCATGTGAGCCAGCATCTCCTGACCGTTGTCTTGACAACCAAACTGGCTGCATAGGCATCAATCTTACCTGCATGTTGGCCATTTCGCTTTGCAGTCGTACTCTTGCCTCCTGTGCCAGGGCGAGCTGCTGCTGGTACCACTGTCTGACCTGCTGGAGTGAGTCTATTTCAGCCTGAGAGGTCTTCAGTCGGCTCTGGAGGGTGCTGCGCTCCAGCTGGACCTGTTGAAGCTGGCTCTGGAGGCCACCCATCTGCTGACGCAAGTCCTGAACTGCAACGTGTAAGATTAAAACATCTCATTTCGTGCAGTAATGGTTACCCTACCATCATCATGGATGGCTTGTTGACTCAAAGCACCTTTAGAGATGCTGACTATTTAATGGTACGCTCAGTTCTCGGTCTACATCTCTCACCCGTATTGTCCCTTGAAGTCACAGTGTTTTGCATCTCCTCCACCTTCCCCATCAGCCTGTTATACTGGTCTTCAGCCACCTTCAGGTCGTTGCTCAAAGAGGCCAGACTGGCGTTCTTGCTCTCCAGACTGCCCTGGAGCTCCACCATGGCCTTTTCTAACTGGCCGCAGTTCTGCCGCAGTGTTCCGATTTCTGTAGTGAGGGTGCTCTGCTTCACCTGGCTAGCCTGAGCCTCCACCTTCTTCGCCTCCAGCTGAGCATTCACTGTAGCAAGCTGGGCCTGAAGCTCGGTCTTCTCCTTGAGAGCCTGGAGAACAGGAAGGACTGGTCAGCATGTATGGCCAATCACTCAGTATTTCCAGTGTGACCTAAAATGGTTGGCCTTGCCATGTAATTTCATTTAATGTAATTTTATTTAATTCAATGTAATTTTATTTAATTCAATTCACTTAAGTGTACTTTAACGGCCATCAAGCAAAGTTTAATCATTGTGGAAATTGAGGCTGTGTCTTGTATAAGTAGATGAAAATGGTATATGATTATATTGCTGACTTTATTTGTAATTAGCTGAATGTATGCTCTATTCATGCAAACTATAGCTGGTCCTGCCAGTATACAAATGATAAAACCTCACTTATCCTTCTAGTAACAGTATTTCTACAATGTAGATGTATGTCCTCTAAGATATGCTCTTGGGTAAGCATACATCAGTCAATCAATCAATCATTAAATAAACTGCCAAGAAAAACCTTACATATTTTGTTTAAGATTCTGTCTTTCATTTCAGTCAATTTGAGGATGCAGTTTGTACCGGGTTTGTATTTGATTATATTTGTCCCTGTTATTTTGTCCACTACAGTGCAGAATGTGTATGTATGAAGCGCTTTATGCAGTAGGAGCAAAAAAAAAATCAATGTTATATAACCTGATTGGCCTCAGATGACAGGGACTCCAGCTGGCCCTCCAGTCTCATTTTCTCTTTCAGCACTTGCAGCATTTCATCATGGCCCATCACAGAACTCTCCAAAGACACACTGAAAAAATGCAAATAACATCAGTGTTCAAATGATTTGATTCATTAACAAATTTACACAAGTAATGAACTACTTTAAGTGAGTAATAAACAGAAACAGGTTAATTATTTTATTCTGTTCCTATCTGACATTGACAAATACCTGCTAGAGAAACTGTCCCTGCGGCTGCGAGGCTCAGCTGTGCCCTCTCTCTCCTGCTCTAGCTCCAGAAGGTGCTGCTCTTCGCTGGCTGCCTGCAGCACCTCTTGCAGGGAGGGGAACTGACCCATGGCCTCTGGAGCAATCTCCCTCCCCTCCACCGAGTAGGGTCCCTGCTGCCTTTCCACTGCGGCGGACAACATTCCGTATGTCCCCCTGGTAGACACGCTGCTGTAAGACGAGCTGTCACTGTCGTTGCCATCGTTCCCAGGCCTTGTTCCTGATTCGCTGCCATCAATTTCGGAGACATTGTCCCCGCCCTGGAGTGAAACCCCAGGCTGTCCTTCTGCCTCAGAAGTGCTGTACTCTGACATCACACTGACCTCGGAAAGAGTGGACACTGAGCTGATGGTAGACTGGAGGGAGCCCATGGTGTTGTCTGCTGTCCTTACTCCACCATCTCCTCCCCCACCTCCGCCGTCATTCTCAGGAGACTTATAATCAGCCAAGGAGTGGATCTTGCTTGGGCGGGGTGACCTGGACTTCCTCTCCTTGGAAGGGGGAATTCCCAAGCTGCCCAGTTTGGGACCACGAGGGACACTGGTCCTCAAGAAGGAATACTCCTTGGTCATGGCGACAGTGTTGGCCCTGGGCAGAGCCTCAGGGTGCAGCATTAACTCTGGATCCAGGGTGCTGAACGGCCTGTTTTTGGGGGTGCTGCGGTGAGACTGGAAACAGACAGAAAAGAAAAAAAACAAAGATGCTGTTATCCTGACAATATCTGACACAAGTAGAAGCCCAACTGGAGGAGAACAGGAGCCAAACTGTCACAAATGCTGGACAATCTGTCAAAATCTTAAAAGTTATATTATCCAAGAAAAGAGCAGGTTTAGCAGCAGACGTGAGCTGGGTGTACAAGCATAAACGAATGCTATAAAGTAATTACAACATCAAATAATTGTCTAATTGCAGACATTTCAAATAATCACCGACATTTATCAACTGATTTCCCAACTAGGGGCTTTCTTGTTCCTAATTTCTTCCACATGTGTTCATTACTTTATGATATATTGCTTTAACAGACAGATGGGGAATGCAACAGTGGCTGCGAAAACATGATAATACTGAAGGCAAACACTGTAGAAGGCTAACCTGCTTACATATAAATTCATGATGAAGTGTTGTCCTGAACCTGACTCAATTCACTCACCCTCTCCTTATGTCTTTGCACTCTGTACTGTTTGAGTTGCTCCTCCAGGCGCCGGCGAGCCTCCAGGCGAATCTTCTCCTCGTTCTCCATCTCCAGTGATGGCTTCTGGTTGGCTACAGAGAGAGTACATTAAGCCAAAAAGAGGAACGTTCCCCCACCATAAGAAATGTATTATAGTCCTGTAACAGGTGAGTCCAAGCAATGCTGAGCTTTAGGTTACATTGCTGATCAGACATAGCTGAGTGTAAAGGCTTATATGATTTTTATGGTATATGGTGGAGAGTGAAGCTACCTGGAATCCTGTCCTCTAGTAGTAAAATAAACAAATTATTCAAATTGGAGTTACTCATGTAAATCCACGGGCAGGAAACAAGCTTTTTTATACAAGCTACAGAAACCTATAAGTCACAAGCTGCACCTGCAACATTCTCCACTTTACTTGACAGCTACTGCAGTTTTTTAAAGCAGACGGCTATGTAACTACTGAACATGGTAGTATATCATTTTACATCTCTACACTCATCATTCAAATGACAAAACGTTTTCATGACCCACTGTGCCTGGTAGAGCAAACTGACGGGCCACATAAAAACTTTCAACTTTCAAATCACTTTACAAGTTTTTCTGGTTTTAGGTCAATGTGTAGGTTTGCACTACACTGTATTATTGTTTGGATCTGCATGGTCAGTTCACTTGAAAAGCTTCACTTCAGACATTGATGCAACAGCTATGCAGCTAGTATTGAAATATGTTGAATAAAGTCTTTCATAAACACATTAACATTGGATTAGTCATAAGCACATGAGATCAAGGACGCTTTACTATAAGATCCTTTGTGTGTCGCTATATGTGGAAGTCATAATGTAAAGCCAACCAAAATCACCACAGTTAGTGTCAGATTTCATGTGAAAAAGCTTGAAAATATAACATTTCATCATTACGAACAAGGCCACTCTGCCTCACATTAAAATACAACCAAAAAGATAACACAACAGAGGGATTAGTACCAAAAACACAGCCATTAGTCCAAACACGGTTCCAAAAACAGCACCCACACCAATATCTAATCAAGCAACAAACAAATGCCTACGGGAGTTACACAAAAAAAGGCAGACTCAAACAACTTGAAGAAATTCCCACTGAATTCATCTGTTTGGAGAACTCACAGACACGGGAGTTAACAAAAGGATGTATATATGATCCAAACAAAGCAAAACATCCCACAGCAAAATGAGGTTAAAATAATGCAGGGGAGGCAGGCGAGGAGGGGGGGGTGTAGAGGGGCCACTTGCTCAACACAAGTTTATGCTTACACAATTCAGTCTCCTGCATAGGCATACTGAGTCTGAGCGACTGCAATGCATCACCCTTGTGAACCGTGACCTCAGCACTAGCCCCCTCAGACTTCTCTAGCATCATGGGTGGATAAGCAGCCACACCTGGGGAGGGCTCTTGGGTCAGGGAGTTGATAGGGGTGCTGGTGCTCTGAGGAAGGGCTGTCAGAGGCAGGGGCCCATTCAGATGAGGGTCCCCCGCAGAACCCAAGCCCTCTGCCAGTCCGTCTCCGTTTGGCATCCCATCTGAGCTGACGGGACCTGAAAAAGAAAGGGTGAAGAAAAGCCTGGAGGAATGTGCCAATTGAGTCATGATCAGGTATTGTGAGCCAGACCGCGGAGAGAACGTGATTCTGTTGGAGAACTGGCTGGGCAACTTTGTCAAACTATCCCAATTCATCCTTTTAGCTGCACCTACTCCTTGTGTCTAGGAGCACCATTAGCAGGATTAACTTTCAAGACAAAGACATTAAAATACAAATGACAGAGTTTAAAGTTCTCAGGCACCACAGCAATAGTTTTAAATTCATATAATACTTCATTCAACACATTGTACACGTTTCCTCCTGGACAACTTTTCAGGCTCACAAATCTTTCCTCGCTTTAATCCCTGAAATTAGACAGTTTTGTAATATATAAGCCCACCTGCTGCCAGAAGAGAAACACCATTGATTTAACACATAAAAACACACTAGCAAAGAGGAGTACTACTCAACCTATGAAAACAGTTGCATGTATTTATTGTTTCTGTGGGGAGAGAAAAATAACCCCCTGTGATGTCACCGGTCCGGCTATCTGTGTCTATGCATCGATTTTGACCTTCATTTTTAAAATCTGTCTCTCATGTGCCCTCCTTCACTCCCTCCCCTCCCAACTTTATGAACTTATGCAACCAGAAATATTTCAGTCATCTCTTTCTCTTAAAGCTTAAGCGCTATGTCAAATAGAAGCATAGTTGTCAACTATTAAATTAATTTGGGTCATTTTTAAGACAAAAATATCCAAATTGTCTGATTCCAGCTACTTAAATGTAAACATTTCCTGGTTTCTTCAGTCTTCTCTAACAGTGCACTGAATATCTTTAGTTTGTGGATTGTTATGGAAAAAAACAAGATACATTTGCCTTTTGGGAGTGATGGACTTTTTTTTTTTTTTTTAAACTATTTTCTGACATTTTAAACACCAAGCAACTAATCAGTTAATCAAAAAAATAATCAACAGGTTAATCTATAATGAGAATAACTGTAGTTGCAGCTCTCCCCGTGATGATGACTAAGAATTCAGTTGAGCTATTTAACACATTAGTTCAAAGAGCTGTGTAGCATGGAGCAGGCGAAGGCCTCAGGCCTTGTAGTAGCCACAAAACAGGTCATGCATGGCAGGATACAAGTGTTAGATACAAGAGATAGTAGTAATATGCCTAAAGGGGGGAAAATAACTTTTCAGATAGGAGAGTGGAGTTAGAAACAGGCATATCACGGCATGATGAGACATTCTAATATAAATATATTTTTAAAATGATTTCCAGGCTATGTCTCTCTATGTCAAGTCACCGTTGTGAAATCCCACTGGGCAGTGAACTCACAACAGTCAGCATCTATTGTCATGTGTTCACAGGAAGGAAATTAATATTGATAACAAAGACACAGTGCTGAAATATAAGTAAAAGCAATACTTCCACCTGTGTTGTGTAATATTACCAAAGCAAGCAGATGTTTTCATTATTTAATGAAACATGTAATAAAATCTAAATATATGTTACAAACCTGTACCCAGACAACCAAACTGTTTCGGTCCTTTTCATTTTGATTAGGCTGACAAATATTCTTTTTTATCATCAGGACCAGGCTGCTCTACAGGGCTACAGGCATTGCATAATGTACCATTCATTGCATATATATTGCCTTTTTTCTTTCAGTATCACAGCACTACCACTTCATGGTTGCCACATTTTGGTTTGTTTTTCCACTGAAAAGGTAATAAGTGAGGGGGTAGTGTCACATGAAGATAAGATACCAGCACAAACCCTTAAATACAATCTAGAAAGCATCGGTACTCACCATTATGAAGACCCCCGTTAGTTTTTTGAGTGCTCTGAAGTCCTTGTTGCTTCACTTGTGTTTCACTTTCCACAATATGAACTTCAGCCTCTTTGGATTTTAAAGTGATGTGATCTTGATCAGTGTTAATCTCCATTTGAGCGTCTTCAGAATGATTCATGTCCATTTACTGTGAAAAACTGAGTAGACAGTGCTGCTGGTGGGCCCCTTCGGAAAGAAGTTCTCACAACACCATCTTCTTAGGAGGCCGGTGAGCTTGGAGCATGTCAATGTTCAGGAATGCTTCTGAAAACAAACCCAAATGAGAAAAGGTTGAGTTTAACAGCTGGCACTCGTGCAGACAATATGACACATGATGAAGATCCATAAACATTACAGAAGAAGCTGTAGCTCCTCACCAGTGATTCCTTATGGGCGGTAATACTGTTATGTAACAACACAGCATGCTTTAATTACACCATAAGCCAGAGTCAAGGGCTAACAAGCTGGCTTGGTAGTTAAGTAGATTGCCTAGTGTTAAATTTACATTTACAAGCCAGTTACTGTGACTTCCTTCATTTGTTTTAAAGGAACAAATCTGAAAGGACTAAAGTCACAGTTTCATATCCCCTCTTTATAGACTTAAGTGTAGATAGTTAAGATTGAATTAATTAGGAATTTGTAGAATGTGCCAATAACTCAAAGAGATAAGCCTCATCAACCAGCCAGCCAACAGTAGTATCAACTCAAGTATTTCAGCTGTCAGCTTTAGTTTAGACAGCGGGAAACATAACTGGTCCTGAATTGAATTTGTGGCACCACTGTCGAAAGATATGCAGCTGTCAGGGTGAATTAATGCGGCAGTGTTATTATTATTGAAAACACCATAATGCACAAGTATGTTTCAAATAAGTTAGTCACTGTATGCTATTCATTTAAGGCAATGACGATAACCCTGAACTCTGGCTGTCTGACATTAGCTTGGTTACTTTGCTAGCCGCTTTTCAGCAGGGTTTCATACCGTCTAGCTGCAGTCAACAGTTTAGACGTCATTAGAAATGAAGAGCGTCATTGACAAACATGAATACATACGCTGTTGTGATGTCCGCCGTGCTCATTTAACTCAAATGACTAATATAATGACAAAGATGACAGACGAGCTCACACAGGTTAAAACGTCGTGTTTACTGTACGACGGGACCTGTCAAGCTAACTTAGATTTGCTAACGCTAACTAGCTAGAATAACCAGCGCCTGTGTAGACGTGTGATTTTTAAATATTTTCAGATAACATTGTGTCGCTCAATTACGTTACAGACTCTACGTGTTAACTATAAAATGACAAATTGGGAAAATGTCACGAAGAGACAATAAAAGCTCACCTTTTTGCGAGCTTCGCCTTTTACTACGTGGCTGTTTGGATTCCGTCCCTTTATCTGTCCGACTAGAAACAGTGGGTGCAAACAATACATCTGTGTAGGAGGGGAACCAAATACAGCCTGACAGCAAGGCGACCGAGCGCCCACTGTATACACTCACTGTGTTCAGTACAATCATTCATTACTTTAATGATCTAAGATAATCTTATAACGAAGACATATGGCAATGATAAATGTGTTAGACGAACTATAATATAGAACGAGCACAGGGATCAAGGGCGTAGAAATGAGTTTAACATTGGGTGGGGGACACATAGGAAACCTGACAGATGCATTAATGGTTTGAACAGAAATATGTCATAAATTAACTACACTGCAAACCATTCACAAATATATTTTATTCTCCAAAAGATACATTTGTAAAGGTAAAGGAAAACACATTTTGAATGGAAGTAATGAACTGATAAATATCAAATATCAATTCTTTAATTGCAGGCCTAATCATCCAGTTTTGTAGATAAATAACATGGGAAGAATATTGATCAAAATTTGAATTCAAATTTTCTGAATACATTTTCTTTTCCTAGTTGTAGCCTATCTTATGCCTCAATGAACAGGCAAAGGTTAAGATGAAAGGCAAAAACAGCATCAAAAATGTTACATATAACATATAAACCAAATTGTTTTTACTCTCGAGTGTGATATCCTTCCACATTTCCACTAACTAACATTTCCACTAACTGGCTGATATGACTCTGTCCTCTGTCCCCTGCCTTCAGTGTCTCTCAGCTGTCTGTCCCTGCTCTGAACACCCTAAAAGGAAAACAGTCACAATGTCACACAATGCAATGAGACTGCAGTTACTACAAGCAAGCAATCCCATGTTTCCCCTTTTTTGTGAAATCTTGTAAAATATCTACTGTTATATGTTACTCTATCTGTGTTCTAATGCAGCTGAGTGCAGGAGGCATCAATGAATCTATCAACAGTAACTGTATGGTGTGTGTTTCTGTATTTTCACATTTACTCAGTTATGTGTATATTACTGTATATATTACATTTACTCAGTTATATTAACTGAATAGCATATCAAACAATTTGCTTTCAAAAACAAAAAAAAAAGGCTGCTTTTTCAAATAGCATCATATTTTTTAAAAAACAAAGAAAATCAGAATCAGAATGACCTATATCCATTATATTGTGCTAAAACCATGGGTAGCACATACTGTCAGGCAGGAAATATCCATCAGAATGACCTATTGTCTGACTGTATTCCCCATCCTTTTTAATCTGTTTTAATTCTATATCATACTGTAAAAGACAAGTAACAGCTCCACCTCTGACACGAGCAGCAACAATCCCAACTCAAAGTCCACTTACTAGCTTTTTTCAGAGCTTTTAACTTCGTCACACAGTCTTCATTAGATGATGGAGTTTGCTCAGTTGTCATGGAGATACAACTGTTGACATGCAAGCTCAGTAGATGTTAGCTGTGGAAAAGCTAAGGATCAAAGTTCATTCTTGAGCTTAGAGACAGTAACTTGGTGAGACAATCCCAACTCAAGATTCACTCATTAGATTTCAACTGTATCAATATTTAATACAGAACTATTTCCAATGTTAAGGTTCAACTTTAACGTGTGAATCCACTTATTTACATGGACTGATTTCTTACATACAGTGTGTCCTAACCCTCCTCTTGTCTTCCTGTTGACTGAGCCATTTTTGTCCTGCTGGGTCAAAACGTACCTGGTTTGGTTTGTATGTTTATACAACACAAGGTATAATTATCACCCAATATTGTGTTAGACCTTTTAAGCCAACTTCATTCCAACTTATTACCACAGATTTTACACATAGTTTTTGGAAATTAGGGTTAATAAGCATGTTGTCATCCTGGGTCAAAATTGACCCAATGACAGCAGGTGGGTTAATAACCTGATTACAAAGGAAAGTCACTGCCACTATATCCTTAGCTGGGTTGTATTTGTGGTGTAACTTATGTCTTCTTGAAGCTTTTTGAAAGTAGTTCATACACCATAATGCAACACAAGACAAAAATGAGTAAATCACTGAAGGACAGATAACAGGAGTCAACATAGCAGAAGCATCGAATAAGACAAACAGTACAAATAAAGTACAACATAATAAAATGAAAATGGAGCAGAACATTTCCACAATAACAGGAACATGATTTATATATTTAAAAAATAGGTCAAACCTTATTCTATTGATACATGTAATAATCCATTATTAGAGATTGTAAAGATATTGATCTAATCTCTTCTAGTGGCCAATAACGACCCTCCATGCACCAATAAAAGCTGAAAGTGGAAGTCCAGGTTGTTGTTTGGATTTATGCGTCCATCCCCTAATAAACACAGCTGGACACATTCTGGCTGTAGTTTATCTAACAACTCTAACACTTTGATTACTTCAACTAGAGAACATTCCAACATTAAATGAAGGAAAATACTTGCTTCATTTATACACTTCCAACATTTCTTTGCAGTTGCAGTGCCACTTTGGAAAGCTGAACTGTTGAATAATAATACCTAAGGCTGGATTAGTGCCGCCACAGGCCCCAATGCACTGAAGCTCATGCTCATTCTGCTAGTAATCATCAATCATCAATCATGAAACTTATTTTCCTGGAAACAACTTGTTTATTATTCTGGATAGATAACCATGCTGTCAGGTGGAAACCTTGTAACTCCATATATTGTTGTGGATATAGTAGGTTTCTGACAGTGACGATAACTCTCAACATAAAAAGAATGGGTCGAGCCTTTTTTGTCATATTTTTGTGGAGCCTGACAAAAAGATACACCTTTTTTTTCTTTCTCCCATCATGAGGGGCCTTTTTCTGCTCAAGGGCCCCTGGGCACACTGCCTGAATACATCCAGTCATGATAATACCAGAGTGTAAATTTACCATAGATAGATAGATAGATAGATAGATAGATAGATAGATAGATGTTTCCCGAGCATTTTCTATATATTGTATGTCTGGCAGAGCTCTTTAAATAACTCATACCTGTGAAACTAGAAATTACAGCTGATTTATGTAGACATGACTCAGCCTCCAGCCTCCTATACTCGACAGTCACTTGTTACACTTTAAGTTTAAGAGACACTGATACTGACAGCAGACTAGCCATATTCAGCTGTTGTTTTTCATATCACAGGGCAAGAGTATGTCCTTCATATCCAACAACTATAAGGAACTTTAAGAAGAAATTAGAAGCACCTCTGACAGTGGATCCATGCAGACAGGTCTGTATCACCTTTGCACACCTGGAAGTAGTATTTTTTTCCTACTCTCCTTTGCAGACCTCTGTCAAACTCAATGGGTGGTCAGGGATGAATCATGGATCTGTGAAGATTTGTCGGATGTGGTACATTGCTTCGCTGTTGTGGTCAAAAAGCTGCACCTTGCTTGTCAACTGCAGTTTAACTACAGCTGCAGGTGATGCCACCCAGAAGTACCATTAAACGCTGCAAACACCAGTTTTTGAGCCTTCACGAAATGCATGGATTGCATCAATATGCACATCAGTATATCATGCTACAGTTCAATGTAATTGGGGGATTCCCTGGGATTACAGGGAGATTCACATAAAGCATTCAAATCCTTTAGAGTTAAGCTGATATAATTGCATTAGCCTTCAAAGAAAAAAAAAGTGTCTCTGTCATCTGTGTGTAATGTGTTCTAGGCTGGCCATCAACCCTCCAATGGTTTGTATTTCAAATTTTTTGCAGGAACAGTTACACTAAGCAATTACCAATCATAATAATCCCATTTTGCAGATTTCAATTCATTTTAAACCCTGGTAAAATGTGTATGTACTATAATTGTGATACACGGATGTTCATCTATGCACAATCGAATCCCTGTATTCCTCCTTAAAAAAGAAAGCATTGTACTTTAATTCCCTATGAGGCAAATTTTTGACAAGTATGTTTATTTATTTGTTTTTGTATTATTGTTTGTGTATACACACACATTAATAAAATATTAATATATACACACACACACACACACACACACACACACACACACACACACACACACACACACACACGCTTCTCCATTTAGCTACTATGAGTGCAGTTTAGGAAAGGATGTGGAGTTCAAAATGTCTGGCGCCATCCAGTGGTAAAACTAAGAATTACACTGTAGTAGACCAGTAAATAGGCAATGTCTCTCTGATGCTCAGACAGTGTTTCATTTATCTTCAAGACTTCAGTTATCAGAATAATAAATAATATGAAATATTATATAATCATATAAAGATTCCATATATACCTACAGCTCTCAGGATTTTATGTTGCCAGTAATCTTCCCTCTGTAACACTAGTTTCTATGTATTTGCATGTTCTGTTTTAAATGAATTACGTTTTTAACAACCTAATAGTTTTGTCTGTAGGTTAAATTATATTTGGAGTGGTGCATGACATAATTACTTGGATGTCTTTGTGAATGAGCGTTGTTAAAGTAGTAACTTAGTCATAGTAAGTAGCCTATGTTCTAAATTAACGAGCAACTATTCATTATTTAATTTCTTGACCATTTAGACGGATTCATGCTGTACAAATACAATTTTGAAAGAAAGACAAATGAATTTACAAAAACAATTTCGTCTTTCAGAAAAATACGTAGGTAGTTGTATAGGCACTCATTCATTTAGATTATTCTGAATACAGTTAGACATAGACCCCATAGTTCAATCCATATTGGTTGTCGGAATATACAAGCGAAGACTTGATTCTTATTAAAACACATACACATTGCTGAATGCGTGAGGCACACCCAGATTTAAAACTAAAAGACTAACATTTAGATAACTTTTCAATATCTGTAAGGAAGGATTCAAAGATATTTAATATCAATGTATAATATGTAGCCTAATCTTATGGGTCATAGTTATCATAAACCAAATAGAACCTACAAGAAGATTATTCATTTTGTGCAGGATATTTTAAAACAGGTTTTGTAGCTTACAATAAACGATTATTATAAAGTCTTGAATGGGAGAGCTGAAGTCTGAGGTCTGGTCCTGTGTTCGAGTTCGCCCATGAACGATGGAAGCGCGCTCCCGATACTTCAGGTGAATGAGAGGGAAGACGAGGAGCGGGATACGGTTCACTGTGCGTCGCATTAAAAAGGAACAATCAGAGGAAAATGAGTTGTGTTACGTCGCTTGGGGCACATGTTTTTATGACAACATATCTACTCTTCGTGATGGGATGCGTGGCACAGAAAGTAAGTTAACGTTTGTTCACTGAAAAAATAATTCACAAGCTTTATCTCAAGCCCTGCTGAGAGTGCCGTGTTCACTTGTGTAGAGAGAATGAAGTCACGAACTCCGTTCATAAATCTTGATAATTGGCAATTGTTTGCCTCTGGGCAAAATGACTGACCTCAATGAACTTGAGGCAAGTTATTTTAAGAAATAATGGGGGATACCTTTCAATTCGGCATACGCCTGATACATAAAGAGCTCTTGCATTAACTACATTTGAAATATAATCTGCTGTAGTCACTCCACAAATGTGTAGGCTACTACTACAATACAGTGCACCACCGTGGGCAGTAGCAAAAGGCGGTACGTAATATGAACCAATTTTGTAAAGTTTATATTTTTGCACAATTAATGTTTTTTTTGTTAGATAACATTTACGCCGAGTTTATCAGAAGACCACCCTGCTGCAGAAAACTACTTACCTCGTGTATAACAGTGCGGAAAAGTTCGCCTGTGAACTATGGCAAATCAAATTTCTATTTTTTCAATGGAGTTTTGCGAACCTTCTGTTTGTTAACAAACAGGACGTAACATTACCTTCTTAAAAGCGCAGGCTCACGCTGCTTCTGAACTTGCGAAAGTTGTTTAGGAGCAAACTATATCGCATTAAGAGAGCCCCATGAAGAATAAAACGTCTGTAAATTAAAAATGTTCTCCTTAAAAGACTGTTTGCATTTTTAGGCGAAAGATTCAAGTGCAGTTTCACATTTTTTATATTTAAAAAAACAAACAAACCCATGTGTCACAATCTTAAAAAGTGTAAACATGTAGCCTAATATTGCAAGAATGTAATCACCTTACATCATGCCGGGAACTCCCGTGCACCTTTGCCTAACACGACAAACTTATTAAAGTTTTGTATATTTAACAATTTCCAAACTCTGGCATATTCTGTCCTCTGGGGCTTTTAAATGGATGTTTTGATGGCATTTGCATGTTTTGATGTTACTGCACTTCACATAGTCAGAGAATGGCATGCAGAGTCCAAACTGCTGAAATGAGAAGCACACTGAGAGCATGTTAACCTTATGTTGTTGTACTTTCATACTCATTAAGGCGAATTCCCAAGCTTTTGCCTCTGACATGCAAGGAGTTCATGATCAAAAGTGTGTGTCTGATGAGCAGGGATTCAAACAGTCAGGGGTTGCTTCTCAGGCATGTTTTTTATTCAATTACTCTGTCATCCATGTTGGACATGTTTTTCTCCTATGGTGGAGTCAAAGCTTACATGTTAGTGAGGCTCATAGAGTTGTATGGTAGCTTTACAGCTTGTTTTTTTTAGGTTTTAAAGTTGTTTTGATACATCAACCTGATGTGTCACTGTGTTTGGTTTATTTGAATACCTGCATCATAAGAATGACTACACATGTGACTAAGGATGACAGGACTTGATGAATGTTGTCAGCCGCTTTCAACTGCCATGTTTACATAGACAGGAGCAGGACTGGGTACTTGCTCTTGAGGAAAGGAAGTTTGATGTCTGGAGGGCATTTCTTTGTTAAATGGGATTTGATCACCATGTCCCTTGCAGTTGAAGTGGTCTCTGTTAGGAGAAGGACATTACTGTTCAACATTGTGTTTTGCTAATGAATAGTAGAATGCTAGAAAACTTGCTATATGTTGTTCCTGTGGTCTTGGAAATGGAAATAAACAACACTATTCTTAAAATTACTTGTATGTACTTAAAATGACTCCCACTTAATAAAACTTTATTAACACAACATGAAGGAACTGAGCTGGACAGAAATCCTAGAAGTCCTTAAAGGTGCAATGTGTAGGATTTATTGGCATCTAACGGTGTTGTTGCATATTGCAACCAACTGCATACCCCTTCCCCCTAGCTTCCAAGTGTGTAGGAGATCCTACAGTGGCCAAAACACATGTTTTTCCATTCTTGGCTACTGTAGAAACATGGTAGGCTCAGTGGAAGAGGACTCACTCTTTATCTACATATAAAGAGCTCACTCTAAGGTAACAAAAACACAATGATTCTCATTTTTAGGTGATTATACATGAATTAAAATATACTTATGAATGTTATCTTCCATTTCTGCCAAGTCCGTTCTGCTAGATGTCACTAAATTCTACACACTGCACATTTAGGTAGCAAGTTCAGCCTCTCCCCAAGGGCCAAGAGGAATACCATGCAACATGTATAAACAATGTCTAAGATTCCTACAGCCACTGTGGAAGATTATGAGAGTGATCTGTTGTAGAGGACTCACCAACGAGTGGAGGTGTGCTGAAGGTGTGTGGAACCCCAAAGTCAGAGAACTCTAAAAACATTGAGCAGTTCAGAACCATCTACTATTCAGCACAGAGGGCGATTTAAAAAAAAATGTCTTGTACTGACGGCTGACAAGGTCCCTTCTAAAGCAAAAAACCAATTACAACAATTAGCTTGTTGAACAGTGTCTTCGAAAACACCATGTTCCCAACAAGATCAGTGACCTTATTGTGGGTTACGATAACAACTTCCAGAATAAATTTAGTTCTAAAATATTAGAGTGGCACAGGATTGGCATAGGGTATCATAACTAACTACACCATCTCAGTCATCCTTTTTGCTCTTGCCATGAATATGGTGGTCAAGTCAGCAGAGATGGAGTACCAAACATCCCAAACAAACACTGTCACCAATCAGAGCTTACATGGATGAAATGACTATCACAAAATCATCAGTCCATGCCAGCAGATGGATCTGAGAAGTAGTGGACAGTTCTGCAAAACCACTATCTCAACTTCGACTGTCGACAGAACAGCTAAACAAGAGAAACTCTTCAACTGTAGCTTGAAGAACACAGCTGCCATTCACAAAACCAGAGGAGATTTTGAGGCTTGGCTTACAGTTTACCAAGGTTGACAAATCTAGGTTGTCCGGTTGTTTCAAGGCTTGGATATACCAGTAGCAATACCAAAAAAGCAATAGCAAAAACAGTAACAGTGCTGCTCTACACGGCCCACCAACACCCAACAGGTCACCCGGACTCATGGAAGAATTTGCGATGACAAACAAGAGAAGCCATGGGGTACAAAGACCGGCAGAAAAAAGAGTGCTGCCAAAGAGTTGCAGGGGACTGAGGCAAAGTTAATGCCGATGCCTCTTGTTGGGACAGTGGCAACAGGGAGATCTGAATGTAGCTACTTTCCAAGCCAAATAAAAGCGACAACTTCTCCTCCGGTAAGAAGTGCACACAGGTGTAAAGGAGGTAAGGGTCAGCAAGATGGTGGGACTCAGTCAGCAAGGAGCCTGGACAAGGTGAGAAAACATATTGCAGCAGAAGATCACTTGATTGGATTTCTGGAGGGTTGACCTCCACTGCATCGGATTCTTGGTCCAAACTGTGTATGGCAATTTACCAACCCTGGCAAACTTTAACACATGAGGCAGAGGTGAAACACCTTTCTGCCATCTCTGTTCAGGGAGAAGATCCCTTCAACATCTCTTCAGCAGCTGCCCCAAAACCTTGACTAACGGCCACTGCTGCCATGCCCAGGTGCTCAAGGAAGTTGTGGAAGTGGTCACCACAGCCATTCAGTCTAATAAGCACCACCCCAGAAGTAAACCATCCCTACCACAGACAATACCATGCCTACTTTCCACAGTCCCAGACTGGCAGCTGAGAGTGGATCTTGGAAAACTACAATTCCCCGGTCACATCAAACTCCACCTAGATACAGTCTTCTAAGATTCTTGCTGACACAGTCTCTTGCTTCTTGCTTTGGATAAGGAAGTCAGGCACGTGACTTGCTGCTGCTGGGATGCAATGCGGGACTTTATCGATCCCTGATAGGTTACCTGGATGAGGAGGTAGGAAACCCCCCATGACCCTAGGAACGTCACTGATGATGCATCGACGTGCATCTGAGAGATATATCTTGCAAACCTGAGTATTTTAATTACTTTCTTGCCAAATATTTGTTGTAGTCTTGGAGCAAAGCATTCAGACTATGAACTACATTACCCTCTTCTAATCCAATATTCTTCTGATTTTGATTTATGTGTAACGCAGCACAATGTCCCCTTGTTTGCCAGTGGCTGGTGTCATAACATAAAAGGATTACCCATGACACAGATCTCCACTAGGACATCAAGACCACATTGTCAGCCAAGAGAAGCTCTATGGCTTCCACCTGTCAAGAATCGTCCTCTTCCGCTAATGGAGAATGAAGGCACAGCAGCACAATTCTTAGAACTCGACAACAAAAGCCCTTGGTATATTGAATTGTCAGCGTCTCCAGCTTTAGTTTCTGTGTGCATAGGGTGCTCACTATCTTTGCAATTATCTGCCTCAGGGGGCACGGTAAATGATGGCTTTGTCCTCCACTCCCCTTTTGTATTAAGTTGATTTTTGGAACAGCATAAACAAGCTTGGAATTTATTCTATCCCCCTCAGAAAAAAATGGGAGGCATCCAAGTCTTGTCAATCCACAATTCAGCACTGAGTGAATTTGATCTTGGTTTTATTGGAGTGTTCTGTCTTTCAGAGGGTTTTATAAGAGAGAAAATTCATGTCTAATTGAATTGTGTTGTAGGATCCCAGTGAACTGTGAATTCATTTATTCCTCCCACGAATTATCTGACAACAGATATGCACAGCCTGTCAACAGATAAACATGTCATCATGTGTCAGTGAGCTGCAGTGTGACCTTAAAAGGGATGGGATGAAAAAGGCCAGGACTAGAGGCGGAGACTGAGTGAAAGTTGTGCTGTTTGTGTTGCAGCTGCAGTCAGTTGAACAATAGAAAATAAACCTCACTCATAGCGTTAAAAAAATATTGCCCTTGCTTTTATGATGTTTTAAGGTGGACTCTTATCACTGAAAAGACAAAATGACAGGCTGATAAATAATATATCAACTTTCAAATGAACTAGTCATGTCTCTGCATTTGAATTACTGTAATTTTCAGAATGTGAGAGATTATTGTGCTATATTAGACTATAAACATTACTATTTTTGCATTAATGAATTGCCTGTGCAGACAACATTGTCATAATTTGTTAGGATCTAAACAGCAGCAAGGTGCATCCTTTTTACAACAAGATCCTTGTAAATGCATCAAATAAAACCATTTTATTTGGATAAAATTAGTGATGCATATATGTTCTTCCTATTGTCAGCAAATACAGTAACCTTGAACTGATCCTATAAAATAGTATTTGTATCCAGAGCCTCATATATTTCTATGTGCCATAGAGTTTTTGTTGTCCAAAAATGATTCACACAGTTGCAATGGGTGACATGTTCCTTTTATCTTTATGAACACACACAGTTTTTTTATTTTGACTTGCACATACTCTCTTAAACCAGAAATACCTCTGAGAAAACCAAGTGTGTATTAATCCACCCCTGAAAATAGTTCCCAATAAAGGCACTATTTCCTCCTGTTTGACTAACACTTGCTAAAAGCTGCAGTGCCCTGCCATTTAGGAAATTACTGAGCTTTTTTAAAGCTGAATGAATCATTTGTGACCTGATTTTTTTTATTTGGGAATATTTACATATTTGGGAACCAAAGGCTGAGAGCCACAAACAAGTATTGAGAGACAGACAGAAACATTCTGATTTTGGTCTTTTCATGGGATTAGGTGACCGTAATGAATATTCAAAAAATAATTTAGTTGGGCAATTTCAATGCTGTGATTGCACTTGGAAATGTTGTATCCATTAAGACCGTGATTGATAGCAGCGTTACTGTGTCAGTACAGTTCAGCCCTACAGGATTTGGCTTCTCACTGAGGTGTTACCGAAAGACTCATGGATGTATTTGCTGGATCACATTCCTAAATCTGGAAATGATTTCTCCAAACTGGTTGAAACCACCGTGGAGATAAGGTCATGATTCACCACAGGGTTCCACAGGCTCGCTTTAACAGCCACCACCACATCAGCAGCAGCAGCAGCAGCAGCAGCAGCAACAGCAGCAGCTCTTTCTAGGGGAAATATGTTAATAGGTTTACACCACAAACATGGAAGAGAGAGACTGAGTCTGTCCTATCACCCAGCCAGTAATATATCTTAACTTTTCCATGTAGAGACGGTCCCGTGATGGCCCTGTAAATAAAATGTTGATCATACATGTTTGGGCTCAAAGAGGTCTTTCATAAGTCGCTCATCATGCACACGGTGATGAAAATGTGCTGAGCCAGCGCTCCTGTGGCCAACGAGGGCGACCCTACAAATGCCTGGGCTTAATCAGGCCACCACACCAGTTATTTGTAAACTCACCCTGGGTTGAACGTGCAGCCACTAACATGAGCCCACCAGGAGAGGCATTGACATCACAGGGGAGATATGTGATAAAGCCCAGGCTCGAGTATCAGTGCTTTCCACAGCTGTGTAAGGATGACCTCAAGGAGCCCCTTTTCTGCTACTACTTGGAGAAATCTATCAGTGTATTTGTAGGGAGCTGTGCAAAATATTGAACACAAATGGGGCATATTGCTGATACTGAATTGCAGCTGCTTTTGCTCTCAAAATTGTCTAAATCCTTAAAATTCCTTTCAGTCTTGCCTACCTGCATATCTCTCTGTGATTGATAATGGAAGTTCATATTTTTTTACTGGATCTCATGAGAAAAAGAGTTCCAAATATTTCCTTGATTCTGTTTATCCTGCAAGCACTGCCCTCTGGTACAGTATGCGTGAGGTCATGTGTCCTGTGTATACTGCAAGAGATCTATATCTTTCTGCACCAGTGAAACTCATTTGTTGCACTTCCAGAAAAAATGCTTTTTATTCTAATGACATTAGTGTCACTCCTAATCTTGTTAAACTGAAATAGTTCCAGCTTTTATGTAATATCTGGGAAAATTGATCCCCATCATTGATTTTTTTCAGTGATAAGTTCTTATATTTTTTATTTTAGTAATCACTTTTTATATCTTTATATGTAGGAGTGAATATGTAGCTGCATCACTCTCTTGACTGTTTTACTGAATATCTTCTGTATCACTGATGCATCAAATTCTCTCAAACTACTGCATGTAATTACAGATAAGTGGAAATAAATTCAGTGCAGGCTACAGCCTACTGGTCTACTGTGTTGGTATCAGTACCGACTTAAGAAATTGAGTGCGATTGTAATGCATCCTGAGTGGACTGCTGCTGCCCAAGCACTAGCCTGTGAAGCAGTGTCACTTTTCTCCTCCAGTAAACAGGGCTGGTGAGGATTCCTGCCCCCTTTTGAGGGGCCCGCCTGCCTGTTTATGAGCCAGTCCGGGGCTGTTTGTGCATGAGGGAGAGTGTGTGTGTGTGTGTGTGTGTGCGCGCGTGCACGTGTGTGTGTTAACAGTTCTTAAGCAGAAGCCAGCTCGTGTTGCAGAGTTTTCACAATGTTGTCGTCAGCCTGGGTGGTTTAAAACAAATCCCTGTTACAGTGAACAGTTAGGTCAGCCTGCAGACTTCTGTTTTTGTCAAATCAGAGTACTGACAAGTGTAGTGTTTTTTTGGCCTGGTCAACTTTTTTCCCCCTTTTTTTAATCTGGTTTCGTTTTCCTTTACGTAGAATGCAACCTCCATAGAATAAAAATCTTGTTAAAATATTTCTTTATTTGTTTTAAATAATTATTATATTTTTTAAATGTAAATAATATTTAAATAGAATAAAATAATGTTATAATGCATAATAGAAAAAAAAATGTCAATATTGTTCTGTTACTCTACAAACAAATCAATTCCACCACATAACCTAAGATCCAAGAAGTGGAAATAAAGGTGCCTCTGTGGTAATTAGACAGACTGATTAACCCCATCGTGGAATGTGATTGAAATACCCCCACACCATCACCCCTCCTTTTTGTAAATGGAAATGACGCAAAATGGAAATGATAGAACAATACCATTTGTTAGGGGCCTCTCAGTTATGATAGCAGCTGGTCTGACATCTCACTGAACAAGTCATTTCAGACAGTTATGTGCTCAGTTGATTTACTTCTTTCCTTGTCAGTGGCACAACTGGGGCGCAATGACCAGCCGGCGCTTATGTAAACTTTCAGCTTGCCTTGTACTTATTAGCATCACTTCATTAAAATATAATCTGCCCTCCCCGTCGTGGAGTGGCTCACCGAAACGGCACTGCGGCCCATTGTTTTGCCATGAGAAAAGGCATCCTTGAATAATTAGCGGCCTGCCAGTGGAGCGGCCTGTGATGTAACAGAACTGAGATGTTTGGCATTATAAGAATGTCCCATTTCCATTCGACACTGTGGCACTTTGGGGCCTTTTCATGTGTAGTCTAGCATGCACATCCCAGGGTGGTGGGGACCTCCCGGCCGCCTCGTCCTGGTGGGAGAGATGACACAGTCTCTGTCCATGACACAGTTCTCTTTCATCAGAGGTAGGATTTCACATCATTTAAGAGACTGTTAATTTATAGACAAGCATTATTTGCAACATTTTTCATTAAAGTTGTATTAAAACAGGGTGAATCTGTGACAAAGGAGGTGAAGAGCAATATTAAGAACAGAACTTCAATACTTTTTCCTCGTCTCTGGTTATTCTTGCTCTAAACGGGGGCGCGCAGTCCTTCTCTTCCCCCTGTCATGCCCCCATTTTGTGAAGTGGTTCCCCTCATTGCGCAACCTCGCTGCAAGCATTGCGACCCCCAAATCGGCTTACTCTCTCTCTAACCTCAGCAGGAATGCCATTTGGCCCGTTCAAATGTCATCCATGTAATTCTTTGCTGTAGCACATTAATTTCTACTAAGTGAGTGGGCAGTGCAAGTGTAGCATGTCATGCTCTAATGCAATTGCCCCCAAATGTCAATGAAACAAACAGCGAATTACAAACTATGAGAAAGGACTTTAATGAGGTAGGTTTTCATCAGCATTTACAAAACTTTAAATAATAAATATTAAATTTGGTAGAATTTTGAAAAATATTAAGATGAATATTAAATGAGAAATCATTACATTATATTTAATGTTACTCACATGCTACAAACAGTTCAATGTCTTTGACAATAGTGATACTGTTTGCAAATTTAATTAGAAAAACTATGGCTTGTACAGTAGTAAGCTTGCTAATCTGTTTCACACACACACACACACACATTTTAGGTCAGCCATATATGTTCACTTTGCATTTCTTGGAAAAGGGACTGGCAAATATCTCATGGGCCATGCTCATGGTTTAGGGTTGTATGTATGATACTCCATGATTCAACAGTCACATAGCATTCTGTGCACAAACCTTTTAAGGGAGAATTAAAATGTGATTTTTTTGTAACTTATACAACAGTTTGGTGTATCATCTAAGGTATTCTTGTGATCCACCAAAATTCTGCTATCTGCCTGAAAATGTTTGCTCAGTATGAAACCAATGTTTAAATCTATAATGACCACACACGGCCTGAGCAGTGAACTTCACATAGTGGAGACACCTGTGAGATTACAAAAAGTGTTATTAGGACAAAATAAAGTGATTACTTTTCCCTTAAAGTTTGTATAGAGAACGATATGGGACTGAATCATTGAGTAACACAGAGCCACAGATAGACTAAAACTATGAAAAACTGCTATAAGAATGGGTAATCATGTGGTGATGATGTAATTTGAAGAGTTCGAGAGAGTACAAATTGAACTTTAGACCTGTTTCTTATTGGTCTTTACCATACAGCATGGTTGAGGCTTCACCGCATACACGTATACTGTATATTTTCTTTAGTTACATGGGTCGTGTTGCCCTTCTTGCCCTCTCTGACATCCAGTATGTCTGTAATATGCTGAGGCTCGGCTGTCAGCTGTATCAACTACAGAGAAGGCTTCGGTTGGATCTTGGTGACCTGAGGGCTGAGCGAGTGGTCCTCTCTTCCAGTCATGATTTAAAATTACATGTAGATTTTAATGCTTACAATATACTAACTGAGCTGATTGCCTCTGATAAACACATTCAGATGGGGAAAAATGGTCCATGAAGCATCAAAGTGCCTTTCTGGCTCTCTTGAAAAACACTTTAGCTTCTCTTGTGTCCCTGTTGCCCTCTGTCTCCCCTCCCACCCCAAACTGCATTCTCAAAGTGATCTCTTATTCTTTTAGCCTTGTCCAAAGCACAAGTGTCGCCCGCGGGTGTTGGTGTGTTACCTGTCTGGGATGGGGGTCTGCCAGTCTGGGTCATTCCCACAGTCCAGAACTGAGGCCAACAGGAAAGCTCATAAACACACAGGCCTCCTGCAATGGTCTGGTCCTGAGCTCCCCAGCCCAGCCACACATCTGCCTCTGCTTAGGGCCCAGGTCCCCCTACATCCCCACACACCTGGGAAGCATTACAGCCAGCATGTTTGAAGAAATACCCTCCCCAGGGTTACCCAGGCAGGCAATACAGGAAAAACACAGGCTTTGATATGAAGGCGGAACTACAGGGTTGAATAGTTCAGTTTCAAGCTGGTTTATGTCAGTAAGCAATCAGACTTCAAGTTGGGTATATTATTTGCTGATAGGTACCTTTTGTTGTTTGTACCTTTGACATAGAGAACTTAATCACTTAGTGGCCACTATTGAAATTCATGACTCAGCTAAGCATTTAGGCTGAGTGTAATATAATACTGGTCAACACTTCTCAACATAATACCGAAGATAACCATGCATGCCAGCATTAGTGTCACAAAGCCTTACCTTAAGGGGTGTCATTAAGGGCCTATTTTGTCATATTGGAAGTTATTACCTTTAAAAGTAGATTTAGACTTGTGACACAACTAACTAAATGTAATTCATATTGCAGGTGTACTTTGACTGTGGTGCCAAGGTGGATGTGGTGGATGTCCAAGGCCTGATATTGTCCCCTGGCTTCCCCTACAACTACTCCTCTGGGACACACTGTGTTTGGCAGTTCTTTGTGCCTGTTGATTACCAGCTTATTCTAGAGATATTTGACTTTGATGTGTTTGAAAGCCATGAATCCACTGCACAGTACTCTGCCATCTCTAATTTTGAAGAGGAAGAGGCAGACGAAGAGGTGACTTTCACGCCTGGCAGCTTAGCGGCAGATGAAATTTCCTCAGCAGATAAAGATCCTGTGCCTCAGAGTGCTGAGGCCATCACAAAGACTCAGCAGTCCCCCCAAGACAGTCAGGTGAAGCAGGTGGTGGTCCAGGAACAGTCCACAAAGATGGAGATTGCCAAAGTCTCAAATTCTGCCAAAAGATCTGCAGATTCCTCCTCTGGTCAAACATTGCCACCTTCCCCTTCTCTCTTCGTCCCCCCTGGAGCTGGGCGTCCTGGAGAGAGGGCTGTCAACGCGGCCTCCTCGTCTTACCTTAGGGTAGACCTTAACCCCAGTTCTAACTTGAGTACAGTTGTGGAGGAGACCACCCTTTTCACGCCACACTCCACTGACACTCCAGCTGTGAGCCCTGAAACTCAGCAGTCGGTGCTTGATGCTTGCCCTCACGATGTCCTCTATATCTCAGACCTCATCACCTTCTCCTCCAGGTTCTGTGGGTCCAACCGGCCCCCTAGCAGCCAGCTGGTTTTCGGCTCCAGCCAGGAAATGGTGGAGGTCATCATGGAGCTCATTACCACTACTCACTGGGGCCGTGGCTTTGCTCTCATCTTCCACTACCACAATCTGACTGAGCCAGGTGGGGACCGGCATACCTTTGCTCCTACAGCCAACAAGGTTGACTCTCTGCTGGCTGCTGTGAGTGGAGCTGCCTTCTTCGCCATGATACTTACAAGTGCCCTATGCATCATTTTCAGGTAATGGAAGTACATGAACTTTATTTAGAAACACAAATGAAATGAATACAGACAAATGGATTTAGGACAGTAAATTGGAAATTAAGCAGGCTGTCGCAAGTGTTGCAACCACTAGACTTTTTGACCTGTTTTAATTTAGAAAACACTGTCTCTGGATTAATTTATGGACACTGGTTGCAGTTCAATTCTTTGGTCACATTTAGTGCAGAAAAAAACTATTTTCATAATTTTTTAAGACATATTTTGTACAACTATCAATCATTTAGAATAAAAACACTTTCACAATAGAGAGAGAGAGAGAGAGAGAGAGAGAGAGACAGTTCCTCTGAAACAATACAATACAGAAAACAGTCTGGTATGTGTGTTTTAGAAAGCCAGAAAACAAGTAACTGGTGAAAACATTTGTTGAGTAATGAATGTCAGCCCCATGGAGATATATAGTTTTGTGGTGACCTGCTAAATAACAGTAAAACGAGGTAAAAGCTAGTGTATAATGTTTTATACAATGCAAAATTGTTTTGCAACCATAGCAGTCATTCTTTCCCGTGTCATAGTTCAGGGTAAAATATCTTGATAAATATTGGATGGATGCCATGAGAATTGACCCTGCGATATATAAAGTCCCCAGAGAAGATTTCCTAATAGTTTTGATGACAAAGCTTTATTCTGCTCCATCATGAAGTTGACATGGTTCTCATTAGCCTCACCTATATTTTATGTTAGTGCTAGTTGTCAAATGTTAGCATGCTAACAGGCTAAACTAAGATAGTAACCAGGGTAAAGATTATACCTGCTAAACATCAGCATGTCAGCATTGTAATTGTGATCATGTTTGCATGCTGGCGTTAGCATTTAGCTCAATCCCTGCTGTGCCTAAGTACAGCTTCAGAGTACTGCTTACTGTGGCTAGACTGAGTTTAATAAATCATAGTATCTGGTTCTAAGATAAAACTTTCACATTCTTGTTTTGTGCTATGTTTTTGACACATAAATCCCATTTAACTGAGCTCCCAGTAAACATTCTCCTGAGAAAATTCACAAGTCTTATCTTTGATTCCTTCCATGAATGAAATTGGGCTAGTCTGACAGTAAATGCGCACACACACAAACACACACACACACACACACAGATGCACACACAGATGCACACACTCAAACATAGACAGTCGCCACTTTGTTATGTTGACTCAGCTGGAAGCCTCAGTCCCTGATGTGGTGACCCTTGATGATTAGTTGGGTTTGGCTGCAACGGTGCGGCTTCCTTGATGTGGAGCATTCTCACCATAGACAGCAGGGCATTCAAGGTACAGCACCTGGCATCGATTCCAGCACACAAAAACACAGAGGCTGCATGAAAGTGAATGGGCGGGGAAATGGGGGGGGCAACAAGAAAAAGTAAAACTCGATGTGTGCACTGTGTTTGATAGCGCTAGCATTGTCAGACAATCAAAAGGTATAATTTACAAGCTGTTCCCTCTTGTCCATCCCAGGGGACAATGAACACAAGCAGAGTGGATAAATTTGTAGGTTTGTAATACTATCCGTTCTGACAAGATGACTGTGTAATCCTACTGATCCAGATGGATTCAAAATCCAGGAAGTTTAGATTTGTGTCGGTATCAGTATCGGCTTGCTGTGAGAAACACCAGTTTATTATGATTTGTGTTCATTTCAAATGCAGCTCAGTGTCTCCAACTCATCCGTCAGGCGCAGTAACTCCACAGGTTCTAACTATTAATGACAGGGAAATTGGAAACACATGTTCAATAAAATGAAAGTGTAATTAGCAAGAACAACAACCCAAGTCATTCAGAAGCCAGGAAATGCATTACCATGAAACTTCAAGCCCATGAGCAGCCTTAGTAGCTGTTTTTTTCTCTTCTTCTTTAGTTGTTCCCTATTAATTTAAACGAGTTCACAGAAATCATGGGAAAACAACTAGCCTGGCGAGCTAGGCGCGATCTTGCAAGTTTAAAGCAGCAGTGAGATTAACTCCCAAGGTCCTCTCTCTGGACAGCCAAAGGTGGATGAGAGCCACAGCAGGGGTTGCCCTCAGTTGACCGGTGGCTGGTAATGGGCTCATTCAGCTGTAAGAGTAATTTTTAATAAGTGGGTGCTTGTTCAAGTATTCCTGCATGCTTCATTGGGTCATACGGAGTTAAAAACAAGACAGGAAAGCATCAACGAGCAGGTACAAATTTCAGATATTAAAGAAAATACAGATTTCTACACTTGTAAAAGAATCAAATATCAACAGCCAACAAAGTGCCTGTGGAAACAAATGAAAACCGTATTCGGCCAGCAGAGAGGAAACACGTATCACTCTCCCTACCTCCAGAAGCTACAGTGACATGGTGAGTAGCCACATGTTTAGTAAGAATGCTGGATACGGTCAGAATTTGCTATCACACATACTGGAAATGGGTATCGGCGGTGACAGCTCAGTAACAACCACTATTTGAACAGCTGGAGCCATTTGAGTGAATGCAAGATTGTGGTGCATCTCGCTCCATCATCCAACACCACAACAAAGCAACTATTGAGAGAGAAATGGCCACGGGTATGTTGGAGCTATTAGTATTGAGCGAGGTGGTTACTATGTCAGAAAAGCTCTTTTTTCAGTACAGTTGGATTGGGATAGTGTCCATTTTTACATTTCTGGTCAAACTGTGAACACCAGAGGGATTTTTATACTCGAGAAAACATTGCCAAGAGTGGAAAAAAATACAGGACATTCATAAAAGCTGGTTTTCGGATATGTCTGTAATTATAAACTAAATTGCTGCGGTGCTTTATGTTTTCCAGACCCAAACTGTGTCCAAAAAGAGACAGCTCCTGCGCATCCAGCAACTCTGAGGTACAGACATGACTGTGTACTCTTTCTACCCATTTCTTCCTCTCTTTGTCCTATTGACATGTCACTCTCTCTCCTCCCCTTCCTGGCTTCCTTTCTTTATTGCTTTATTTGTCAGTCAGACATTCCTTTCAAGACACGGATTTACCTGGGATCATTGGACATTTCTTTGAATATTCTCTGCCTCTGAAGCCAACACTGTCCACTGCTTTAGCACAGAGCCTTACCACCTCAGGTTCATATCAGGTCACTCAGGTTTGAAGTTAAGTTTGATCTCCCTGATAATGATGATGATGATGACGATGATGATGCAGGGAGAATAGTTTGGAATATATATTTGAGGCAATGGAATAATAGATTTATGACATTTAATTAAGATTAAGAAAATATATAAGCGTATGTCCAAAAAATGAACCATATACCATGATATGATGTATTTGCAGTGCAGTGCATTTCAATAATACCACCTATAGCTATATAGATAGCCTATTAAATTCTGTAAATCCAACATTGTGACAGTAATTTGCAGTGATGACAGAAAGAAAATACACTATTAAATAACAGAATTAAATAAAATTCTTGAATAAAAGCCTCCTCATATTATTTTTACCACAAGAAAATAGATCAGATATCACATCAGCGTAATTTGAACACACAAAAACAATACAAATATGTACTTCAGCAAGTATATTTTCTATATCTGCAGACTTAAAAATAAGTAAGTACCATGATATTATTTTTATAGTAATACCATATTGATATCTTTATTTTTGACCTTGAATTTGTGATGACCGCTGCCTGCTGGGAAAGGCTCCAGTCCCTCCTGGCTCTGCAAGGGATGAGCAAGTATAGATAATGGATGGATGGATTGATGTCACTGTGCTGTGTAGTGGCTCTGTACTCCTCCGTTGCAAACAAAGCGTTGCTACTGTCAGGTTTTGGGGCTTGATTCCCTGTATGGTGTGGTGCTGTGCTGCAGGTGCCAGAGGGTGTCCAGAACAGCGGGGCCGAGGTCAGCGAGCTGAGGCTGATGGCCGAGAATCAGCCCAACCTGGTAGTATCAACAGAGCAAGACAACAACAACGACAGTTCGCTACACACAGGTGAGAGAGACACACATGTAAATCTACATACGCACACATACACAAACTGATATTTCTATTGCTGACATGGGCTTTTAATTAAAAAACATAACAATTAGAAGTAATAAGCAATTTCTCTCCACTGTTACTCAACTTCTATATTGTGGTTATCTCGTGCAGACTTCTAAGACATGCTGTATCACAAGGAATGCACCAAGAGAAAAGAAAAGAATGACAGAAAACCAAAAACCTACCAACTGCAGATTATTGTGGATTTGTGGATGTCATTCATTTTGATTTATATTTAGAAAACGTGTTTAGACTTTTGACAATCATTTCAGGAATGATAATAATAGCTTCAGGGGTATAAATCTGCCATTAATGTATTTTCTGGCAAAATAATGATCTGATAAAGTTTCAGTGGGATTTAAGGAATGCGCCTCCATGATTATGATGCTTTTCAGGACATGGCTTGTCAATCAGACAGTGAGTGTTGTGTGAGATCAGTATCTCTAGGTGGTGCTCCTTCTTTATATGTTTGTCTTTGTTGTTCTGGAAATGTAAAACTCCCAAAGTTATCTTGCCTCGAGGAAAGACTGGCCCAATACCTGGTGCTCATGCAGCAAATAGAAATGCTTTCATAAACTGGCTATAGGTTGAATCACTATAAAAATAACGCGAGTTAAACATTTAAATGAAAAACAAACAATGTGTGAGGAGTCTTGGTTGTTCTGTAAAGATTTCAATGGAAAGGAAAATTGCATTAGCTCTGAAACAGCACACTGGCTTGATCCTGGAACAATCCGAAGGCTTCTCTCGCTCTCTCAGTGGGACTGAACCCAGGCTGGGAGATTTGTGGGTTGTGGCATTTAACCCACAAAGCAGCCTGGGAGTAGTTTGAACAACAGGGGAGTATAGTCCCCCTCGCTGTGGGCTCCAGTCACGGTAGCGGGAGTTTACACCAAAACACAGAGCTTATAAACAGTAAAGGAGTTGAGATTAGCTTACTCTGCATGTTGTTTCATTAAACTATTTAGTTCAACATTATAAAGCTCTACAGTACGCAGAGACTTAAAGGACCAAGCAGCATGAGATTCATGTTGGGCATTTGAATAAATTACATGTATTTTAATTGAATTAATTACATTTCAACATTTCAATGAAGGCAAAAATCAGAATGTAAAAAGTTTGACATTATACATATTGTCACTAGAGCAGTACTGTGCAAATGCTGCTTTACCAATTTCTACACTAAAACCGGTATATACTGTGTGAGCAATGATCAAAAATGGCCTTAACCTCCTCAACATATATGTCTAAATGCTGAGTATGTCTTTCTTTATTTCCTCAGTCAGTGCTGGTGGGGACATTTCCCAGGATGCAGAGGTGGATCTGTCCACCAGCGGATTGACTGAACTCGACCTCGGTGCAGATGAGGTGTTCATTGTATCATCGGCCCCCAGCCCAATCAGGCTGCCCTTCTCCCCTCACACGGTAAGACCTGGTTTAATGCCAATACAGTTGTCTGCTGTGCGGAACCACAGGCCCCTTTTCAGGCAAAAAATACCAAACATTTTGTAATTCTGTTTGTTGCTGTTTTTCATCATAGGCTTATTAAAACTTTGATGGGCATTTTTCAATATTTTCAATCAATTACTCTAGAAAATTATTGGCAGATTAATTGATCACGATGAATAATTAGCTAAACAGTCAGAAGCCCTGAAAAACTTATTTGTAAAAATTAATAAAGAGCCCTTCTAGAAATGTTAAGACATACAAAATACTTCACATACTGTACTTTTTCATCTATTTTAAATTCTATACTTCTACACATCTTCTCCCTCACTGACAAGTTCTGAATACGCTTATATATATTTCATCTAAAGTTTAACTACTACACTTAAGATGTTTCCTACATTAATGTGGAGTTTATTCTCAGTGTATGTTCACAGGAGGCTTCTGGTTTCCACATCACACCTGTGTAAGTTGCAAACCCGACCATGATTGGCTTTGAAACTAGTTGTGATGTCACAAAGTCATGCTAGTGTGTGCACTACCTAGGTGAGCACATAGAGACTTTCCAAACTCAGTAAAATGTCAAACTCTTCAATATTAAATCTAAACACGAAGTGATGTTCAGCAATAAATCACACATTTTTGAGTGGAGGGAGACAAAAATGAATACTCCTTATTTGTGAAGTTGCACAGGTGCACAGATCTTCTTTCCCTCCCTCGTCTTGGTAAATGTAGAAAAAAATGTCCTGTCTTGATACTATACAGTGAAGTATTTAATCTCAAGTCCAAACTCTCAGTGGGTGATCCGCTCACTCTGGAGAAATGACCCCTGAACCAACTGAGGTGACAGGGCATTCATTGCTTTGAATTGACCCAGTGTTCCTAATAAGACCAACACCAATTTACTGATGTACGCGTGGTTCATTCTAAACCTATGAAAACTACAATGGCATACATGGGAAATGAGGATAATTAAAAGATGGGAGAAGCGTTGAGGAAGAAGCAAACGACCAGGCTTTTTTTTTTTTTTTCCTCTGCTCTCTTTTCTATTCTCTTGGAATAAGAGTTGGCATAAAACAGCTCTGGCAGCTTTTTTGAAGGACTGGCAAGCTTTTCTGCAGCCTAGGCTAATGGAGTATTATCTACAGAGCCAGATTCCCAGCTCCAATTGTGTGTGTGTGTGTGTGTGTGTGTGTGTGTGTGTGTGTGTGTCATGCACGCTTTGGCACACACTGTGTGGTCTGCCTGTGTGTGTCCTCGATGCAGACGCTCATGTAAATAATGTTTGAGAAATGTTGCAAGGGCTAACAGTGGAGATGGTGGCGAAAAAACCACCAAATCATCTCGCCGATGTGGTTTCCAGGTCAACTTCCAGGTTAGTGTGGTACTTTTGTGCTGCACACCCCCAAATATGTAGTCATGCATTAAGCCATGAACCCCATTTGATAAGATTTTGCAGCAAAGTACTGCAAATACTGTAAAACTTTCCTGCTGTAGGTTGGGTGTTGAGATCACGGGGGAAAAGTCTGGGTTAATCTTCAGGCACCCCTGGAGGTCCTTCGACCCCGCTTCTTGAACTCAAGTGTTTTTTTACGCAACTGTGTTGTGTGGCTGATTCGTCACCTAAAAGTAGTCATTGTGTTTGTGGGGCTTTAGTGACCAAAAGAACATTTTATTTAAACCCCGAGCTAATTCTTGTCTAGACAAAGCTAGCTGTTAGTGACTCTGTGGGAAGGATTATTGGCTCGTTTCCCTCTGATGGGTGCAACCCCTAAAACCTCCACCCGCCTCTGATTAACAGCAGCTGACTGATCAGGAAGGATAACGTGGCCTGCACACATCAAACCTGTCAATCACAATTAGCCTCTCGTAGTTGCTCAAGCAAAGATGACTTATATGGGGCTCAGCATGGCGTTGTGTCCCCAATTGGTTATTTGATGGCAAGACTTGTGCATAACACACAACTCCACAAATGTGACTGAACCTGTTCCAAAGCCCCTCCTGTTCACTTGACAGCTTTAATATACTTAATAAATAATGAATGAGTTTGGTACGTGAGCCACACACGCTCAGCTGGCTGGCTGGCTGTGTGGCTGAGCGGGCCAAGCTAATCAGTACAGTTCCTTCTCGTTAATCCATTAATGTTGTACAAAACACAATCTGTGGGCAGAATTGAAGGTGTGTGGAGGAAACGGAGCAGGTGCAACCAGCAAAGTGGCAGCCAGTCAGGCCCTAAATTCCCTAACGAGTACGTTAGATGGGATTAATGAATTGAGGGCAGTTTGGATGAAGCGATGCCTTTTTCTGTGTGCCCATTTCGATTGATAGCAATGAAATGTGTAAGCCAAATGTCACTACTGTCTGTATACAGAAGTAATACCTCCTGCTTGTTAAATAATAGTATTATCCATCCTCTTCAAGGTTTGAAATGAGATAATCCAGTTCTGTTGTTGCTATCTGAGCTCTTTCCATCAGCTCTTAATACCAAAGATGCGTGCCTGATTTAGTAACAAGCCCCTTGCACAGTGCAGTTCATTGACCATTGTAGCTGCAGTTGAGTGCTTGAACATAATGCCACCTCTGATATGTGAGCTATTTATGTTTTGTGGTCGTCTTCTTCCTAATTAGTTTGTTTATCCTCTCTAGGCCACTCTTGTTTTTAAAACCCTGTTTTACAAGGGAAAGTGTCTGCTGCACACATGCACCTTTCTGCTTGGTATGCGATCATGAACATATTTCATATCACATGCATATCATAGTGTTCACTTCTGGACACCGAGCAGTTGGAACATTTACATAAATGACCAGATTATCATTTTTCAGGCAGCAACTGGTCAGTTACTACTCCTATTGAGACAGCAAAAGACCTCCAATAATGTTGCTAGTAGACATGCTATCCTCACACAAAAACCTTCTATTGTTGCCATCTGCAGACGGGTTCATGCCACTCATTTCAGTCTTTACATTCAGGCATTTTGTGTTTCTTAGCAGCGGGAAAGGTTCCTGCGGCACAGTGACACTGGACCCAGTCCTGCAGGTGACTGGCCTTCATCAGACTCCACCACTTCACCGACTGGCACCAGGACCGCTAAAGATGGCAGGAGCAGCTGTGCCAGACCAAGAGCATGGAGCGTACGCACCTTCCAGGACTTCCTCCCTCCACTGCCACAGCTGCATAAGAAGTGGTGCAGTTGGAACTCCACCAGTCCTTTCACCAAGCTGGTGGACAGCGTCAGTATAGAATCATTGCTGTGTTTTCACATTCAGGATTATATATACTTAGTGAACAAAGAGGCGGTTTGTTGGAATAATTTCATGCTTCCAGTATAAATGATCATGTCTCTAGCATTGCAGTCTTCCTGAGTCAGAGCCATTGTTAGTGTTATTAGTTTCACCTGTGCTTTTCTTACTTTCTTAAAAATCTGTTGTAAAAAAGGTTTGCTGCTGTCCTATATCATTGCAGGCTCCATCCAGTCTTGGAGCTGACTGCAGAGGAGACGACAGAAGGAGGGTCTTCTCAGATGTTCATCTGGAAGCCAAGGCAGACAACAGCACCATCTCTGACTCATCCATCAGCAATGCCTCTTACCCACTCGCGCAGCCTGCCCAGAGGCAGCGGCGTCTCAACTCCACCAGCAACCTGCGGCGCTCACGTTTCACAGGGCCTTGCTTTGGCCTGCTGTCTGCCACGGCAGATCCAGCGAAGGCCTCTGGGGCTTCTCTTGCCCAGGGCTCCCCATCAGAGCCCACTTCTGGCTCTTCTTCCTCCACCCAGTGTCAGATGGAGAGTGGCCAGGCTGGAAAGAGGCGAGATTTCCCTGGCGAGGGTGATCACATCAGCGTGCCTGTGTTTGCCATCTCTGAGGAAGAGGACCGGCAGCCTCTGGTCTCAGCTGAGCAACTGGACCAGAGCTCTGCCTCCGCCATGCTGAATGGACTGGTTAGAGGGACATTTGAGGGGAAGAGGCCTGCCATAGCAACCACCAGCCTTAGCCCGCAGAGCCAGAGAGCCAGACCGGAGTGGAGGCCGTGGGGGAGTCAGGTGTCAGGAGGAGTGGGTCCGCTCCCTTCCAACTCACCCACCACCACCACCACCACCACCACCATCACCAAGTCAAACACAGTGAATGACAGCCAGCTTTCTCTCAGTCAGTCAACAGTGCTGTGCAGTGTGACCAACCAGATGTGACTGGAGGGGCCTTAAGATGTTGAAAAGAGCAGGGACTCTGGTGGGCCAGTTAAGCATTTCTGAACTCTTAGTGTCACTTTCTTTAATATATATATAACCTTCTTCTTTAATTCCTGAAATCAACTTTTGCAAAAAATTATTATTACATATTTTGTAGCTTCCTGCTGGAAAAATATATTCTTCTAAATCTGTCTGTTCTCTGTTTTCTATTAAGCTGTGTTTGGACAAAGATGGAATAATATGCTGCTTATAATGCCAAGGCACTGACTGCTGTGGTATCATGTGTTTAAAAATGATGACTGATTGCAACCATGAACAAAAGTATTTTTTTTTTGAATGAGTACTTCAGAAACCCCAACTCTTAGGAACACTTTTTAACTAGATTTATTAACCAGTTTGATGCTTTTCAGTGAGTTATAATACTCCAACCATTGCACTTTGCTTTCAATAGCTCATTCATTGTGGATTTTGTGCTACCCTGTGCCAATGTTCTGCTTTTTCTTTAATATTGGTCTTTGTGTGGCTATTTTTTTTAGCGCAGGCTAAGACTTATTACCCAAAAGTGTTCTGCAGAGCATAGATCATACAATAATATCAGTGTTGCAACAGTGTATACATATGTACTTCTACAGCTGATACTGGATTATAAAAGGGAAATCAAAGTAATGTAAAAGCATATACTAATGTACACTATTAGAAAAAAAAATAGTATAAAGATCTAGAAATCACAATAGTATTTAAAATGGGTTGACATGAATTAATGTAAAGTTATAATAAAGACTGTCATTCACATGTTGACTCCTGCTTCAATCAGTTTGTCTTTAGCAAAGCTGGAAATATAAATGTAAAAGGAAGCAATTGAAATTAATCATGTAACAACTGTTTTAATAAGTGATTAGTTTGCTGATAATTTTCTCAACCAATCTTCTGGTTTGAAAGAAATGTTCCTTTATGGCCGAGGTGATGTATATAAATTGCTTGTTTTACTCTCCAAAATGCAAATTAGACCACTAACAAATCCAGCAAATATTCACAGTATAGAACCTTAAACTGGTGAATTTTTATTTACACAATATTGTCCATTACTATTCTGTCCAATTCATTTCAGCTCTAAGAAATGTACAAAAGCAGTAACAATATTTGGTACTGAGTGACACTACAGATACAGCAGACTTCTCATGATGTTGGGTAAGAAAAACAAGTCAGTTTCTACAGACTGCTATATCATTTTTTTTTTTATTTGTTAAGATAAACAGACATGATTTCACTTACAGTTTTTGCATTGCTAATACAACATACAGGGTAAAGAGGCATTTGTCAAACTCTTAAACATATTCCTCAAAAAACAATTTTTGCATGTGCCTAGTGCTATTCTATAGTGATTTAACTACAAGTCGAATATAGTCTAGACTAACTGTTCAAATAGTGCATTGCATACACAGTTTACAGGCATCGCTGAGGGCTTCCTTCCCTCATATTGAGAGACTTAAGCCCAGCTGATATGAAAGTGACTCGGATGCCCGTTCGGTCTCCTGTGTTCCTGGGAGCTGCGATGAGGTAGAATAAAACCTGCCTCTTCCATACTGCTGAGCAGCTTGGTCCAGACTTTTGCACACAAAGTGAGTAAATATTTGCCTTAGTATACAACTCCCCCTCCCCTCCACACCCCACCCCAGGGAGAATGCAAAGCACTCCTCCAAAGCCTCTTTAATACCAATTCCTGCCCAACCCCTGTGTTGAGGGATCGACTGGGCTTGTGCTGAGGGCCTGAGCTGCTAAGGAATGCCAGTGTGGACCCACCATGACTGAGAGGGTAAAAAAAAAGAAAGAAAAGAAAGTAAAACCCAAACCACCTCGCCAACACCACAAATTAACTCAGGAGCTCACGCAGAGGCCTGGAAAGTGCCCATTCACAACCCCGTCCCAGAATGGATCATAAATATTGCCACCAACACTAAAAAAAACATGAAGAGCTACATTCCAAAACACTACTCAGTGTATCCATATTCACTATGGCTAGTATTACTAATACTGTATATTCAAATACACACCAATTTCTCTACATTATCAAGGATGCACACCTTCTTTCCATCTGGATACCTCATCTCGGAATGAAACTCTTCATACATTTAAAATCAGATACTATAAGCCCGAGTATATAACCATGTAGACTTTACAGTAAGGAAGCCATTATATATGTGTGAGACAAGTTATGTGCAAACATCCTCTCATAGTTGCTTAACATTAAACACATCTAGCAAAACATTTTAGACATTTCCAGTACATATCCTGCTAAATCAAATGAAAAACACAATAAACTTTGAAAAATAAGCCATGAAATCATACAAAATTTACTGGATGCCAGCTAAGACTTATTTTTAACATTTTCTTCCCACTATTCTTCAAACCCACTAGCATTTTCTACACAATCACATAATAGTGATTCCACAAATTAAAAAAAAAAAAACAACCCTCAAAACATCCAAACTGTAACTTCATTCTTGTAATTCAATATATAAGGCCTCTTGAAACTAGTTGTTCTAACTAGGCTGAATAAATCAAACAAACTGAAGGCTGATTTGTCACGAGTTTATAGACGTCAATACAAGCTTTGCATTTTTCGCATGATGGGTAGGCGTGACTTCTCGACACTTGGGTGATGATAGTCATAAAGATAAAACGGAGGTCGTCGGGTGTGACATGACTGTTTCGGTGACAGCTTTTACATGCACACAGCACTTTTCGAACCACTCGACATGGTTCACCTGCATTTCTACAAACAAAAACAGCAGCTTCGTGTACCTGAGGAACCACAGAAAGTCTATTTCACTTCAATTTTAAACTAACAAAATCCAACATCCAATAATATCTCCAAAACTATAATAAAAAAAAACTATATACTTTCTAAAACAACTTCTTAGACATTTTTTGTTGCACGGGTAACTACATTATAACATAACTGCAACACAATCACAACAGTACAGTTGTGTTTTGTATTGGCACCATTCCCTAAATCGTTGGTTCTGCAAGTGGATCCCGCACAACGCTGTATATGAAAACTCAACAACAGCCTCACCGTATTTGGAGTGCGGTCTAGTTTTTCTTCTCTAAATGGAATAAAAATTAATCACAGCAAAGCCCTTACTACAAGGGTCTGAGAAAGCATCCCTTTTGCACTATTTTAATCACCTTGGAGATGATTATCCGGAGCAAAGCATACAACAGAGGCCCCCGTGCCCTCTGACAGTATTACAACACATTGATCCCCTTCCCACAGACATAAAATCCTACACAAATATCACATGGGATTATGAATCATACATATGTAGGGCTTTGATGTGGCTTTTGCCCTTTGCCTGGGAACACAGTAATGCCAAGGCAAAACAGGAAAAGAAAAAGTTACTCATGAGGTGAGACATTTACACATTTTACTGCTGTTCAAAGTTAGCATGTGTGGATCTTGGAAACAGTTTGTGTATTGGGCCCAAAACTGTGCTAAAGAGTATTACATTTACTGTAATACTCTGTACTATATACATTTTCTATACTCTAATGATATGTAAAAATGTGCTTTTTCATTAGCATTTGTCATAAACTTCTAACAAATATGGATATGTTCATTGTAGGAAGCCCTGGATTCTGAAATAAGACTGTTAATATGTTACAGTACAAAGTACATATAATGTAAGACTGCATGAGCAAGGCTGGAGGAGAATTTAATATAAAATCATGCTTTTAAACACGTGTAAGCATAATAAATGGCCTTAATACATAGAGATTGCTTCACTTGCTCTTCATCTGAGCCATCAGTTTTATTTAACAGGTGGCAGCTGGTTAACTGATAGATGTGACAGAGGCAGCAGCAACAGACAAATGCATCCCAATTTACATGATGGCTGCTGTTAACTGCAATCCCAACTCTAACCTTTAAACAGCAACCTGAACCTTGATTAAACTTAAACTTGAATGATAATGTGCATAGCATTATTTCATGCAGCCCTGTGTCAGGTATTGTCAATGGATACTGATTGTGTTTTTTGCATTAGATTATTGCATAAGAAGCAGAGCACCTGTGAGACAGTTATCTACAATGTACAAAGCAAACCTTACACGATTGTGTCTCTCCAGTATTCATGATGCTCATTTGACATATTTGACAGTTAGATGCTGCTCCCCTCAACTCTTGAAACGTGTCTGCTCACATATGTGGTTGAATTTCCTGAAATTAAAATAAAAAGAAATCACATGAATGTTGCATTTTAAAAAGCACAAAACCAAAGAGATGAGACCAAATGATGAGGCACCTTGCTAAGCTCTTCAAACACCACACATGAATAATTGGACCTTAGTTTATAAAAGGACTCCCTCTAGTGGTAAAATTAATGAACAGCATGTGGAAGGCTGCTACCCAGTGTCTCATATGTCACATCTGCCAGAAACAATCACAAAATGTATGACTCAACAACCCAATGGCTGAGTGGCACCACAGTGCAAACACTATAGTGGATAAAACCCAAAATATAATGCTGATATATAAGTGGCTTGTCAACAGAGTGACTTAACAGTCCAAAATAGTGTAACTAAGTATATTTGTTTAGTAAAAGTTAAAAAAGAAAGTAAGACAAAAAACTGTGACTAATAATGCAAAACCTAAAGATATGTCAATGTGATTCCATTTAATATATATTAACATTTAGAATTTCATATATAAATTATATTTTAAATGAATAATTTGCTTTTTATTAATGCTATGGGTGGTGCCTTTGAAAATGCATAATTGACCATTGCTCAAGGTGGGGTTGCACTGTTGTCCCATATGGTAAGAAGCAATGCACTGAAATTTGAAAGTAACGCAATAATGTTTAACCACAAGTAAACAAAGATGCAGTTTCGGTGTTGCAGAGAGGATATGAGTTGATGTGGGGTGTGTTCCAGAGAGTGGCTTTAGTGAAAACTGATTTTGTTACCCTGAGATGAGCGAAACTCAGGTTTTTCCATTCCTGAAAGGGAGGTAACCTAGGCTCAGTCAGTTGCCGTGGTAACTAAAGCTAACCAGCTCAGTGGCAAGTTTACTTCAACAAACCCTGAGTTTCTATATTCGACTCAATCCTGGTCCGAGATCGATTTGTTACACAAAGACAAACTAAAAGTTACCTCAGAAAAAAATTAAATCTTTTGTGCACACAATCTGGTGATCTGTCTTTTAAATATGTTCATATTATTGGGGATTATATAACAATATTTTTCAGTGACCGGGATTGTAGTCCACCTGTAATTTTAAAACTAAATTTCTTAAAGTGAGTTTGTTTAGGCAGCGTATAATCCTAACATGTCTTAACAGCATTCCACTGTTTAAATTTAATACATTTGTTGAAAATGTTGAAATGAAGTAACTAAATGCTGTTGAGCCAAGATCCAAACAGATGTCTAAACATTTACTCTCAGTTTGAACCCTTGATGCTTTTTCAACTACAAACCACCAACAAACTAATTATTACAGGACCAGATGTCACATGTCTCTGATATATATAAAATATGTCTTATCATGCATTGATGTTTGTAGCTCCACTGGATAAAAATTAAGGCTCTGCTTGTAATTACCTGTTGCCATGGTGAATCCTTGAATTGGAGCTGCATTGATGATGGCTATTTTCATTCAGCACGCCTATGTTTAACTCAGAGTGAACTGACTGATCGGCTGTTCTCAAACTGAAAACTCAAGAGTTTCCTATCTCAGGGTTCATCAACTCAGACCCCTTTATAGATCCCCTGGTGTCACTGTCACCACTACAAACTGCCACATAACGACTAGGAGACAGATAGGCTATCTGAGCCGAGCACATGAGTTCCTGTAGTGTTTCCTATGTAAAAAGACTTACACTGCATGGTGTGCCTTAACCTGCGTGCGACAGTTGCGTCCCCAGTAACAGTCAGGACGAGAAGTTACAGCAGCTGAGGAGAGAACAATGAATGAAGTTAACTCATGTGTATGACATGAACAGTCCAAAAAAAAGTCTTAGGCCCCATCCGCACTGGATTTATTACTCTAGGGGAGATGGGGTGATGTTAACATTTCCTGCACTGGTCATTCATTTTAATACAGAGTGAGTATGGGGGTCATTGTTCACACTCCCCCCAGTAATAATTCAATACAATAATCTTCCTGCAAATTTTCTGGTCCTCCTGTAAGTTAAATCCAGTCTGGAGCAATGTCCTTGTATTTTAAAATGCATCTGTGATTTCTTTTTACAGGAAGGGCAGCTTTTCCTTCTACTGCATTTCATCAGCTCAGCGTAAAATTGAAAGACTGGGAATGGAAGAGTCTAAAATGTTTCTCCTAATCTGAAAAAACATGTTAAAATCCACATATAGGCTTATTTAGGGAACTAATATGACAATGGACTGACAATAAAGACAAGTAAGATAATCAAATAAGCTGTTTTAATGTCAGCTACAGGCAGGTAGGTACCAGTACTCTCTTTTGGCTGGTCCTGATGAATGTCCATATCTATTACAGACCACATGGAATTTCATAATGGTTAAAATGCAGTCTGGAGAGATTTAGAGAGTTAAACTCAGGAGCACAGAGGATATTTTATTTCCCACCTAACCCTGTAACTTTAATCCTTTCCGGAAATAAAAAAGTTATGGTTTGTCTGACCTGGCAGCTCAGACGGGGGGATGTTCTGTCTGTACTTGTAGGCCAGTTCCTTGAATGTTTGCAGGCCGCAGCAGAAGCACACAATGGTATTTGCAGAGATACGACAATCTGACAGAGACAGGATCAGGAAAGACAGAGTATACTTATCCTTGTCAGATGACAGTGTAAAACATAACATTACATGCTACATAACATTGCTGTGAGGCACTAGGATAGAGATTAAAGTTCCTTGGTTTGTGATTTAACGGCTCACCTGTCAAATAGTAGTTTCCCTGCTGTAAACCTTGTACAGCCTCTTGCAGCAGATCTCTCCATGACTTCCCTCTGGAGGACAGGTAGTTCTGATGAAAGGATAGTAACACAGTCAGTAGGTCTCGGCATGTATTTCGAGCATTTTCAGTGTTCAGTCTTGACATCGAGTTTTAAGTAAAGTTTATTGCTTGCGGAAAGGAACTTTAATGGCACAGTTGACTTGAATATAAACTTGGCATACAAACCTGTTTGTTGGCCCACAGAGTCAAAGTATCTTATAGTGTCATGTAAATGTTTTTGGCAGCCCATTTGAATCAATCACCCAGCATGATAAAACTAGACATGTACCGATCCAACTTTTTTCTACAACTCCAATACCTCAACTCTGGGTATCTGCTTTTACTGAAAACTGATACAACATGAGTGCTCTCTTTTTCCATAACTGAAAAAATGTGAATATCTCACAGAATGCAACTCAGTGGAATTGTTTTGATGTAAGGTAACGGGAGGTCAGGGGTAGCTGTGCAACCGTGGATTGCATTCAGCTTGCTGTGACTGAAGGAATGCAAATGAGAGTGGAAACATTGAATTTTATAACTGCATTTAAAAAGAAGCTGTTTTAAATGCGGATACAGTAGGTCACTTCATGGCTAAGGTCAGTATGTTTGCTGATATCCAATCAGACCTACACCACTGATTAAAAACACATAATGCATTCTAGTATAAAAATAACAAACTGAAGGCCAAAACTGTTGACAACTGTTAGAACATTTTCTTTCATTCAACATTCTTACCTGAAGAATCTCTGACTCATAGTTATTGTTGTTCAGCACACCATCCATACATTTGTCTGTCAGATTGAGTTCTGTAAGACAAATGGGGGATTCCTCCCCCAAAACCTTCAGCATACTTCTCACACTCAAATAAGTAGAAATAAATACCCAAGGAGCTTCATCACAGAGAGGATTTTTAGGGCTGTGCTTTTATGGAGGAGAGCTACAAAAATTTATCGGGTTTAATTTTAGTTCAGCTGCCAAAGCAAAGTTTCCTCACAAGCCAAAGTCACCTCTGCAGTACTGCTGAACTGTATATGGAGCTTTCATCTCGCTCCCAAATGTGTATTATTAAAACAAAAGCGTACCTTAAAGTTGAATACTTCAAGTATGATTCTTGTTTAATTATGTGTACATAATGTGGAATCAATGTATTCTTTGTTGGTTGTGAAAGGAAAGCCTGCAACCTAAATTTATTTTGCAGACATTTCAATGACCTCTTAAAACCTGCTGAGAATAAAAAATCTTTGGAAACACAGAGTGCTTTTAAATTTGAGACCAGCTATGATTAATGTTACAGATATTGCATTAAGACACTATTCTAGACTGAACCCCGTCAATTAAAAAGGCACAGTATATTAGTAACAGACAAAAAAAATCCCATACTGATCGAAGTGTATTACACAGATATAAATCTAACAGCGGATATCCCCGAAGGCAGTTCAGCTGAAACAGATACATACCACTGAATCGAGCCAGGCAACCTTGACAGCCAATCCTCTGGCAGCCCCAGTACATATGACAGAAGGGTTGCTGGCACAGCGCACCTGCCATCACACAGCACATTATACATATGGGAGGGATAATGGAACAATAAATCCACACAAAAGTGAACTGCTGGCTAGATTGTACAATCACTATCAGGTGACTCTACAAGTATTGCACACCTGAAAAAAGAAAAAAAGAAAATAATAATAATAATAATAAAAAAAAAAATATATATATATATATATATATATATATATATATATATTAAATATGTCTATGGCCTTGCACTATTTAAGTTGCACCTGCACTTGCTAGCTTGTATTATCTATAAAATGTAGTTTCCTATATCAGCTCCTTTCATATTTCACAGCCTGTATGTTGTTTTCTTCCCCTAACAGTAGAATTTAAATCAACCACATTCAGTCAGCAGTCATTACACTGCTGCAGCTAGCAACAAGCTCAGTAACCACTCACATTGTTGAGCAATAACCTGCGGGCTGTTTAGCTCTGTCCGTCTGTCTGGCATCGGCTGGTGGCAGCAGGTACAGATTAGATGGCGGCCCTGAGGGGGGCAGTGGTACTCCTGAGGAGCTGCAGACAGGAAGGGAGAAGAGAAAGGTTTTAGACATGACAGGCAGGAGGAAATTCACAGGAGCACTGATGTGGACTGCATTTTCCATTTATAGTTGCTTACTAGAATCAAGATTAAAACAGCTCAATGCATCCTGCACTTTGCAGAAAGATTCATTTCAGCTACTAGTCTTTCTAGCTTAGCTCTTCTAATAATCACCTGAAGCGATATTTGAGGACGTTGAGGGCTGCTCCCCTGTTGGCTTTGCAGACCCTTCATCAGATGCCGGTTTGGGTGGAGGAGTTATAGGCGGTGGGACTGGCACACTGGGGACCCAATAATTTGACCCTGTAGCAAACAGCATCTGACTGACCTCCTTCTTGTAGCCAGGACACTGTCTGCACAACAGTAGCTGACTGGAGACAGAAAAAAAACACACAATGACAAATCATCACATGGAGAACTGGTTCACTAAACAAGCAAAAAGAACGCATCCAACACTGCTGGCATCATGACATGTATGGTTTCCATTGTGATTTGTGCATGTCCTCTTTTATTTACATTCATTTCACCAAGCCAAAACTTCTACCTGAAGTCTGGGGAGTCGCTGTCATTGTCAGAGAGCTCAAAGAGGTAATCTGAACTGCCCTCCTCATCAGAGAAGTAGCGCTCAACTTTTGGCTGCAACATGTCCTGAGTGATCTTGTTTCGGCTGTCCATACTCTTCAGATCCTCATCACTGCGACACTTTTCTGTAAAACAGGAACACACACACGAACACAATGTCAGCCTCAACATGAAATAGAGCAAGGCTTTTCGGGCTGTGAACCCTATTAAACTTACCAATAAAAACACTTATGTAAGGCTATTATTTCCATCCATTTAGTGCCAATGTGTCATGATGAAAAGGTACCATTAGAATGATGATTATCTGTGCAAACCTGGGTGCTGAATGAGGTAGGCCTCCACCAGGTTGTTGAGGATATGGTTCTTACGGATCCTCTCCACAGGGCAGCGGCAGGTGGGGCAAAGAGAAGAGCGCTCCATCCAGCCTGAGTAGCAGGCAGCACAGAAGGTGTGCATACAGGGCTGCAAGCTAAAGCAAAAATTATTCAACTCAAACTAGGGTAAGACCACATGTAGGGATCAAGCACCTAACTCTGGATATCTGACAGATGACAGACTCTTACCTGACACAGTCGTGGAGTAGGTCCTGGCAGATAATACAAGTCAGAGATTCCTCCATCTTGTCAGTTTTAGTCCCTTCTACTGGTTGTTTAGGCACAAGACTCCCAAGACTTCCCTTAGTTGACCCCGCCATTTCTTTACTGGACGTGTGTGGCAAGCCAAAATCATAATCTATATCTGTGAACAGAAATGAACCTCATGTGAAACATTTGCCTTTTTGAAACATTTGGTATCTTCTCCAAAGTCATAGCAGGAAAAGTTTAGAGAGCTTATAAATAAATCCTAGTTATGTTGGTGCAAAGCTGAGCAAGATGATTATGACTAAAAGAGATGAAATCTGACATAAAGCAACTGGCTTAGTTGAGATGAAGCTGAAACTCTTGCTGAATCTGTGCACTTATTTTTTGGCATTTCTGGGCTTGGAGTTTGAATGAGGGTGTTGGAGTTAGAACAAAAGCTCTGAGTAAAGACCTGTTATGCATGAAATTTAATGTGAGGGATTGCGGAAAAAATCCCAGATCCCAATCTGGATTTATCCCAGAGGTAATAAGTGAACTCACCAGTTTTCCTCTTTTTGCTTTCTGGCTCCAGGTTTTCCATCTCTTTTCCCTGTGTCATGGCAGCACCTTTAGCTTGTATAATAAAACAGTTTGTTAGGATTTACAATCAAAAGACAACTTAGCCTTCACTATGGTTACTAGTTCTTTACAAATGACCAAACCATAAATCATCATGTATTATGTTAAATCACAAAGAACCGTGAGAATCATCTTCTTGCTGCTAAGAGATTTATTTATTCATTTAAGTTGCCTCATACACTCTGAAACAAGTTCACAAGTGTACAGTCTCCACAAAAGAAAACATATCTTTTCTGTTACAACAGCTTGACATTCTCACTTGTCACAGGACCACAAAACACAATAGAAAGTAAAATGAAATAATACTGAGGCCACGATTTCACAGACACCCCTGGTCACTATTGAGTAACCTCTTCCCGAAAGTGCACAAAAATATGAACAGTTCATGTACACAAATAAATAAAACCTGACAACTTCAAGTAATAACAAATGATACACTGTTAAAATTCCAAAAGAAAAAATCCCTCCTCTCACCACAATGGATCATGCATCTTTAGCAGTGTGTCAGCTGAGAACTTACCAGAGGCAGGACCGGCTCTTGCTGCTAGAAGATCAGATGTGATAGGACTCCGAATACAGAGGTGGGAAGTTGACGTAGAGGGCTGAGGTTCCTCCTGAGTTATATCAGGAGCCTTGGTGAGCATGACGGGCTCCACAGAGAGTGACATATCTGAGGATGGAACAGGAGCAGGACTGATGGCTGACCTCTCCATGTCTGATGATCAGATACAGGGTGGAAGGTTAATGGTGAGACATGTTATAGTTGTGTAATAGAAGTGTTTACATGACAAAAACTCGACAAAGGAGTTATAATGAATTAAAGGACAGAGTCATACTTTTTCAAGTCTGAATATTTAAGTTAGGTGCTCGAATAACAACTGATTTTTTGTTGTTGTAATTACTCCTCCTGTTCAATGAGTCAAATCGAGTAAATATCTTTCAGTGCAGTCTTTTTAGTGCCCAAGTCCCTCTTTTTGTTACAATATTTCCACCACAGCTCAACAGGGAAACACAAAGAGGGAATTTGATGCTAAAAAGACTGTAAATGTGGCAGATATCCATTTGATATGAATAACACAGACTGCTGAAGCCTCATATAAGCTTCAGATAAATTTTTAAATGCAGTTTCATCACAAAATGACTGTGTGGACACACTGTAGCTTTAGGCTCCCATCACTTATATTGAAAGCACATTTGGGGGGGTATTTTAATAGCCAGTATGAACAGTTGTTTTAAGACAGACTTGAAAAATGATGACCCTATCCTTTATCTGACTACTTACAGTAACTATTTTGTGAAATAGCTTGCTCCGCTGTGATTGAGTGGTAAACATAGGCAATGTCTGCAGGGCAACAAGAAAACATATTTTATCTTTGCTTCCTATAAATTGATATAAACATCTTATTGAGGTAGGAAAATTAAAAACAGTCGAGCAAAATTAAAAACTCACTTTGTTCTGGCTCACTTTTCCTGTATACAAAGTAGATGACGTCGCCATTCTGCAGTACTTGAGTTTGCTTTTTGACCACTTTGGACATGTTGATCACAGTGCCATTAGTGCTATAAACAAACAAACATGCAACTGCATCATTGTACAATATAAGTGGTTTTATAAAAGGACATGTATACAAATCAAATACATATTTAAACAGCTCTAAAAATTCAAGCTTACTATTTCTTTCAAATGTGAATCTTTTAAACATGTCTTTTTGTTTTATTTATTCATGCCCCTAATAACACATATTATTCAGCTCTGTCCATCAGATAATGCAGCAATTTGTACTGCTGTTAAAATTCATTGATGGGTGAATATAGATCATACCTCATGTCTTCAAGCCACACAAGCCCTGAGCTTTCATCTTTGAAAATCTTGCAGTGCTCCCCTGAGACCAGTTTGTTGGCTGGAAAAGCCAGATCACATCCTGCCAAGACAACCAGAAATAAATAGCATGAAAACAACAAAGTTAACATAATGCACATTAATTTGGCTCCATAAATGGGCTCTGACATGACATAATTGATTCTTTTTTCAGTTGAATAGGGTATTCTGAAGAGTACTTTACACTGATTCCTTAAACGATTTAAACTCAAACTACTGCAAACACCTGAAACTGTGTTTTACTCTAATGTATTTAAAACCTTTTATTGCCCAGTCATGAGCTAATCAATTAAGGCTAGTCGTTTTGCATTGTAATAAAGTAGATCCCCACAAGCCCTCAACAACAAAGCAAGCACATAGGGAAATATAGGCCTAACCTTTTCTTAAGCAAAACCCATACAAAAAATACCTACTTAATATTCTGCACACATGTTCTCAATGGACGCCTTTTGTTATCATCACAAGAGGCTGTCTAAGTTTGGTGCACTAAAGAAGGCTTTGTGTTTTGAAGGGGGAGGTTTTAAGGGCTCCAGACAGCAATGTCTGCGTTACAGACGGGATTGTCTTTTGTTGATAGGTATCAACACATTTTAACATTTTTAAAAGGAGAATAAAAATGTGAACTGAGTTTTTAAAATCAGATTTATCCATGCTATTCACTCTGTAAAATAAAGAAACAAACCTACCCTTTTTTCGGCCAACTGTGCACTCCCTGTTGAAAAGCAGCACTTCGCTTTCACTTGAGTCCACTTTGACTAGCTTTCCCCATGGTCGGCTTCTTCTGTGACTGTCCATCTCCCAATGGTTTTTCTATAGGATAAATATGAGAAAATTAGTTTGGAAAGGTTTAGTTCTTTGTGGCATTGCTTTGAATAAGGCACATGATTGCAAAAAGAAAGTGAAATTATAACCATCAATGTGTGGAGTCCTACTGAGACATATTTGGTCAGTGTCATAGGTTTTGTATCAAACTATTCATTACTGCCAGCCAGATAGGTTCTGATGTGAGATGCCAAATTGGGTTTAAAAACACAACATTTACAGACATTTGGGTTCTCAGCAGACACACCTCTATAAGACAATACATCATTTCTTTGTAAATCAATCCATGCATCGATTCTTCATTTGGGTTTTTGTCCCAAATGACAGCTTACACTTTTTCCAATAATATTTCAACATAAGAAACCATTTGCTCTGTAAGTCCCCACAGTTCTTTTCAGCAAAAACACACCCTAGAATATGTAACTTTGGCAGTTATGAGTTGAACTTTTTTAGATCCGTAAAAGGTCATGAGAAGCGTAAAAATGATAAGCACCTTGCACAAAGGATGCACTCATGTGAAAGAGTTCCTCATCAAGTTTGGTGAGGAAGCTAACGGGACCTAGCTAAGCTTCACTGACTTAACTATCGACTCTTTACTAGTAAAGATTGGCTGTGTTACAAACTGGATACACGTAAAGGTACTTCAATAGTCAAGTATCTGTGTCACAATACAAATGATGATATTAGCACAGCGACGCCAAAAACAACTTCGTTCATAAAACTAAGCTAACGTGTTTGCTAACATTAGCAGCTAACTATACCGTGCGAGAGAAAATAGGGAGTACACTACGACCACAATTGCCTGTGGTGTGTTATAGCTATATAACTTCATGTCAGACATGTGTTACTTTACCGTCAAAATATGAGTTTGTTGTCCCAGTAGCTCTGTATAAAACTGTTTCTTCTCCTCATGTTCCAGCTAGACGCAAGATGCACTTCCTGCCAAGCGTTGACATTATTTACCGTAATCAGCTGATGGAGGAGGGGCAGTTTGGGTTTGTGGTTACAGGGTAGATGGAGGCACCCTCAGTACACACACACACACACACCGACACACACACACTTGAAATAAATGTCACGTTCTGAGAAAAATTAAAACAATAATAAAAACATTTTTGCCCTTAGCCAATATTATTGGCTCAAGTGCAAAGATTCATGCTTGTATCAGAGAAGTTAATTCTGGAAAAAAAGATAAACACATACCTTTGTAACATCTGGAACATAAGACATCGTTGTTGCACTCCGCCAGCAGTGCCTACCTGCAATAGATGCTCCAGCCAATGCATTTTCATGATAAAAACCCTTGTGAAATGGACTTAAACATAACATTATTATTTTGTGTTAATGTAGGAAATGTAGCTAATGTAGTCTGGTTTGGAATATTACAGTTACTATATGTTGTAGGCTATAATAAGTATAATATATACAATTTCTCTGTGTGAGATTGTGGTGTAAATGGATGTCTAATACTTCGTTGTTCGAAAAAAGTTTTGGAGTCTCAAAATATTAAATCAAATATCACCAGAAGTCATCCAGCTGAATTTAGTAGAGTTTTATTGCTGGCAGCAAAACTGTGTGTCCCCTGTTATACCCAAAATACTGCTGAGGTCCGTACACCTGCACCTGGCTTCTAATCTTTGGCACTATTCTGAGTGCGAGAGGTCACCACAGGCACAGGTCATTTCAATACTGTTCAGTTGCTTCTCTTACTGCATTTAAAAACATTATATAAGTGTGTGGTATATTTAATCACATACTTTTCAGTTCATATTCATCAGATCACAAATGTGCTTGTTCACTCAGTAAGTGCACCATAACATACATCTCTTCCTTTAACATAATGCCCTCAGTTTTGATTATCATCAGCAGATAATAGTCAACAATCAAGTACCCTTTTAGCAGACATTACATTATATTACATTATATAACATTATTCATTGTCAATAATTATCATCCAAATTTTACTCCACAGGATCAATACGTTTGATCTTATTTTCCCAAAATATTAAAGTATGTTTGTCTTTATACCCTCCTCTGGTTCATTTCATAGTTTATTGGACCCATTAAAAATATGTTAGTCTAGTCCAGATGAAGGCCTGACTGATGCCAGCAACTGTCTAGCACAGACATCCTGAAAGTTTAGCTCAGCTTTTTTCCATTTGACTTCAAAATCCTTTGGGTGATACTCAAGCACAGCAAGTTGACAATGTTTGCCAGCAGGATTACACCTTGATGTGGTTGAACAGCCGTCTATGAGGTTGCCACCCTTGCCCATGATCAATGATCAATGTCAGGTGCAGTCAAATTTCAGGTACATCTGTCTTGATATACTTCAGGATTTACTGCAGACCTTTCCGATTCTGTAGGCATCCCAGCCACATGCACGCTGTGAATCAATTGGCCCATGCACTGTTGAGAAATGCTGTTGCCCTCAAATGTTGCTTCCACAGAATTTCTTCTTACTTTTTAAACTTTCACATCTCCTCAAACTCCACAGGATGTTTTTGTTGTGACACACACAATAATTAAGACAAAAAAGCAGATTTATATTGGATATAAAGTATTCTGAGTCAATAGTTGGTAGAACCACGTTTTCTTTTGGGGTTTGTCTTTACCAGCTTTGCACATCTGGAGTCTGCAATTTTTGCCCATTCGTCTTGGAAAAATAGCTAATACTCAGCCAGATTGGATGGAGACAGTCAGTGAACAGCAATTTTCAAGTCTCACTACAGATTCTCAGTTGGATTTAGGTCTGGGCTTAAATTGGGGTCATTGTAAGACATTAATATTCTTTGCCTTAAACCGTTCCAGTGTAGCTCTGGCTGTATATTTAGGGTCATTATTCTACTGGAAGGTGAACTTCCGCCCCAGTCTCAAGACTCTTGCAGACTATTACAGGTTTTCTTCAAGAATTGCCATGTATTGCACTCAATCCTGAGCAGTTTCCCAGTACCTGCTGATGAAAAGCATCTCCATAGCATGATGCTGCCACCACTATGTTTCACTGTGGGGATGGTGTGCTTGAGGTGATGTGCAGTGTTGGATTTCTGTATTTTGAACTAGGGCCACAAAATTCAAATTTGCTCTCTCTGATCAGAGTTCTTCTTCCACATGTTTGCTGTGTCTCTCACATGGCTTGTGGCAAACTCCAAGTGGGATTTCTTGTGGCTTTCTTCTCACCGCTTTTCCATATAGGCCAGATTTGTGAAATGCATGACTTATAGTTGTCCTGTGAACAGATTCTCTCACTTGAACTGTGGATCTTTCCAGTTCCTCTAGTGTCACCATTAGCATTTTGTTTGCTATGCTGATTAACACTATCCTTGCCCTTGCCTGATATTATGATTAGTTACTGTACATCCAACAAGTGTGTTTATTGCAGCAGTCACAGTCCATCATATTATACACAAAAAAAGCTGTCGACTATAATCAGGCAAATATAAAACACTGGTAACATCTGAAGCTTCACTGATAGAGTTCACTGATAGAGTCTTGGTCTTGGTGCTACACACACTCAGGCAGTGCAGACTTACCACTCCCCATCCACTCAATGTCTACAGTGCTCCAATTTGGTTGTCATTTGTATCTATTTGTAGCTCATTATCTGCTCATATCCAGAAAATGTTTCTGTATTTGGTTACAGGCATGCACACACCAGTAAAATTATGCAGAAATAATGAAGACAATATGCACACATGCCACATGAATCATCCTACAAAGTAGGGGTGAGACTGCAAAAATTCAACTACAGTTTGGGGTCTCTTCCAGTTTCAGCGTTCACACTCAGTCCCAATGGGAACAAGACAAGAGGTTTCTCTCATGTCTGCAGAGTGGGAGAGACTAGTATAGAAGGACTCTTTGGTAATATTTAGGTCAGTAAGATTCAGAGTTACATACTTAATAAATAATCTTACACAGAGCTTATATTATATTATTATACTAGTATATTCCTCCTGACATAATTTGACTTGCCCTATTGTCAAGTCCTTCTGGAAAGAATTGTTTAATTCAATAGCAGTAATTATGAATATAAACTTCTAATATGATAGAATACAGGAGAATAGTTTTGTTGAACTGGAGGATTAGTAAGCGAAGTTGTTTGTCAAAAGGTAACAGGTTTCCTGAATTTTTAAATCCTGGTATGCAAAGAAAAGTACATATGATCGTTAATGTGGATTATGATCTGTGAATTATTTGGAATTATTTGGGAACATTTGCTGTTAAGTGAGATACAGCATATACTGTGATGCCCTCACTGCAACAGTATCAACTTCTTTATGTTTTTGTTTGTTTGTTTGTTTTTGAGTCTGTAGCTGAAATCATATTAGAAGTTGGTAAGGTAGACATGTAGACCCTATAATTACCAATGCAGATAATCAATCAGTAATTATGTGTTTAATTATGTATCATTGTACTGTAGTTGTGTGCCCCCTTACCAAATATTATGTGTTGTGGTGGTGGTTTATCGTGTATTCTATACTTTTTTTTTCATCTACAGTAAAATCCAGGCTCAGGAGGTAGCGGGTTGTCCACTAATCACAAAGTTGGTTTGATCCCCAGCTCATCCTGTCCGTATGTCAAGATACTGAAACCCAAATTGCTATATAACTGCAGCTATTTACCATTTTCTATATATCATTTCTATAAATGTAAAAACCTATAAAACAAATAAAGATACATTTTAAGAGTCACAGGGGACATGATGTTCACTCGATGGATTACTAACACAAGCAAGGTGTCAAGTGATTTTTAAAACTATATTGAGATAAATATACAAATAAAACATTTCGTGTTTATTTTTATGTTTAAATGAAACAAAACTTCTACAGTTTACAAAATGCATCCCCAATTCATTGTCTTCAACTGCTGATGACATCACGGTTTTCGGGAGACAATTTAACACAAAAAAATACTGATTTGATGGCACAAATCAACTTTAATTACACATCTGAATTAATAATAGAAATAATTCATAATGATGGAAATGAGTTTCCATTTTAAGCTTGTAAAGACTCATTAGCTTAATGCTTTTCAGTCAAAGACACTAGAAAAATGGTTAGATTTGGCAGAAAAGGCTCTTATGGAAACTGAGCAGCAACAAGGACTAATTCTCCCTTAAATACCAACAACACAACAACACAATACATCTCACTTAAATCAATAATACCAACAACATAACACATAAGGAGGAGTCTGGGGTGGTAGAGCGAGCTATGAAAGCAAGCAGCACTTGCACGAGTGTCACAGAAAAGTAATAGTGAAAAGTGCAGGCATCTGGTTTTAATGGTTGTGCTGTGCACCTGGATGAATATGAGTGGCCGTTAAGAGTCAGTTAATAGCCAAACAGCTGATAAATGGGACTGTTATTGTGAAGCACGAATGAAACAGCTGATACCAACCAGGTACTGCAAGCACCACATATGTCCAGTTTTTATCTACAGTATGTTAGTATGCTGTATGCAAATAGATTATTTTGTAGCATGCTCATATAGAATTATTTAAATGTTTGTCATGGTGTGATTTCAGTTGTTGCAATAATACAAAATCTATTTCTCTTTTCTATTAACTGCATTCACCATGTCCACACATATTACTGAATCCCAATGGTTCCAGTCACCATTCATGTTGAAAAGCAATTACACAGCTGGCTTTGTGGGACCACCGGTCATTTTGATAGGATTTTATAGTGCAGTTACAAGTGGGCTGATCTTTCTTGTTTAAGAAAGACCAACGTGCCTCTCTAATAGAAATAGCAAACGAGCCCTTAATGCAGGACTAATCTCTGCAAACCCCCATCTATTCCCTGGCAGTGCATTATTAATGGGCAGTGTGGAGGCTGGTGAGTACAGGGGCCTCTCCTCACTAATGCATCCATTCCTCATTGTTAGATGTCTGGTGAGGAAAATGCACACACACGCTGCCTCCTCACACACCTACAGACTCACATGGATACACACTTACACACGCACAAAGATGTGCCATCCATGCAGAATGTATTCTTAAGGGAAATTATTATATTTTTAGTTGGCATTCAGTGGTGAACGCTGAATCCTTTGCAGATCCTCTGATAAGGTCACAACGGCAAATTGAATGCAGCTTATTAAGTCCCACTCCAACGCTGTCAATCAGCATTTCTTAATTGGATCAAATATTACTTGTGGCAGCTGTATAAAACATCAAACGAGTAATTAAATGAAATAATGAGAAAATAAACCTTAATGTTGCCAAGTGGGAATGGAGGCAAGCTGGGGAACGTGATTCCGCCGTACTCTCTGAAATTATCTCTCGCCGGCTCGGGCTAATTGCTGGAGGATGTCCTCTTAACTGAGTGTGAAAAGCTGTGTCTAATTACTGCAACATTAATCAGGCATTAGCATGTTATCACAAGGTTAACTTATCAGGAGGGGCCCAGAAGCAGCTGGAGGTGCCATTTACCCATGCTGCATTGGGCCAAGTGGGCCACAAGGGGTAGTGCTTGTTCTTCCTATGAATCATTAGTCAGCCTGTTGAAGCCGGGAGCTGAAATCAAAGGCAACCATGTTGGATTGCATTGTGTGTGCATTGTGGTTTTGAGACTCCTCAGAGTGAAATGGGGAATGTCCAGAATCAATATAAGCTATTTCCTGCTCATTGTGGAGCTGCAATGAGAACATTTATCCCCAGGGGATTCAAAATTTTAGGTCGTAATTTGTTAACATCTTACTTTGCACAGACACACCAAAGGAGACATCTTTACCCCAAACTGTATGAGGAATTACATGGACTGAAAGAATCTGCAAAATCAATGTCATGCAATTGTGTGCTTGGTGGAGCGGTTGAGTCCGATGTAATGAAGATTGACTGGATGGTGATTGCATCCTGAATTACCCCAATAGTGGAATATGAATACAGATAAAACAGCAGCCATCTCCAGTGGGGAATGTAAAAAGTGAAATACTTGCGACTGTTGTAACAGGCATAATAGATTATTGAATTAGTATTTTCATTTTTAAAATGTGGATATAAAGATGCCTTGGCTTAAATGACATAGAAAAATATGCTCGATTTAATAGCAGTATTGTAATTTTGAGTCACGCTTGCCAAATGACCAGCATGTGTGTAGATTAAAGGTCATTTCTGGCAGCAGGTTGGTCCTGTGCCCTGACTTCATTACCAGCAGCTCCAGAATAGTCTCATCAGGATTCCAGCAGGGCAGAGAAGCCATACCTCCGGCAGCCCTGCCAAAGGCGCTCATTTGTCAGAGAGGCATGGAGATCACAGGCCGACAAATCTCCCACGTCTCCCAGACTGTCAAGCTCTTTGCCTGCATATCAAAGACAAAAGAACAGAGCCGCAGAGCAAGAGAGCAGAGCAGCCATTCCATTTAGAGATGGTCCGCCGTTTAAACCCCCCGAGCGTGCCCTTTGAAAATGCCTATTAGCCTGGGTGAGAGAGATTACAAGCAAATAAAATTACATTCATTGTGATATTTGATTTCATAATACCCCCAGAATTATAATTACACCGTGCTCACACTTTTCATTTAGAAACCATTTGGCAACAACAAAGAATAAGAGATGGGAATGAGCAGGTTGTGCATCTAGTGAGTGAGTGCACATTATCAGGCCTGTTTCACTAGAAGTAACAATAATGGGAGAAGAATAGAGGCACTAATAAGAATGTAATCAGGTGAGCGGGATTTAATGATATGGAACACAGGGCTTTATTTTCATCTGCCAGTCTTTTGGTGCAACAACAGGAGAGCATGAAGGGAAAGAAATGCCTTTTTTCTGATGTTATATTCCTTTCAGTGGCTGAAATATGGAAGCATATTTTTTAAAAGGCTTACAAACCTACTCCAGGGTCAAATCCCCTCCATCATATCTCAGCTACAACCTGTCTGTCTTTCAGGGTTGTACCAAAAGGACAACGGTGTATTACACCGGGAATGTGGGCATATGCTGTCTGGCTTAAACCAACAAGCAGAAGGGAAGAGATAAGAGACATTCTTGGGCGGCACAGAAACGAGGCATGAGAAGGGCCAGCTTGATAGCAGCACTTGTTGTTCTGATGTGTTAAATAGCTGGCCTTCAACACCCCAATCAATCGCTGAGTGAGCCACTGTGTAGCCAAGGGTTGTGTTAGATAGCCAGATGGCTGAAGTCAATGGAGCTCTGCCTGGTCTCTTGTGTCACAAAAGGATGATCACGAATCTGGCCACACAGACTGGACAAAATACATGAAATATTGCACCCTGAATGTTTTGCTAGGTTGATAGGTTCAAATAGATGTTGTTTCAGAACATGTCACTGATTAAAGTTCTGTGACAATCAGCAACAGAATAACAACATTTCATCCTCAAAACATTAAAAAACATAGTTAGCCTTGGGTGGCTATCATGCACATTTTTGTTTTGGCTTGCACAACTGGCTTGTCTGATGTGATAAGTAGTACTTTAGATCTCACTGTGTGTAATGATGCCTTCCAACCATTGTATGGTACTCCTGCCACTTGACACAGAAAAGTAAGAGGCAGCCAATACGCCAATGTACGCATAAAAGAACGACTGCGGGACAAGACAAGCATTTTTGAACGTGCTCCAAGACCTCCAGAGGCCCGTGTTGACTAATCTGCAAACAATCCACCCTGCAAGCCCCATTGCAAGTGGAAGAACAAGCCCCTTAAGCTGTGACATTAACGAACACAACGAGATAAGATAGGGTTTGTTATCTTGGTGCATGGAACTCCTGCCCAGATAGGAGATAAGAGCCTTTCAAAGCATGTTTGCTGCCAGACAAATTTCCAAAGAAGCATGGGAGTAAGGCAAAGCCAGGCCTGGAATGCTGAGAAGCCCTGTCAAAGCCAGTCTCATGAAGAATATGATCCCTCTGCCCTTTTCCACCTTATTATAGCTGCCTTTGGTCCAAAACCAATGGCTATTCCATGCAAAGCTTTGTGGACCTTCTTGTGGTCAAAGCAGTAATACGAATCCAGTATGCATCAAGAGATAGACCTCACACACTGTTGTTGAATGCATACAGTATTAGTAGACAAAACAAAAAAAGCCCGTATCATGACATTGTAACATGCGTGATGCAACACTGAGATGACAGAACTATTACAATATGAAGTCCCAGATAATATTGAATAAGTGAACATACTCTCCACAATCTCCACACTCACTGAGCTTAGTATTTCAGGATCTGCCCTCTGCTGGTTCATGTCATGTATCTCTCAAGGAGATAGTTTCAGAGTACCACAGAGGGGAGAAGTGTCCAAACTGCATGGGTTATCCACAGGCATTCCGCTAGGGTCAGTGCTTGGTCCCCTTCTCTTTTCACTAAAAATCACCTTAGCTGGTGCAATCAGCTGCTCCTATGGTTTCTCATACCATTACCATGCTGATGATACCCATTATTCCTGCTGAGAGACCACACATTCTCATCTCAGATCTCGTCATGCCTTGCCGATATCTTGGCATGGATGAAAGGACGCCACCTTCAACTAGACATCTCTTAGACCAAGCTTTTTGTCATCCCAGCCAGTCCCTCTGTAAAACAACAGATCATTATCCAGCTTGAATCAGCCTAAGTCATGACAACAAAGTCTGACTGAAACTTCGGTGTTATGATTGATGGTGAATTAACCTTTAAGGTTCATGTGGTTTCAATTGCTCGATTGTGTCGATTTACCCTGTACAACACCAGAAAGACCAAACCTGGGTGGAATGAGTCAACAAACTTCATCCTTCACTCCAGAGTCCTTCCTAATCTTAAAGAAAAGACTAAAGACCTAGTTCTTTTGCAAATGCCTCTGCACTTGTTGGACTGAAATTAAACTGCTTCTATGCATTCTATACACTCTATGTATTGCCCCTGCAAGAACTTATTCCCTATCAGACTCAAAGTTGGCTTATTCTCTCCTGACTAGATTCTTGCTTGTGTGATATCACCTTTGAGATGTAAATTGCTTTGGATAAAACCATTAAACCATTAAACTGTAAATTATATTTGTAATATGGCATAGTGGTCTGTATAGCATTGTTTGCTGACTGACTCTGATTTATGATTTGATCCCAGTGTCATTGAGCAGCCTGGATGCTGGCATCACTTAGCTGTCTGTATGAGCTTGACAGGATATTTGACCTGTATTTGCTACCTGTTGCATATAACGATTTTCAGTCATAAAAGGTATGTTTATGCTCAAAGTAGTGTATAACCTAACAAGTAATTTATGGTAGTATGAAATGCTAGAACCATAAGCTTGCTAAAATAAAAATGTATATTCAGTTCAGTGAGATGAATTAAGTTGTTTACAGTTTTGCTACGCATCCAGTGTTTTGGAGCTTTTCCTTTCTTTCTTTTTTTTTGGCAAAAAAGGACTAGCACTGTTAGAAGTAATAAAAGGTGAGAATGCAGCCTGTAATTTTTTGTGACAGAAATCATTTTAACATGTAAATCAGAAAATCAAAAGTTATTGACTTCTTATTAATGACTTAGCTTGTATATGCCTATGGAAAACTCATTAAGTGGGAAAAAGACTTAGAAGTTATAGCTAACCTTAAAGTTAACAGTAACTCACTTTAAAGTTGTAAAATGTAAAAAACATTAAAAATCTTTCAATATAAGCCAAGACATTATTGAGTTATAGCTAAGCATTAAATTAGCTAACATTTAAGTTAGCTATAACTCATGAGTTATAGCTATTGCAGTTATAGCTAAGAAGGGCTGCTTGGTCACTTTCTCCAAACCAATTTATCCTGCTGGTCCAGCATGCTCTCATTCAAGCTGCTCCTGTTTTTTTCAATCGCTTTACATTTTTCCGTTTTCAGTTTTAAAAGGGAGGCTTTAGCATCTTTCACCATATACACAATCAAGTAGAACTTGTTTAGGTCACTAGGCCCCTGAAGTTAGGGACATAGCATTTCAATTAAAGAATCTGAATACCAAACTTACTGTAAACTACTGTTAAACACACCAAACCCTAACCCTATCAATCAGCTGAACATACAGTCCACACAACTGAACATAATTTATCTAATCAAACCAAACAACTCCATTAAATGCACATACTGTTCAGTTGCTGGTTTACAGTGCTGGTGGTCTAATTCAAATTCCAGCCCTGGCTCCAAGGGAACACTGGATACAGACAGTTTGATATTTAAGATCAGTGTTTTCAGCAGAGGGCTAGCATGGTTTTTATATGGAAAGACAGGATGTTTCATTTTTTAATGTGTTGTTAATATATAGGCTGTAAAAACAACCTCTCTGTCAATTTCATAATTTCATATTGGAAAGGAAATCCTGACACATTGACGCCAAGAACTAGGTGCTGCATCTCTGCCAGCGTCAAACTGAATAAACGCTTATGAATATGCCCACACCACCAGAGGGGATGGACTAAATCGTAATTCTCATTCTGCGGCTTGGAAAAACTTCCGCCTTCCCGGGTGCCAAGCGGCTCTGAGGCGATCCCAGTGATGAGCCAGGGAACGCTCTGCTAACTGAGCTCTGGAGAAATACGGTCACGGCAAGATCCATATTCAAATAAACTTCACTCTTGGCCCATGCACACAAGCCATGTTGTCACCAGCTGGCAGTGTCTCTCACCGCCCCTTCAAATACTGAGCCACTTTTGATTAACGTCTCTACGGCTAATCATGTGCGCTAGCTGTGCCAAATTGGACGAGCCACGTATGGCCTCCATTTGCCTTGAAATCTCTCTTTTAGAAAAAAAACCCTCGTTCTAAGCATTTGAGAGCCTCCCTTTACACCACCCACCCGTCTCCTAAGTCTTCTCTTGTCTAGTGCCCATACATAGAACAGAAAGGGTGGTGTGGCGGCACAGTGCCATCCTGTGGGTCCCTGAGTGAGAGGACTATCGCTGCCAGATGCACCCAGCTGCATAAATGTTATTCATTTTTTATGGCTTGTGTACATAATATGGCCAGTGTGGGAGATTGTGAGGTTCCACTAAAGGCTGGAAAATCCTCAAAATTGAATCAAAGTGGAAAACTTATTTTGGCTGCTGGCTGTTCTGGACCTCCTCCTTTTCCATCTCCCTTAATTCTCTTCTGCTCCTCCCTGTCTTACATTGCACTCTCTGAGGTTCTTCTGTGAGTGATTTACAGTATATTCTTTCTCCTAGGCTGCATTAGCAGGACTCCTTGCACAGCCATAGCAATGGTGGTGTGAGACAGCCAGAATATTTGTCATAGGTCCAGAGGTGCAAAGACATTAGACAGCACTTTGTCACCAGGGTCTGGAATTCACACCATTTGGCTGTTTCCAAGTCAGCTCCTTAACCGCTGACTGGCCTGGTTTCTGTCAGCTGCCGCTCTGTTGACATTGAGGGCTAAAATAAGACGGCAACATGGAAGGATGTATGCTGCTAGCCTTTTTAGGTGGTCAAAACAACACGCAGGCTACAAAGAGTGGTGTGACAAGGATCCACTGCCAAAGTCCTTGACTTGGTGCTCTCTCCCTCAGTTCACAGTTCAGATATAGTTTAGTGGTTTAGAATGGCTCTTGTCAGGGTTTGCTAACCCCCGCAGAGAGATGGGCTTGAACTCAGAACAGAGCCACAGTCTCCCAAATCACCAGGCCCAGTGGAGACCCCAGCAATTCTAATGTGATCGTGGCGGGGGCCTCCAGTCTCATTACCAATCTCCATTTCAAAACAGCCTTCAAATGGGAACTAATGCATTAGCTCTCGCTGGGGGAAAAGTCTAGGGAGCCACTACATAGCAGCGCAAAAACGCTTTCATACATGTTTTATCAGCGGGGGAAGAGTGAGCAAGAGAGAAAAGGAGCTTGGACTGAACCATTCATTTGTTGCCCATCTTATTAGCTTGGCACTGTGTTATTAGCTGCCATTGTGCTCTATAAAAGCCCCTTAGGCCTGTTCCACTGTTCGCTGAATCTGGGGTGAGCTGTGTGCCAAGGGCTTTTTGGAGGTATTTGAGACCATGAAAATTCAATCCCAAACCCTAAGCATTGAGGTTTCTCACAGATAAATGAAGAGGATTAGTGGAACAATAAAACAATGTCTTACCTCAGATACCACCGTATCCTATTAATTGGGATTAGAGTGGAGAAATGTGTAAAAAAAACACACAATCATGTATCACAGTCGCTTTTTAGTGTCAAGCTGTTACATGAAGCCCTGTCATAGTAACAATTCTATCAAACAGGAAATATGGTCCATATTATGAACAAGTGAATATAGAGAATAAACAATGCCGGAAAAAAAAAAAAAAGCCTGGACACATGAAGAATAGCTTTGAAAAGAGCTGACAGTTGCAGACACTGTAATAACCCACCTTGGGTTGGATATGCTAGGCAATGTGTCAATTGATTCCCATCTGATGATGGACTGTGTGCTGAAATAAATTGACCTTGCCAGACGATGAGTGAAATTGATGGAGCTTTTCATCTCCGGAGGGCCGTTCCACACTCAGCCGTAAAATGGATAGAGCACAGGACAGAGTGATTGAGTCGGGGGGAAATGTAAGGTGTGTGTTTTTCTTCTACCAAAGCTTGCTTGGTAAATAATAGTTACAGGAAAAATCACTATGCAGTAACAAGTACAGGGGTTAAGTACCTGTTGTTGACTAGATGATTAGAACTAAAAGCACACAGAGTTAAAGTGGAGCTGGCCACTGACAGATGCTACCCATCTGAGGAATATGTGGCTCAATTACCGGGAGCATAAATTGAAAGTGATAGTAATTTAAGTCTTCCCAATACGCCTGCCCCATTCTGGCAAACAGTCTTTTCAAGGAGCCCTTTCAAAAAACCCTGGTGGAGTGTGTGGAACACAGGAGCGCCATTGATTTTCAATAACATCCCTTAATGACCTGGCCACGGTTTGATCCACGCTGTCATTATGGGCTGATACCATGGGACAAGATTGGTGGGTTTCACAGCACACAGCAGAAAGATGAGTAGTCAGGGCATTATCAGGATGAATTGGCCATCTCTGGACAGGCGGCAAGCACAGCAGAGGTCTTGTCAATAACAGGACGGGGCGCCTCAGGGATCCCTCCACGGCCCACTCCAGAGCGTCTTCCGGCCTCATTAGAAAAGCAGATGAGTGGTGTGCATGAGAAGGGGAGGCGTAAGAGAAGAGAGAGGAGCCTCTCCTCCACCATCCGATAGCCTGCCTCCCAATCATTGCTCCTCTTAATGAGTCCAGACCGCGGGTCAATATTCCGCTGGGCTGCCAGTCAATACCGGTTACCTGCAACACAAACACTCAAAACCTGCTTTCATACAAAATCAATGTCCTATTAGTCCCTCCCTGTATTGCCTTGGCCAAATCTCATCGATCCCCTCTGAAGAGCTCTGTAGCCCATGTATGACAGATTACGGTCAAATGATCTGATGGCTTAGGCTACTCTGCTGGCCAAGTTAGTTGCCTTTATGATTTCAAAGTAATAGTTTGATATCAGATGAGCAAATACTCTAAATGCAGAAAACTGAGTCACAAGCATTATTGGCAAACCTATCAACCTCACATCAGCATTCCCCTCAGAGGGTTTGGCCTGCAGACAAATTCAGTACTGAAAATGAGTACCAGGATGAAAGACAAGTAGCAGATGTATGACATTAGGTCCAAACTTTATTCCGTACATTTTAAACCATGAATGTTCATTTTCATTTTTTGCACGCCTAAAACTCTACTTGTTTTGTATACAAGAGTCTAAGAAAAACAACTGCACATAACCACAAGTTTGACAGAGAAAGTCCTTTTGCCACCCACTTAAAAGTGTCCTTCTTTTCTGTCTGGGACTGGTCCAGTTTGTGACTTGGAAGTCTTTTTATAATTCCATCATTATTTCATTGGTAAATATAAACATGAGTTAATCCAAGTTTCTGTCAGTATCACCAGTATCCACTGCTCCCTCTAGGTGATCTCTCCGTTAGGGTGCTGTGTGCTGCTTTGCATAGATTGCAGATGATCCTTCTGGGCCCCCTTACAACACCCTCCATTCATACGTTCCATCCATTGGCCAGGCTTGTCTGTTACCTTAATATTCAACAGGGAGGTCATTCCCCATGTTTCATTTAATTTTGTTTTTCTAGAAATGGTTAAAAAGCCTAATAAATTTACACGGTAATTTTGCAGCGAAGGAATATCAACAAGTTATTTACATCAGTATTCTTTACAGAGACTGAACAAAGACCTCATAATATATATTTATCTGCATATCTCAAAGGCAAAACAAATGAACAAAACAAATCCGTAATGTAACATTGTACATTGTCATCATTGAGGATATCCTGGTACCATGAGGTTAAATTACTGAAGGTTGAAACCAAAATCCAGTTTTTACAGTGGGTCATAATGGATATGTCTCACAATCAACTGGGATAAATATTGTAAAAGGTGTGACTAATGCACAAAATACATAAAATTCATAGAAATGATATCTATACATGGAACAAGGATAGGAAATGTACAAACTCATTTCATGACCTCTCTTTTCGCACAAAGCTAAAAAGACGGTATTTGATTAATATATTAATAATTATCAAATATTTAAATCGGATATAAACATACACATATTTGTGTTCTCTCGACATTATTCAACCTTCAGTCCACTAAAAATAAAGTCATGGCATGTGCTTAATCAGCCTTACACACCTTTACTTTGTACAATCATACCCTTTCCCTTAGGGAGTTTTGCTCTTCTCTCGTGAAGAGCAGTGCATTTTGTTCACAAGAAGGTTTCAGATTGGGGGAGTGGGGCTTGTGAGTGCATCTACTAAGACTTTGTGCACTTTTGTAAGAAGCTACCGTGCCTCTACCTCTTTGGGGTTGCGAGATGGGGAGTAGTCCCTTGGGTCCTGGGTGGTAGTGAGGGGGGTAGTCCTCCTGGGTGAGGCTGGCCTGGCACTGCCAGCTGGCACGAGGGGCGGGGGGGCACTGAGTGCGGCAGTAGGGGGTGTTCTGTTCAGAAGGCCATTGTGTCCTGTGGAGGGGCTGAGTCTGGGGTAGGGCATACCGCCTAGGTGAGGCATAAAGGGGGGCATGTGTGGAAGATGACCTTCCATTGGGGACTGGTGCAGCTGATGGAGGCGTGCTCGGTCCAGCTCCTCCCTCAGGTGGAGACGCTCTCGCTCCTCTGCCTGCTGCCTCATCCTCTCGTGTTCTCTGCGCACCTCCAACAGGTGCTCGTGGTGAGAGTAGTCATGAGCCTCCCTTTCGCGGTAGGCTCGTTCCTGTTCGTACACACTAGGGAAGCGATGTCCTTGTTCGGCCCTGAGCTGGAAGTCCATGCGTCGCTGCAGGTCCAGGTTACGGTAGGCTTCTCTAAGTGGGTCCCAAGTGAAGGCTGGGTGGGGCAGGCGCTCCCTTCCTGCCAGAGGGCTCACTCCCATGAAGGGAGCCATGCGAGCCCGGTCTAGCACATTTAGGCTGCCCATCTGGGGCATGGCACTCATGGAAAGAGGCAGCGAATGTGCCATGGGGACACCATGCAGACCCGATGCAGGGATGTCACCACGTGGTGAGGGAAGAGGGGGCTGCTGGGACAATGGTGGGTGGTGGTGGTGTGGGTTGCCAAGAGCAGAAAGAGCTTGGGCCTGTGTTTGGGGAGCAGGCTCAGAACTCACCACCATGACCTCCTGCTCCTCTTTCCTCTCCTCCTTAATCTTCATGTCATTTTTCACCTTGTGTAGGAGCTCTGCAGGAGGAGGCTCTTTCCTCTCGCTGTCCTTGAGTGTAGGTGGGGGCCCACCTGCCATCTTCATGCCCTGCTCGTTGATCACTGCCTTGGAGTATGGAGAAGGAGAGCGGTGGGTGGGCTTGATGGAGTCTTCTGAGGGTCTCCTCTCTAGCATCTCCTTGCCGGGCGAGCGGCTCTCCTTAACCTTCACATCAGCCAGCGTGGAGGAGTCTCTGTGGCGCTCCAGTAGCTCCTTCTCGGCCTCACGGACTCGGTCCACGCTGCCACTGTGATGGCGTCCCGAATCACTAGAGTTCTGGCTGTTGGAGCGTATCAGGCTGCTGATCTGGTAGCTGACCGGTGCAGAGGCTGGAGAGGAACGGTTGGAGTGGCGGTTGCGTTCCACAGAATCCCTGTAATGACATGATAGTTTAGTTAGTCACTTAAAAGCATGCATCCTTTAGAAGTGGATTGTGTTAAGGTAAGGCTACAGTAACATTAAAGTTATAACTGCCTTTCAAAACACATAGATTACCCTCCTCTTTTCTTCCTCTGTTCATGTTTACTGCCTTTAAATTTGACAGTAACACCTGCTCGAATATCATCCAAAGAAATCTGTCCAATTTATCTTTGACAAGTATACTTCTGCTGGAGCTGCTTGGTGCCTGTTTGATTTAAGTCTATTTCTTTGCTGGATATATGAATAACATTTATCTCAGTTTCCACGGATACTAGTAATGGACTGAAGGATTGTTATTTTTTCTTTAGTCTTTAATGGTACAGCTTTCTTTTTCCAGAGGTGATTTTGTGGCTCTTGGATATATGCTAATGCTAGCTGGAAAAGAGATCATTACTGTGGCTATTAGAGTTGTGATCATGCATTTGTGTTCTTATGTGGGTAATGTTTTTATGTATAACCAAATATTCACAATTTGTATCCTTTAAATGTTTTTTTTGTCATGTGTAGGATGATCAGATTGGTTTCCTTCTCGGGGGAATCACATCATGCTTTGAAACAATCCAGTAACAGAAGTCTCAGGTCAAATGTTGACTTGTGATGATAACAAATATTTCTAGTCATTTTAATATTGCAGAAATATTATTCTACCCTGAGTAAAAGTGGAAGCTAATATCCTCCAAATACTATTCAAGTAGTACATGTACAAAGCAAACATTATTTTCCCCAGCCTCAAACTCACCTGTCTTTATCCTTCTCTTCTTTTCCGATGGACGAGTCTCTTTTCTCTCTTTCTCTTTCTCTCTCCCTCTCTCTCTCTCTTTCCCGTTCCCTCTCTCGCTCTCTCTCGTGGCTGTTGGCTGAGCTGCTCCTCTCAGTGTCCACAGATTTGGGCCACTGTGGCGGGGTGGGGAAAGACGGCGGGGTGCGTCGAAGCCTGTTCCAGGTGTCGTGGTGGGGGCTGCCAAATGTGGGCAATCCTCCTGGCCCTTCCTTGGTGCCAAACACACTGTTGGACCCTGGAAGGAAAGGGGAGACAGGCGTGGGACCCACTGTAAGTTAATTTCACACAAAACCTTCTTGAGGATACATAAGATGAGAAAGACTCGACAACAAAAGCTGCTTTTGTCTTTGTCTCTGGAGGTTCTCTCACTGAAGCTGCTTGAAAGAGTTAGAGGTTAATGGCTCCTCCCACCCAAAGAAAAAAACTCTACTCATTTGCTTTTGGACTAAAGGGCCCCCACCCCCTCCCTTTCTGAAATGGATGAAGAAGGGAGACGCACTTGCCCTCTAGAGTTGAGGGCTGTGAAAAGCCAAGGGAGACCTTAGCATTCCACGGCATGTCTATTCCAATCACATCCTTTTTTCACAACAGGGTGACCGATTTGGCACACAAAAATAGGAGGGATGAAGAGAAAGAGAGAAAGGCAAGAGAGAGAGAAGGATGCAGGGGGGAAAGAGGCAGCCCTCCATGGTGGTGCAGAAGGGGCTTGTCAAATAATTAATCAATGAATTGCCACCAAACAGCGAACCTGGGAGGGCCTGTTGGCAGTAGTTCAGCCAGATTAAAGCCAGGCTGTTGGGAACATAGATGGTGGATGAAGTGGAGGCAGGGAGGAGGTTTGCTTGTGGTGTGTTGTACTGCATTGTTGGGCCTCCCTGGGCTAGGGCTGCTTTGACACAGAAACTAGAGCAAAGTGTCTTGATTTTTTTTTTCCTCCCCTCCTGGCTCTCCCTGTGGTCTAACGCTGTCCTGCTCTGTTCTGTTACTGGCCACAAGGGCCAGATTGAAGGGGGGAGCGGTGGAGGAGGAGAGGGGGCCAGCGCTTACCAAGCGAGGGGTTGCCTAATCCTCCGAAGGCACTGCTTGAAAGGTTGCCGAGGCCGCCAAAGGAACTGGAGCGACTGAAAGGATCTGCAAAATGCCAAACAGGGATTAGCAAAGGGGGGGGCTGGCTAGTGGTGCTCACCACAACACCAACCCGTTCCACTCGGCTTTTCTCTTACAAGCGAGCTGATTTTTTATTTCTTTAAAAAAAAATTTTTTTTAGCGCTGCCACCCTAGTTCTCTGCCTGGTAATCCTGCAGTAGCCAGGCCTCCTGGATGCTGGATTCACTGCCACTAACTGGAGTGGAGTGTCTCTGACCCTGCTGTAGTGGAACTACACTGTTTGATGGGGAAATTAGTTTTGAGTTGTTGGAGCTGAACAGGAAATGGACTGTGATAGGACAGGGGAATTGGAAGGTGTATAAATTAAACTAAACAGACCACAGTGGCTTAACTGTAGAATCGTTGTCTGATGTGCTCCACTGACACAGGCTCCAAATTTATAGTAATAACACAAATATTTATCCGGATAAGTCAGTGGACAACATCAATCAATTTGCAGCCCAATTTTTATTTCCCATCAGGAAATGCAGAACTTATCTACAGATTAGGGTTTAAGGATTTTCAGTTGTGAGACAGCTGCGCTGGGGCTTGTTGATATATCACAAAATACAAGAATTGAGAAATCTCCTCGGCCTCACACATGGATTCCATGGAAAGGGATTTTTTTTTATTCACTAAGTCTTCCTCCTCAGTGCACCATGTTTTCATAAGAACAAAATGGGTTGACTCAAGCGCTTATTCCATGAAATCGACTTGCTACTTTGAACCAAAACAATGTCTCAAATAAAAAGGTGGAATAGAAATCAATAAATAAATAATTAAATTCACAAATAAATCCAGTAACATTAACTAACCTCCATCACTGTTGCTATGAATTACTAACTCAACTTGGCAAGCCCCCCAAAAAAATAGTGTTATATATGCTGTTGCACTACATTTGGTTTGCCCAAACAAATGAAGGATGACAAATAGCGCTGGAAACTGGAGACTAAGCTAGCTATGTCTTTTTAATAATCCCACACAGAGTTATTTAAAGCTGTGTTATGAATAACACTGTTGTGATTTCATAATGACTAAGCTCTCCATTACCATGAACTTGAGAGTTTGCTCAAGAAGTGACTATACTGGCCAGCTGGACTCCATATTAACCTTCAAATGAACCTCAGATCAAAACCAGTAATATCTAGGCTTTAAATTACACCCTATTGGCTTGTTATGTGTTTAAAACATGAGTTCAACAAGGAAAAGGGTCAGAGCGAGAGAGAGATGGAGAGAAAAGAAGATAAATGTATAAGAAAAATTTGAACATGGAGTTACTTACACTTACCTGCCAAATGGCTAGGAGGCAGGAAGCCGCTGGGGTGGGGGGCAGGACCGTACGGGGAGGGAGCTGGGTGGCCGGAGCCTATCGGAGCAAAGAGGACATGACAAGGTTATTATTATCCAATTAGACAGTTATAAACTCTCTAATTAGCCATGCGGCGAGAAAGAGATACTAAAAAAGCCATGACTAAAATGCGAGACAGGTATTTTCTGCTACGGTAAAACAAATCTGTTGAATATGCATGTATGCTAGATGGGTTTAGAGATGGCTGAGTAATGCCGCTGAGCAAATTAGCAACCGATATTTTGCTTTTATTGCAGCATGTTTGTGTGTGAGTCTATAGATGGTTATTGAGGTCAGTTCCTGACTGTGCAACAAGCTGGCCTCTTTCACAAAACACTGTTACCATCACCCATATTCCATGAATTGTTAATGAAAGAACCAATTACAGGAGTGCCTCTGACACACCAGTGCATAATTACCAGTCAAAGGCCGTTCTCCTCTCTGTTGCCCTCCAACGCAGGGCAAATCAGTCAATTACCTAACCGAGAGTCATCCATATTCATAGACATATCTGACTCCCTTTATGGGCAAAACATTTGCTATAAAAGCACTATAATTAAGTGAACATTACAAGAGAGGAAAGAAAAGAATCAGGCCATTACAGTAGTGGAAGAACAATGCCGACATGCAGCTATAAATGCTCATTTACATAAAAGAATAAAAAATGCCATTGGAAGGCTTTGAGAATGGCATAATAGGAGTGTTTTGAATGATTTGTCTTGGAGGGTGCAGCTAATCAACCTGCACTGGGTACTGGGAGACCCCACTGACCTGTGGAAGAGAAGAGGGGTCGTGCCAGGTCATGAGGGTACGGGAACCCTGGGAAGACTCCTGGAGCTGGGGGTCGACTGAACAGGTCCAGCTTCCCATTCATGTCTAGTTTGTGAGGATCCAGCTGCATTTGCTGTAGTCGAGAGAGGCAGAGACAAGGAGAGGTGGAATTAGGTCGGTAGGCAACAGCACCAAACGTTTCCAACAACAGTGAGAGGGATTTATCCTCGGCAACACTGGGTGAGAGATCAGAGAAAGACCAGTATATCAACAATGGCTCCATGTCTCCAATTCTGGCCAACTGTCTTATAACAAATATATGTAAGCCGATTAGGGAAACTAAATCCTTGGTAACGGGGGTTCAGGGTGTGGTGAGGCTACACCATCCTTTGTTATTTGAGTATTTTTTGTGCCTATGTTCATAAGTTGCATTTTGGTCAATACAATTATAACTAGCTATTAGTCATGAGTGCTATAAATGCAATGTTTTATGATCTACTACCCCTTTTAGTGGATCCCTAGGCACTGCCCTGGTCCTACTGTCTGTGTGTGTGTGTGTGTGTGTGTGTGTGTGTGTGTGTGTGTGTATGTGTTTGTGTGTATAGGATGGGACAAATGCAGCATATCAATTTCCCCATGGGGATCAATCAAGCCTCCAGAAACAGTGCCAGACTATGAAACCAATTTGACATATTAGTTTAACTGTGGAACTACAGCTTCCGGATCCAACAGGGGCCCAAAAAAAGCATTTTCCCTGCACACAAGGAGCAGCTGGCTACATTTTTTTGAGCTTCACAACCCCCTGTGAAATGACTAGTTTCACTATCAGAATTTGATCCATTCTGACCGATCACATTTTGAAAGTTTAGAAGAGCCGCATGATTGAATTGTTTTATCCCCATTCAAGTTAGCCGGAGGGCTAAACCAGAGGTTAGCTGTCTCAGCTGGTGAAAGTCTCTAGTGTGTGTGCTCTGGGGGCGAATGGGGCCTATGGAGCGTGCACAGTATGTTTTCATCCAGGTAATTTCTTTAAAGTGTGAAGTGCGTCACTGAGCAGCTTTACTAGGAATCAATGGGGCCCCGCTTTCAACGCTGCATCCAGTTCTCTTTATATATCCATGGGATAAATAAAGTTCTTCTTCTATGAAAAGCTTTTCTTTCTCCTTGTTGTTGTTGTTGTTCTTCTTCTTCCTTCTTCTTCTTCTTCCTTCTTCTTCTTCTTCTTCTTCTTCTTCTTCCTTCTTCTTCAGTGCATTAAGCTATTTACAGAGTCTTTATTTATGCTTAAGAAATGTAATCTTCTAACTGTATTTTTGAGAATGTGTTTGTGGAGGACACTTCACAACAGGAGACATAATTACTGCGGGACTTTGTGTAACTATTAAAGGACCAGTGTATAAGATATACTGGCATCTAGTAGTGAGGTTGCAGACTACAACCAGATGAATCCCCCCTGCCCTCTTCCAAGCATGTAGGAGAACCTAGAGCCAGTGTTTAGTTTATCTGTTCTGGGCTACTGTGGAGACATGGCAGCTTCTATGGAAGAGGACCTGCTCCATATGTAGATATAAAGGGCTTATTCTAAGATAATGGAAACAATTCTAATTTTCATGGGATTATACACTAATTAAAACATACTTATGAATATTACATTCCATTTCTACCAAGTCTGTTCCGCTAGATGCCTTAAATCTTACACACTGGTCCTTCCAACTTTTACTGCTTTCTGTTCATTTTATGTGATCTGCCTTTCACAGGGTCTTAACACATGGTTTTTCTGAATCCAATAACATGATTATAGATGATTTAACAGGTAAAAATGTAACTATGACATGAAGCCCTGATGTGTACCGTATATTATCTAGTTTGACATAACTAGACTGAGACAAGACTCCGACATGATTTTCCATCTCACGCACCTTCATTTTCTGCTGGTGGTGGTAGATCTGCCATGCGATCTGGACATGCACTGCGCACCACTTGCCAGGTTTCTAAAAATTTAGAGAGAAACCGAGGTTAGCCGGCTGGCTTTGATATGGGGAGCTAAAAATGGATTCTGGCATTGAGATTTTCTGGCCAAACTACAAAGTGGGAACTCGTCAGAATGTTCAACCAGGCAACGGATTAATAAAATCTAACCCTGACTTTAACCCCACACAGCTAACCTTAAATACAGCCAAAAGCCTGCATGTCTTTAAACAGTGATTGTTGAAGAATTTGTAGTTTTTAACTTTGTGGCCTGGCCAGAGAGATGAAACATTTAACAGAAGATGGACATGTCAAACACTTACCCTAACAGATGTCCTGAATGGATCTGTTATCTGTATGGACAAACAGACAATCATTACCATCATCAATGATGAGTGAGTACCCAAAATATGCAGTCCTGCCGTGCTCAAACATCAGCAGTATTGAGGGGCCTCAATTCACGCTAGGACTATCCAGATTTAAAAATCCCTGCCTTTACTTTAAGGCACTTTGGATACATGTGTCCATAGAGGTAATAAGGAGAATACTTTGTCTCAGAGAGATGTGAATACAAAGTCATGTACCCACATCTGTCTGAGACACACATGTACAACATGTGAGGCTCATCGGAAAGAACAGTGAGAACAGACTGTTTGGGATGGCCTGATGCTTACCCGCGGATCCTTCTGTAGGAGTGTGTGAGGTACTGCTCCAGGACGTGCTCCTACGTCGATGGGATTGGATGCCTGACAGAAAGAGAGAGAGAAAGAAGGAAAGAGATATAAACTGATCAGACAGATATTGTTAAAACATTTGTAACAGATTAAAAGAAAGGACAGAATTTTTTTACTCGCTGTATTTCAAATATTAGGAGGTATTTTGAGCTCATATAATACCTCTAAAAATGAGGTGTAAGGTTTACTTAAGGGTTTCAGCAGAAAAAGGAATAGTTTTGTTTAAATATGATGTAGTCAGTGTTGATGTCTGTGCCATGGATGCATGTAAGAAACTGTGAGAAACTCCTCCAGCTAGTGATGCCAGCATCCCTATATGGCCTTGTATCCTTCCTCAGTAGCTCTATAGCTCACTAATCCTCGACTATTGCTACTGCAAAGCTGACGTCAGTAGATAAAACTGCGATGATGCTGCACGCACTGAGTCATGCCAGACTAACACATCTCTGATCTCTCTGATCTCCTCTTTAAATCTTTGGAGCACAAGTGTCTAGATCAGCCTTATTAATCCATCCCAACATCAGGGATAGGAAGAACCTGCAGGGTGACCTGGGTCACCAGCCCCCCCCCCCACACACACAAACACACACACACACAGACACACGCACACGCGCACACACATCCCAAGCCTTCCCCCAAGCGTCTCTCTAAGAATACTTAGCAGGGGCTTTGGACGTATAAGAGTGTTCCTTGAACCATCTGGAGGGGCCTTTGACAAAAGGGCCCCTCCATGACAGAGCCCACTGGGAATAAGGCCAGAGGATTTAGGCCAGCTTTGATTGGTGGCTTACATCGGGTCACAGCCGCTGGGCATCTGCCAGACAGACCCACAACCTCCCACCTCTTCCTATCCATCCCCATCCCCACCGCCCTTGCAACCCTCCTCCTCTGCTCTCCTAGACACACAGGTTTCCTTGGGTAGGCGCACACAGTTCTGACAGTGGTTCAGGTCCAGTTAAATCTCAGAGTTTGCACAGCCCGTGGTAATTGATTTAAATGGAGTGAGGAGTGAGGTTTATGGGGATCCTATTTCCCATCTTGAACATACAAAGATCTGTTGCTTTTCTTACCCAAGACAGACAGCAGGGGGAATTTTGTGTGGTAAAATATGTTAAATAGTACAGTATGTGTGGTGTATATTTCTTTAATATTCCCATTCCCTATGGTGAGTGTGTACAATCATTTCGATCCATGCAATGCCTTGATACTCATAACACACAATATCAGTTTTAAATAGTTTCTTTACACTTACAGTAGGTGACTCTACAGTGCATTTGGATGTGTTTTATGAAGAATTCAAATCTTTTGGAATATTTTTTTTTGTTGCAGTAAAGGTGAGTTTTGTGGTGTGTAAGCCTTTAGTGCCCATGCTTGGTTGAATTCTATCTATAAATTGTGGTTTGAGGGTAGGGATGTGGGGCTGACCTTGGGCTGGAAGGCTCCTTGCAGCGAGCTGAAGGGTCCTGAGTGTGGGAGCAGCGGGGGCATGCCTGGCATGGTGGGGGGGTAGGAAGGGAAAAACTGGGGAGAAAAGGGAATGGTGGGAGACACAAAACCTTAAAAAAATCATATAGAGATACTAACAAGACTCAAGCATATGCACACACAAAACCACAGCCACATTAAACGCTCTCACGGCAACATTCAAATATGTCAAATATTTGATTTGCCAAATGCAAATAACAAATGTAAATGAGAACTCACGTTTGAATGTCTGATGAATGGATTGTCCAGTTTAGGGGTGTACTTGTCGAACTGGAAGACATAAGAGAGAAAAGAATTAGGAAACAAAAGTCCGCCAAGTGATATACTTTTACAAAATACATCATGCATAAGCCTTCTTTAATAATAACATCTCATTATTTTTACATCAAGAAAACAAAACACATGATCAACATCTGCAAATGGTAATAAGCAGGGTTCTGGTCCAGACTAATAAGCCCTGGAGTGAAGCAGCTGGCTTGCACCAGTCATGGGTTTACTTAAACTGCATGGTCAGATAGGCAGTTAAATTACTAACAATACGACCGCTTTCGCTGACTGCCAAGGTGAAGACAGCCTGCATGATTTTCCAATTGAGCATACAGAGGTTGGGCGTTGGGGCCCGGCTCGGGAATCAGACCGTTTTAAAACCAGACCAGTTGTTTCTATTCACTGGAAAATTTGTAGAAATGTGAATCTAATTACTTTTGACTGCTATGGCTTTCTTTTTTTAGTGTATGCCCTGATGCTATAGATGGAAGGGAAGCACGAAGAGACATATAGCTTGTTTTTGGTGTAGGAAAACCAGACTTCAAAAGAGTTTTAGTCAAGAAGCAGGCCAATTCTGTCTTTATAAGATCATGGAAAGAATATATGGAGCCTCTTGTGTGAGCAGTCTAGCTTTTATGATTGAAACTGAGACATCGAGTCGATGGCATTTGCAATGGTTAGGCTAATTCAGGACAGATCAGCATGAAACTGACATAACCTTGAACTGCTGAATGGATGTGAGGAAACCTTTTCTGTGGCAGAGCTTGTGCCTAGACTGGACTGACAAAAATAATCTCAGTTGTAATTTGCCATATAAAACTATGTCCTCATATGAAAAACAGTTTCTGATCATGTCCTGAACACATGTCATCATGACATCTAGTCAGTAAAATGAGAAGGAGAGGAGAGAGAGAGAGAGAGAGAGAGCTGAGAATGTCGTCCCATGTATGAATGAGGACTTTGTATGTCTGTTCGCAAGCCAATACTGGCTCTCTATTTTGAAACAGGCTAATTACAAGTGACAGTAACTTATTCCTATTCCGCAAATACACAAACCATTTGCAGGTACTTTTTGCGAGTGTTTTCACAAAGCTCTCTTGGCAGGCGCAGACGTTTTTGGTTTACATAAAACAGGAAAATGAGTGGGTATGAATCAGTGTTTCTGTGTGCGCGTGTGCTGCGACACGGGTGGTTGACGGGAGAGTGGGTGTGGGCTTGGCTAAACTCCTGGTGGAGACACAGGGTTTGGGTCAGGGGCCCTCTGGTGAAGCAGGGCCATTCACATCTGCACGCGAAATGGCAGCAGTGGCGGTGATGGTGTTGGCGGGCCTGTCCGTGGGTGATAATGGGCCCAAATCAAAGACAGACAGCCTATTGAGAGGAAACGTCGAGCCAGCTTCCGAGCTCATTAAACAGGTCCTCTGCATTTCTGAAGGTGCGGCCTGTTTAATGTCTGACACTGGGAGAGGGATTCATGCCGCTTTACAGCCTTGTAAAAAAAGAAAAAAGAAAGAAAAAAAAAAACGCTCTTGCCCTCATAATTTATGGTGCCTGTCACAGTTTTATAGTAAACAGCTTTGGCTAATTAAAGCTTAATATTTCATCTTATAACAATTAAGGATATTCCTTGTCCAAAGACATGGCAGGGGCAAGGGGGCGGGGTAGGAAAGACATTCAGTGCTGTCATTTGGCAAGCCAGCTGCTTGAGGGCGGTGAACAATAAACAAATATAGAGGCTTCATAATTTCATTAATTACAGCCATTAGCCAAGGGCTGTTACATAGTTGAAATGACATGGGCCGTCTAGAGAGCAGCAGAAAATAAGAGAGAGAGAAAGAAAGAGAGAGAGAGAGAGAGAGAGGGAGAGAGAGAGAGAGAGGGAAAGAGAGAGAGAGGGAGAGAGAGGACGCACAACTGGGCTATACTCAGTTTCCTTTCATGACAAAACAGTAAAAACAACCACAACATCATCATTACTCCTGCCTCTCTAAGCAAAGCACCAAAGGGAAGAAAAACAGCATTGTTACTGAGGGAGGGAGGAAGGGAAAAGGCATAAGTTAAGTAACAACACAATATCAATTAAAAGGAAAAAAAACAGAAGTAGACATTAATGGCAGTCTCAAGTCCCGTTGTAACAACACAGGAAGAGATGTACATCACTGGCTACATAATGCCAGCATTAGCGAGATGAGGAAAATCGCCTCTTTCATCTTCAAAGAGAGGACTGTGTACTGTATATAATTCCTACCATGTCAGGAATAACCAGCAGACCAGATAACGGCGCGTGTTGGCTAAAGAACCGTCTAAACGGTCTCTATACTTATCTGAGACTGTGCCATAAATACCAGAGCTTTGATTTCTAATGTACAGGATGGGGATAATCTTGGAACGGGGCCTTAATGGGACCACAGGCTCTTAATCAGAGGTCATGACATGATGGATTAGATCTATTAGACTAATGCCAAAAAGCTACAAATGGGGCCCCGTCTGAATTGACTGTCAGAGATTGCTGTGCATTTGAAATGATGGATGAATAGTCATAACCTTTTTTCCTGTGTGCTAATCTGAGAGCTGCCAGTTTGACCCCCCCTCTCACCCCCCAATCACACCCCCTCCCCTAGACTTGATGGCAGTCAAAGCACGGAAGCAATTAGAAACATTATCAAAACAGTTTAGCGGTGATGTCATCCCCCCTTCATCCACAATGAAGTCATTTGACCGACTGCAAGGCTTTGAATTTGTCATTGGCAAGTATGGTAGAGCTGTGCACGCACGCACTCACACACACTCACATACACACACACACACAATTGGCAAGGAACTGGCACACAAATGTATAGGCCTGTAGGAATGCATTCACACACACGCACACGCACACAGATTGATCTATTAGACGGTCTCTTTGTTGTTCTTTGTGAAGGGGCAAATGAAAACATTTAAAACACATCCATATGCAAACAATTGAAATCCTGCCGCCAGGCAATTCCCCTTTTTTTGATCCCTGCCAAACACCAAACAGTATAATCTATGTCAAAGTTAAGAATGAGATGAATAACCTAAATGAATTTTGGTACCATTAGTCCTCTATGACACATAATACATATCATGGATGTTAGTGCAATTTTAACATGTAATTCCACTACAGATGTGGATGTGACAGAGTATAAACATACTTGGTTTGGTTAGATCAACCTGAGCAGCAAGTTGCATGTATATGAAAATTAACAGATGTGCTAGAGTGTATGTTTGTGTGTGTGAGTGTGTGTTTGAGGGGAGGTGGCAGTATTTGTCCTTTTCATAGTGGATCAGATGTGGTGCTCCCAGCTTGTCATCAGCTCTCAGACTTCAGCAATAGGACAGTTCAGAGCAAAATTCACACTGAATTGGTGTCATATTTTTCTAAGGGAGTGGTTCCTACAGCTAGGGGACATATTTGGTGAATTTTGGGGTAAAGAAAAAAAAAGGGAGGAGTTGATTGAAGAGGAGATTGGGAGAGGTGACAGGTGGTAGGGGGTGGGAAGTTACGGGAGCTTTTTTTACTTATCCTCACATTTCTGGCTTGGGTACGCACCATGGGGGGTGCGGTGGGCGGGGTGAGGATGGCGGCCGGGGGCAGACTGGCGGGGAAGGGCGTGAAGGTGTGCTGGTGGGTGTGTTGGTGCTGGTGCATGTGCTGGTGTTGGTGAAACTCGGCCCTCAGGAGTGACACGGGGGCCAGCGGGGAGGCGGACGGCCCCCGGCCCCGCTCTGAAGTCTGAACCAGGAAGCGGTTGTTCAGTTCCTGCCTCAGGAGGTCATGCTCTGCAAGAAAGGAGAGCGAGGAAAACCAAAAAAAAAAAAAAAAAGAAAAGAAAAGAAAAAAAAAATAAAGAAAGAAAAAAAAGGGGTTGGGGAGGGAAGGGGGGGACACAAGAAAAAAAAGGCACGGGCGCCCAGTCAGTCTTCACAACAAGGGTAGAAGAGAAGAAAGAAATAGTCACCTGGCATTCTCTGTTTCTCCAGCTCATGCTGTGAGGGTTTTCTACGTGGGGACTCATTGGTGGTGGTAAGAGAGTTGCCTGTGACAATGTGCCAATCAGAATCCCCGAATGAGGCTGGCAATACATGATTGGTTGGTTGAATGATATCAACAGGCTGGTATCTAAAGACAAGAAAGAACCAAGAGTCATCCCAGCAGAAAACACACACACTCTTGCCCTCCATTAGAAAGTCAATGCACAACTGGCATATTTATTACATATTTTGGTAACACCCATCATGGCTGGAGACATTAGTTTCCTTCCACTGCAGCATGAAATTGCTTATCAGCAAATCACATATTGTCGGCAAGAGAAGACATAATTCTGGTGGTTGAATTTGCATCAGATTGCCGACTGAGTGCACCATTTTTCAACATGTGAATGTTAAAGTGCTGCGTACAGTACGCTGAAGATGTCTCCAGCTGTGATGACTGTCCAGTTGTTAGCTGACATTTTCCAGTGACGCATCCAAGCCTTCCAACAGTGACCTCATCACCCTTTTAAAATTTCTAAGCTACTATAAATACAGCCCATCTTAAAAGTTGATGTATGATGTACTCCACCAGTGAAAATGAGATTTAACGCTAAAGCATGTGACTTGTGGGAGAAGCAGTACAGTATTGCTTTCAACATTTCTCCACAATTGGATTTATTTCCACTCTGTGCTAAAAAAAAAAAGTTGATTTGCAACTCTATGGAGGCTATTTGGAAAATTTTCAAAATTTTGATGAGGTTACTTGACATCCCTGAAGCTGCTGCACTATATGGACCAGATTCCTAATATTTACAACCAGAAGAATAAAAGAATCTGCTGACTTTTTAGGATAGAGCTGACTGCTTCACTGTCTTGCAGCAAATATGTGTATTCACTCTGGAATACTGAATATCAATCTTTTTTGTTTAGAGTAATCAATAGAGAAGAAAATAAATCTACATATATTTAGCAGTGATCAAAAACTACCACATACACTATTAGAGATTTAGAAAATATATGTCTGCATATACTGTATTGTGCAGAATCAAGCGATAAATAAGTAAAAAAAAAAAGAATAAATGAGCACTTACCAGATCAGCAAACACTAGTGTTGACTAGCTTCAACACCATATAACACATATTTTGGTACAATAGCATTTGAAGTAACATGAACTTATTAGAGATTTCAGGCTAGTATCTCCAGTTTGTTTATATGGGAACTGTAGCCTTCTATGAATGTATAAATACTGAAGTGTTTTATTTAATTAGAATTAAAATGCAACAATAATACAGTAGAACTGTTCAGCCAAGTCTGGTGTAATTGGCCATAAAACAACCTGAAATATATAATTAGCATGTCACCATACAGCATATGTGTATGTCCAAAATAACAATACAGCTAAATATGTTATGAAAAAGCCCCTAGCCTTTATTAATGACACTCCTGATAAAGAAAAATGGAAAATGACTACAATATATGCTTCCATTGTTTGCAGAATTTACTGCAGTTATGTTATTAAAAGTGTATGATAGAAATAATTATGCTAACCAAAAAGGATCAGGAGTTTGCGTCTGCACTGAAGCTACGATCTGGCATGTGAGGTGCGCGGCATTACCTGGATAGGGGGTGCCGGCAGGGTGCCCAGGCACCACTAAACTGTTGGTAGGTAAGGTCGGTGGTGGCGGCAGTGTGGCTGGGGTTGCAAACATGGCCGGATGGCGATGGGCCGGGCTCCTTAGGGAGGAATAGTGCGAGGTAGAGAGGTTGGCTATAGACAGAGGCAAAGCGGGGGCTGACGATGGGAGCCCGCTGAGGTGGTGGTGAGGGGATGGGGGCAAGTGCTGTTTGGGAAGACCCACTGGACTGTTGCTGTGGCTGTGGCTGTGGCTGAAGATTTAATGGGAGACAAAGGAAATAAAATAAATGAGCTGCATTTATATAGAGCCTTTGTGGTCTTATCGACCGCACTCGAAAGCACTTCACAATACATGCCAACATTCACCCATTCACACATATTTAGACAGTGATGGCAGAGACTGCTATGCAAGGTGCCAACCTGCTTATCAGGAGCAATACAACACTTCCTATCAAAAGCGCCCCACAATATTTCCATGCACACTCATTCATACACACACACACATTCACACCGAGGGCACAGCCATCGGGACCAATTTGGGGTTCAGTAGGACACTTCAACATGCTGGCTGGAGGATACGATGATGGAACCACCAACCATCTAATTAGTGGATGACCCGCTCTACTTCCTGAGCCACAGCCGCCCCATAATGCTCCATTAAAAGAATAACAATTTAATGATGCTAATTAACACAAACTGTATTTCATTCAAACATGGTGTTCAGTCAGAATACAGCAGTGTAATATATTCAGGAAAAGCACTGCTACCTCGTGCAGTTTGTGTAAATCTGTTGTATAAATGCGCTGCCTGGCTTTGTTTCCAGCTCAGCGTTAGTTCATCTCCTCTGTTAATACTGTATGACACTTTTCTTTGACAACGCAAGAGTGATTTTCCAATAAAGCTTCTTACAGAGGTGAGGGCAGAGTCTGAGAGGATGAGGTGAAACTGAAAATAGTCAAATGAAAAACAGTAAATCTGACAGTGTTGGTGATTATTGCATGCTTGTGTGGCGGAAAATCAATGTCTGCATGAAAAAAAAAGTCAATATTGTGTAGAATATAGAACTGTACAGTATTCAGTCATACTGGGCTGTATGATATTCATTTGGAAATTGCTCCAGTTTATTTTATTGGTCTCTCCACAAGAGTGGCAGGAACAAATTAAAGGAAAGTGGTGTGAGCAATGTAACACCCTGACCTGGTACAAAAGGCGATACAGTGAAAGTGAAGACGGCTCCCTGGATACTGAAACCTGCTCCCTGGATACTGAAACCTGCTCCCTTATTGGTTTAATCTGAAGTTGAAATGTGCCACTACTACATCATTATGTTATAGTTATAGCATGAGTGCACTTTGCAAAACTCTCTTGTACATCCCTGCTCTTGTAACTGAGCATACCCGAGTAACAACCTACCTGATGTCGTGGAGGCTGTTGTACTGCAGCGGGTGATGCAACTGGTGGTTGATTGCTTGCCGGGCGTGGTGCTGCGGGGGCGGAAAAACACGAGGCTCCTGGTGCAAGTGTAGGTGAGGAGGGTGGGGCTGGGGAGGTGCCCTCAGCAGGGTAGGGGAAGGGACAGGGGGTGGAGGATGCTGCTCCTTCTTGACACTGAGAGGAGGTGGGGTGGGCAGGCGTGATCTAGGAGGCTCTGGGGGCGCCGCCGCTGCAGCGGGGGCTGGGGAGCCCGTAGGCGCCGAAGCCGGGGTGGGGCTCGGTACGGGAGGCGCGAAAGGCACCTCGCTGTTACTCTGCTCCTGGCTGCGCTGGAGACCTGACACTTTGGCTGAGCTACAAGTCTTGGACTCGGGACTCTCATTCGTTGGCACACCTGAGAAGAGAAGAAACAGAAGGCAAAGTGTAAGAGGAGAATTTGTCAACCCTGTTTGGAAAAGTTCACCTGGTGGTATAAATTATATATTAGACATCTTAGATATCAAGACATTTCCGAGTTTGAGCCAACAATACGCGCTGCCGAAAGGAGTTGTTTGCTTTTGTGTGTGTCCAGAAGAGTATACAGGCTCAACGATGAGTAAAACACAGCTCACTTTTCTGCTTTATAATGTTGCCCCAATGTCGTCTGCCCAAGGTTCCTCTTGTTTCCCTCTCCCTAGGTTCCATTAAGTGTTTAATCAGGTCATTTTCATGCTTGACTATAATCAGATGATCCAATTTCTTCCCGCGATCCAGTCAGTATGAATAAATCACAGCTAATTAAAGTTAAATGTCGGCCCCTATTCAGGGCTTTGCTGAGCACACAATCTGGCATGAAATAATTATGTTTCAATTGTGCTGTGAAGAGAGATCGTGGCTCCTTATCTTGGCCTCTCTGCCACTGCGCCTTTCCATCCTCCATTCCTGATCTTTGAGGGGATTTGGGAAAGCACAGCAAAGCACTCTGAACTCGGCCACTTTGTCTTTACCATTCATCAGCGGTCTTTTCAGCAGACAAGAAGCCTTTATAATCAGCATTCCACTGAACAACGACTTTTCATACTTACGCTGTTGCAATTTAATGACTGTAATTATCTGCTGTTGTAGCAGGAAAATGAAAGTGGCATAAAATGCAGCATCTCGACACCTTTCAAATACAAAGGATCGCCATGCACTTATGAATCTTAATCAAAAAGAAATGTTTGGCGATATTCTACTTCTCTTAGAGTTTAAAAAGAAAAGAAAAATTGGGTTTGAGGATATGGTTAGTTAGCTACAACTGCAACAGTGAGAACGCCACAGGAGCTTCTAAACTCGTCAAAGCTGCCACTGGTGGAATTCGGTTTAAGCACAGTAACATCACCGTGCATAGAAAAACCAGAGAAAGATAGAGTTCACACATGGAAAGAGACAGATAGAGACAGAGGAAGAGAGAAGACAGCTTGTTGGAGATGAGGCTCTCTAAGCGGCTCTAATCTACAGCTAAGATGCAGCAGTACTTCAGTCAGAAGGCTTACTAGCGCCTCAATTAAAAAAGCTCCATGGGCACTCTCGACGGTAACAAAAAATGAGAAGAGCCGGGAGCTGCTGTCAAGCCAGTGAGAACTCGACATGCAGCCCACTAATGGAATATCCAGTCCCTATTAACAGCCTGCTTAATCTTTCAAGGATCCTAACACCCATAAAAAGACCAATAAAAAGGCAGGGCAGAGCTTTTATTTTTTTATTTGTTGAGCTCCCCCTCCCTCGCTCCTTGCGATTTACGGGAGAACTGGGGCTGGCTAAGGTGTCACGATTTTCAAATGAATTCCGGGGTCCAGGTGTATATAGACCTCCAGATTTATAGGGGTCTGGGATTTGGATTAAACTGTCAGGCTCTTGTTGCCGCAGGCGAAAAAGAGGGAAACTGAAGGTATAGACAGAGAGATAGGCACAGACAGACAAACAGTGGTGAAGAAGCAAATATCCACAGTCGAAATGTCGCCGTTGGGCGATGTTGCCGTGGCAACCTGTTTTCCCAGACACAATGCAAGGCGAGTGATACTGAAGGAAGTCGCACTACGACCACTAGGAGATAGAGAGGGGTTTCTAATACTAATGCTGGGAAGCCAGGGCCACAGCCAGCGCGGGGTTATCTTAATGATGATTCTAATGGGCTCTAATGGAGGCAGGGAGGTATCAACTCAGACCCACCAATCCCTCATTAAAGTCACTTGGAAAGCTAAGACACTCACTCACAGACACACAGACATGATGTGTGCACACAACAGAGGATGGGTAAAAAGACCTTTTCAGAGTGGTCATATTACACGCACGCACACACACACACACACACACACACACACACACACACACACACACGCACACACGCACACACACACACACGCATGCACGTGCACACACACACACACACACACACACACTATAGCTGCAAAATCTTCATTTATTTTAGTGCATTTGTTGGAGGATTAATAAACTCAACTACTTCTTGCCAGGATTTTATTGTTTGATGAGTATAAATAGAGAGTTGTCAGATAGCACTATAGATTGTAGGTGTTTCAGTTTCTTCAGAAGAAAACAAGCTGCCAAGAGGAGTGAACAATTAATGGTATATAACACAGTTACCGTGAACATCCTTTTTTCGGCAGCAGCCATTTTGAGTGTAAACTCACATGTAATGATAACAAGATGACATGAATGCCTCTCTGACACATGTCACCTAAGGGCTATATATAGTAAAAGCGTCTCCTCACTACAAAAACCTCACAACTGTCAACTGGAGTTTTAAACATTTCAACAAACTGCAAAATTCTGCATTGTTTTGTTCTTCTTTTCCTTCAGGACATAGAACACACTTTCCCTACAATCACATACTGAGGAAAACAGTAGGCGAGCCACAGGCAGTCATGTGAAACAAATGCCATACGAGTGTCTGTACAAAAAATATGCTGTCCTGAAGCCCTGCCCTGCAAACCTGAGCAGATGGTGTGAGTGAGTCAGGCAGGTTGGAGGGCAGCCCGGTGGTGGGGGGTGGTACCCCCCCCACATCCCTCCCGTTAGCTGGGTTAGTGCACCAGGGGGACAGGGACATTCCCTAGGGGGGTGTTGGCAGGTCTGCTCACCAGATGACATCTCATCCCAGTATTGATCTTTTTATAGTTGTTCCTGTGGCCCTGCTTACTCAGGGGAATTAGGCCTTGCCCTGTGCACACGTGCCTTGGTCTGCAGTGATATGGGGTTGGGAGTTGGAGGGGTGGAGAGAGGAGGGAGACGGGGACTAAGGTAGCAGACGGACAACAGGCCACTGGGATTCACTGGTGATGACTGATGTGTCCAGCGGGGAATCTGGGGTGGACACAGTGTCGCTACACAGCTGTTCCTGCCTCCGATATCCTTCACTTGTGACCCTGTTTGTCCCTGTGGAACATCTGGAGAGCTGGCACAGATCTGGTTCTATGTGGCCTTTACGCAGCCAGATGGCCCAGCTTTGTATGGCTTGGACCAGTCTGGAAGGGCTTGGCCCTGAGCTGACTAGGATAGGCTGGTTGTCATCATCCAAGAGACCTCAATAAAGGATAACATGGTCCTAGGACATCATTCTAAAGCATGGTCTGTTTACACATGTTATGTCAAGAACACAAAGCAGAAGCCCTGAAGGACAACAATGCACAAATGCTTTGAGTTGCAAACCTCTTGCCTTTGAAAAGAATTCCCTTTGAAGCAACTTTTTTAACCACTATGGTTTAAACACACACCTGGCTACCTACAAACGGATCCAACAACCTCATGAATGAGACAAGGGACCTAGAGGATATTCTCATTCGGCCTCCGACTAAAACCCTCTGCAAACGAATGCTGTGCATGCAAATAAGTGTGTCACATAAATTACCTGCCCACTGCTGACACCGATGCCAGTATATACAACAGCCAGGGAAATAGAACCTGTATGCAAATAGCCTTTTCAGATTAGATACGAGGGTATGCAAATTCGTCTTGTGACAAGGGGGGTCGAGGGCTAAGAGAAGCTTAAGGCCACTGGGTGTTCTCATTTACTAGGCAAACACTGCGGTTCACTCCCTTTATGGCTTTGCCAAAGCATAAACAGTCGGCGCACTGATAAAATAAGGACATGAACAGACAGATATTTAAATAAAGCGGGATATCTGCTGAAAGACGTTGGAGGATGCAGAAGGTATGTGAGAATGCACGCTGCCTTGATCCGTCTCCCGCTGGCTCTGGTTGACAGAATATTCTGCTGCTCTTGACGGTTGAGCTCACAGTGATTTGGTTTTTGTACCTCTCTAGACAAGCAATCTGCACAGAGCCAAGGCTTTGCTCACGAGTTAGTGACTGTGGAAGATGGCTATAACAGATACTGGCAGAAGGCAGGAAACTGCAGTCTTACTAATCAACACTTCATTGCTGTGAGGTATTCAGTCATAAAAAAAAAGGCGGGGTGATTTCAACAAAATGATTTTGTATGGGAGGAACAGAAGGGCTAAGCAGTGTTGAAGCGTTGTGCTAATAATAAAATCATAGGAGAAATTTGCAATGGCTCGCTTTCCCTCACACTGTTTAATCTGCCTCGAGCATCTCCAAGCTGGTAACGAGGGGAGCCAAGGCGACATTTTTGCAAATCACTCAGAGATGTTAATGGGGGAGTAGACGAGGAGAAAGCTGGCCAAGATAGCTAAAGAGTGGGGACAGCTGGCACGTTTCAATTATTTCTCTCCGTCTCCTCGCTGCAGCTGACAAAAGGAGTGGATGGCAGCAGAATGGGGATGGGTGTTAAGCTGTAACACGTTTACAGTCAAAGCCCAGGCATAAATTGAGAACCTAATGTTCATTTCAGAGAGCTGGCAGCTCAAGCTGTGGGATGAATCAGGTTTTCATGCGCATATCGGATCCCAATTCAAACTCCAGCCATATGGTGCCGGACGCATATGCCATTCACCTCTCATGGCACATATGCCAGTGTTGTTGATAGGAGGCAAATGGTGGGGAGCACATCTTCAGATAGGATAGGAGAGAGTGAGAGTGAGTGAGCGAGAGAGAAACAGAGAGAGAGTGAGAGAGAGAGAGAGAGAGAGAGAGAGAGAGAGAGAGAGAGAGAGAGAGAGAGAGAGAGAGAGAGAGAGAGAGAGAGAGAGAGGTCTAGATGTTGACTGTCTAAATCCTTTTATGTCATATACGGTCCAGTGGTGCTCTAAAGGCAATGTTAAACCTTCATTAACCCCTGCCTATAAAGTGCCTCACAGAAGCAAGACGCCTACGTACTCACTCTTTCCTGCTCTTCCCAGAATCTCCATCAAGGCCCATCCCCCCCATAGAGCTGTTTCCAGCAGAGCTCATGTGCTTTAGGACAGCCATCAGTCTCGGCTTCTTATGAACACAGCCGGGTCGTCTGAGGTCAGTGCCACTGGGCCCTCCTAAATAAAAGGGTGGACATCTTGGAACTTTCAACAGAAAAGCTCAAGTCTAATGGCTCCTCTGACACGGCCCACCCTGCCAGCCTGGAATTTGACCCCTTTCACTGTCACTGACCCATCACTGACCCCAGTGACCCTTCTTACCCCAAAGCTGTTTGTGGCCAGACAGGCAGGGAAAGGGGGGGTACCTCTGAACTTTAAGGATGAATTTTGTGTTGAAAGGAAGGAAAGCCTTCTGGAGTTATTTGTGCAATGCTGCGAGCACTAGCCTTATCATTTCATTAATTAGCATGACACGCTTGCCCAATGGACTTGAACGCCGCAGCGGCAGCTGTCTCAATTGATTACGGCGGTGGACGTGGTGCTGCAATTATCGAGGTGACTGGAGACAACGCCTGCCACTTCTAATAAAGGACTTAACTCCTGCTTCCCATATCACAGCACAGTGGTGGGAGGACAGTGGCAGCCTCCCTGTGTCTCCCATACCTTTATGACCATTTTAGAGTCTCTCCATGGACTGCCGTGGAGCTCAGTGTGGGTGTGTAGTTCTTGAGCAGCATGTCAGCTTTACTTAAGCTTGCATAAGGCCTGAACAGTATCACTTTAATGCCCCACAGGAAAGCATCCTCTATTAGCCAACCAGCTGGCTCACGATCCGCAGAGAATGGACAGAAAGAAGGTAGAGGAGGAGATGGAGAGAAAGAATGAGATGGAAGAGACACAAAGACAGGGAGCTTTTGCCTTCAAGTCCAAGCAGAAATAGAGGGAGTGAGTGCTCAGCAATGTAAACAGAGGCACTGCTTTGCAGCCTCATTTCATGTATGAACATGCACGAAGCCCACATGCCTTTAAGTGGATATAATATTATCTTTCAGTGCCGTACTGATTACTTCTCAATGGAAGGAAATGGCTGGGTGAAAATCCTTCAACAAATCCTAAGTGGCATGACAGTGGGCTGAAAGAGCCTGCATGTTTTTCTTTTCCTCCTCCTACATCTCCATTTTCACTCCCCACTCTGAAAGCAAAGCAACAATTGGAAGCTGACAGCTCCTTACCATTCACCATACCTCATTCACTGTTTTGACAGATGCAGCCATTGCAATGTAGTGCCATGATAGCGGTAGGACAAACATCTTTGCCGACATATCACATTTCCTCAAGTGTTTTGCAGATACAGGGGTTTGTCGGTATGAGTTTTACAAGCTGTGGTTTAGACTAAGACGTTGCCTGAGCCTCACCTGCTTCATGCAAATCTAGCAGCCATTTTCATCATGTCAAATAATACTCTCTGACAGCCAAGAATGCTGAGGCAGCTAGCTTTTCCAAGTTGTGTTATTCTATAGGTGGCAACGGCTAAAAACAAATATCTCTCAACTGCCAGAGAGCTGGATCATCAATCAACCGTCGCATTTCTTCTTCTTGTCATGTTTACATGCTGAAGCGTCCTGTTATTACAGGCTGAGGCTGCTGATCTGCTGATCAAAGCTCAGGGCTACTTCTCTAGTCATTCAAAGGCCTGTCAGTGTACCATCATTTACAATGTACTTTACTCTGTGCCACAAGAATTTCACTGCAGAGGGCTGAACAAATAATAAACTAAAAACACATTGAATTTTTTTTGTGTGTGTACTGTACCTACAGCAAAAAATGCCACTCCAAACTCCAATCATGAATACACTGTATGTACATTTCAAAAGATGATTCAGCGAATACAGAAAATACACATGATTCATGCTTCATTTAAAATTCTGATTCTGATTTTTATTGGTTAATCTGTCTCTATTCTATTAATAAATTGTGTAAAAAAAAGAAAAAAAAAAGTCAAAAACTGTAAAAAAAAAAAAAAAAAAAAACCCATCCTAAATTCACAGAGGCATAGCCATATAGATAGCATCTGTCAAATTGCTTGTTTCGACTGACTCACAGATGTTAAGTTGTCACATCTATTGTCACTTGATTCATTATTAATCGACTACTCATTGTATCAGTAAAAATCTAATTTGTTTACCACTTCTATATACGTGGCTCTGTAGCATATATTTCTAAATAATGTAGATTATAAGTGAAATCTCCCTCCCATGGCGGGTGGATGTGAGAGGATAAGATCTAAAAGAGCTAACCCAGCTATTTGTCTAAAGATAACATGGCAGTGTGCATTAAAGTGCTTGGGCTCAAGTTTCACATGTCTGCAGGCCTCCAGGGAAACACACTGTCCAGTATAGACACACTGATGTAACCAATGCCTGCTCTATAGGAGGATCCTGCTGCTGCTGGGGTGCTCCTGGGGTGCTGCTGGGTAATTAGGCTTACAGATGGAGACCCAGCAGCTGTTGAAGACTAGACTAGAGCTGCCATTTTCCCCCTGCTAATGGCTACATGCCAGAAAGAGCTGCGTTCTTATGAGCTTTTCTGTTCTTTTTTTCCTGCAGCAATTGGAGCTTTGTATATCTAAAAGTAAAGACATAAAAAAAAAAATCTTGCACTTGCTTGGGTTTTCTTTTTATTTGTGGTGGTGATGGTGGTGGTGGTGGTGGGGGGGGGGTTACATGTCAAGGCTGACGACACAGGTAGAAGACTGAGGACGGGATGTTTGAAAAAGCTCTCATATAGAGCTTACTTAAACAAAGACACACAAAAGCCTCCTCAAAATCACTCTCCAGGGCCATCACGTTCTCCACCACCACAGGAAAGGAGTGACAATTGGAGGGTGTATCAGGTTTGCAAACATTTGCTGTCCTTCCTTGCACCCCATTCATCATTCTTGATTAGAGAGGGCGAGAATGACAGAGAAAGAGGGATGAAGTGACCCAGACTTGGGGGGGTGGGGGTGGGGGTGAGAGAAGTTAGTTAATAAGGCAGAGGGAGAGGCGAGAAGGAGCAGAGGGCAGGGAGTGGTGTCAGGTAAACTAATGGAGACAAGGCCCGGATCCTGACCTGTGGGACTGCTGCTAACCTTAACCCACTACTGTCTGCTCTCATCTCCTCTAAAGCCCTAGTCACACAGAGAGGCATGCGGCAACACACACACACACACACACACACACACACACACACACACACACAGAAGTAGGAGAATCTGGACCTAGCCTTCTCAAGCCACAGTGGATGAGCAGCATTAGGAACAGCCTGCATATTTTCAGGCCCGCTATGAGCTGCCGCATTTCACTATGGCGTTCCAAGTGCGGTAAGTGAAGAATTGATTTGTTTGGAGTGTGAAGGCGGCGTGTCAGTTTTGGGGAAATGTGTGAATGTGAGTACGTCTGTGAGGAGATGGGATGTGGGGGTGGGGAAGGAGAGAGGGGGGGGGGGGGGGTGCACGGTGAAACAGGAGCAAAATTGGACTCCGAAACGAGCCAAATCGCCTGCGAGATGAAACAGACTACACGAGGAAAAAAAATAAAAACAACAACACAAGGCCCAAGAAAAGTGTCAAGCAAGGCGGGCTGGCACAAAAGCAAAAAAAAAAAAGAAAAAACCAAAAACAACACAAAACAAACACACTTTTCTTTCTGCTCGACATATTTCAGACTGCAGATGACAAAACAACACTGAAGGAGTTAGAGGAATCAAAATCAAACCGCCAAGTGTGTCTGACTGTTTCATGAATCCGTGTCGAAGCGGAGGCTCCACACCACATCAAACCCTGTAAATTCTCCTGAAAGCCTCTCCTCTCCCTTCAGCAGCCAGCTCTTAGATTATTGTGTGCCGCTAAAAGTAAGTGCTGGGAGTGTCACACTTGAGAGTGTGTTTTAAGCACCATAAAGTATCGAGACCCAGATGGCTCATCCTCCCTGAAAAACATGTCCACACTACTTCGGCTACAGTGGCACCTGCTACCAGGATTAGGTCAGTGCTACGCCGGCCCAGCACACTAATACAGTGTGCCGCAGCTGATAAGGAACCCTGGGCTCTTCAGCACTCGCCCTGCACTTAACAGATGAGTCAATAACAGTATCATTAGTGACAGCAGAGCTGTATATGAATTTTTTCCAAAATCACAGGGTGCAATGATTTTGTAATATTTGTCACTGTTAGACTTTAACAGATGGGGTCTTTTGAAGGTCGATATCAGTGCTGATATTTCTTGACTGAACCTGCAGATTTGTATTTGGTTAAACTATCCCATATATTTCAATATTACATTTTGTGGTCACTAAAGAGCTTCCCCGAGAATAATATTTAAAAACACAAACATAAAAAGCTTTGATAGATTTTGCAGTTAACCTAAAACCTAACCAACAAAGGGCACATAAACAACAAAAGGCAAATATATATCTATATATATGTATATAAATATGTGTGTGTGTGTGTGTGTGTGTGTGTGTGTGTATAAAACCCTATTAATAAAACTGCTGGTGCTCTCTGCACACTTCTCCATGAGTCATGAGGCACTGGATCAGTCTCTCTCTCTGCTTCTCTACAGCAAACAGCAGTGAAATCCCAGTCCTGCAACACACCCCTAACACAGGAGCACTAACCCAACAGCCAGGGAGGTTGGAGCCTATGCTCTGCTGAATGGGGTATTACAGTTAGTCAGAGGCCATTAGGGGCCCCACCGCCAGGGCCCAGTGCAGGGAATTCACCGGTAGCCAAAAACAACAGCCAAACAGATGACCGCTTGAATATTGGAGGAGACCACACTGTGCATGCTCTCTCTTTTTTTTTCCTTCTTCTTTTTTCACTCTACCCTGAAACGGCCAAAATGCAGGCCCCCGTGTCTGAGCGAATTACCGCCTGTCTGTTAACAAACACTGGGACGATTAATGGTGCTAACGCCCAATGAAATATGGGACCAAACACAAGTTCTTTTTCAGGAGTGCGTGTCGGGTTACTGCTTTCACCATGTGTTGAGTTCAAGGCTAATAGTTAGGCTCTATGGCAAACCTCTCCAAACCCAGCCCTCTGTCAAACATACTGTACTAGTCCAAGCCTGCGGTGTCGCTTCTAGACAGAGTGGCTCTGATAAGTTACTGACAGGAACATTGATGTTAATATGCTACCACTGGAAAGGTATGGAGCTCAGGAATACTGAACAAACAGAAGAAGGAGACCACCCATCTGGTAATACTTAGAAAATACTTTATATGGCAGCCCGATATTTCTCTTTGATTTGGGATCCTGCTTCCTGGGTTCATCTCCTTTCTCCCCAGAATTCTCTCTGGCACGCTCTTCTAATGCGTGGATGTCCTTGTCCGTCATGGAATCTGAAGCATTTTACATCCGTTCTGTTCCTGGCGATAGTTTTCCCATCTTTATAAGCCTGTGTGAACCGCTTCCCAAAATGTCCAATCCATTACAAGCATGTTTGTAATATCCATCTAGGCTGACGACTGTCCCCTTGCCAGCAATTGTACATTATCCAAGCGTCGTGTTTGGCCACAATCACCTACCATCTGGCTTTGTCAATGAGCGTTACAGCCTCATCTGCAAACAACATTGGCTCTGTACCGCTCAACACAGATGAGCTTAAAACGTACATAGCAGAGAACTGGGATCTTCAAACAAATGAAGGGCGGGGGAAAAAAAACCCCACTCTCGCTGGCAGAATCACTGGAGCCGGGAATAAAGGATTAAAAACAAGAAAACCTGCAAGTGATCACAGGCAACAGGCTTTACATTTCAGGCCTGACAGTAGTGATAAGAAGCTGGTCATGTATTCTCCCAAGTAAACAATGAAAATGCCTTCCACACTGCAGCTGGCTGTGTCTCTGTTGGAGGAGGAGGAGGAGGATTAAGATTAGACAGAAGATGTGATGAGAGCTACTGCTCTCTAGAGTTATCCTTTCTAAATTCTTCCCTTTATCCCTTCTAAAAAAAAAAGAAAGAAGAAAGAAGAAAAAACAATAAACAGGGAGCCTATATCCATTTTAGCCAATGGCACTTCCCTGCTGTTAGGGAACCTCTGATTTCCTCACTCAGCGGTAAAGCGTTGGCTCCCTACAGGTTTACAGAGAAGCAGTTAGTGAACTAGACCACAGTAAGACTGCTGCTAATAGGGGTTGGGTTCAGTGTGGAGTTTTTGCTGTCAAAGGGGTTTCATTCCTTGTAGTCATTTATTGAACAACCGAATCTTTGCCCACTGAGCTCACCCAAAAAGACCCATATAAAATAATGTCTCAACAATGACAGTAATCATGTTTCCCTGGTTTCAACATTTAGAGTGCATTTTCCCTGCTGTGCAGCTGCAGTTGATGTCTGCACAAATAGAACTGTCAGCCGAGGTGTAAGTGTCACCTCGGGGTCACACTCGCAGCAAATATTCACATGTACTTTTTGTGGTTTGGTGTACAGCAGGTTCACACAGTCTAGGTGGAGTCATTGAAGGGAATCTTGTGCTTTGAAAGGCCAGATTGCCAGTAAACTGGTATTGTATCATTTAACCTGAACTGAAGAGACAGCGCTGAAAAAAGTCTCAGGGGAGCACTGCACGTCTATTGTGTATAAAAGATGGCTTTGAGGCTGCAGAGTAATGCTCTGTATTGAAGAGTTACACTTTATAGTTCTTGCTTTATCTGATATATAGTGAGGCCATCTGTTTGTGCCGATCTGTTTTTAACAGCGAGCTGGAAAGTGTAGCTCAGAAGTGAAACATCTCTGGCATTATAAACAGACGATGTATAGTGAAAGTGCAGCGGCCAAAATGCTAATAACACCCCTGACAACTTATCCTAAAACTCCCTCGTGGCCCTTAGTGATTTTATAATTGCTCCCTCTCCACAGCTAAAGCTGGATCCATATTTAGTCAATGAACACAGAGCCACACAATGGAGTCTAATCACAGAGCCTTCAATGTGACTCCTGTTTTTCTGTCACAATAGCTGATCGCCACCCACAGGCTCGCTGACACAGATGACAGAGACTGATAGGACTGACTGACAGGTGTCAAGCATCCTGACATGTAATGGCTAACAGACAAGAGGGAGAAATACATTAACAATCTAACAGTGTTTCTGGGCCAACACTGAAGCTCAACCAGCAGTGACCCAATACTCTGAACAGGGACTAAGTTAATATTTGATGCAGGTTGGGCACAGAGCACAGAGCAGACACTTTTCTGATGGACATAATAGTTGCTCTAAAGAGGCCACAGAGTGCACATGGGGTTAGCATAACATATCAGCAATGACTTTACAAGCCTGCTAATTGCTGCGCATGGAAAATGAGGGCTGTCTTTGAAAACAGGCTGCTTGTAAAAGACAATTTAGTTTGACATCACTTCCCAAACAGATACAAATCAAACAATTCTCTCCAGCTGGCTTCTCAAGGTGCCAGCCTGCAGGGATTTTGGCTAATGTGGCTGGGCCCCCCCCCTTTGACTCCCTGCCACTCTGCATGAATAGTACATGACAATGCAATCGCAATTTAAAATGCTATAAATATTGAAGAAGAGTTAAAATAATTTATGGAACACCTAAGTGTAACAGGATGTGTGTGAGAGAGAGTGTGTGTGTGTGTGTGTGTGTGTGTGTGTGTGTGTTTGGGAGCGTTTTGTCTCCTTTCACTCCTCTCATGCAGCATACGGTGAAACGATGGGCAGCAGCGGTGCAAGCTGGGAATTCTGTAATTGCTTTTTCTGTCCCTGAAGCAGGCTTTCCTGCTTTAAATCAAAAAATCCAATCTCAGTAGTAAAGTTAGAAATGGCTCAATTAATAATTAAACACATGTCTTATCTACGCTGAGCACCCCCTATTTATTTTCATCTCTCCGACAGGGGTGGCTGCACAAACAGCATTAGCACTATCAATAAAGGCAGCATTAATATCAGCCCCTTTCTCCAAAAACAAATCACCCAGCTCATAAGCTGTCCGATGTCTGTGAACAGCAATAACCAAAAGATTAATAAAGAAACAAGACATATTCTGTGGTTTCATATGATTCCTCCAAAGTATTTTCTCTTCCTCAACTGTGAATGTTAGCTAACCCGTCTGTCTTCTGTATTCTGCTAGGAGTTTGTACCTTTTTAATATTTAAAATAAATCAAGGGAACACATGAGCTGCTGCTCACTCTCAGTAACAAGCGGGGTGGTGTTAGAAGCAAAAGGGATGGTTTCTTTTATACATCCAAAACTACCAACCTCCAGATCCCTTTTGTACATATTATGAGTGTCACATACAAGTGCCCAAACATCAAAACACCACAGCTTGACCATAAGTGCTATGTCAATACAGGAACCTCAGTCTTCCTGATAAAGAAAGCATTTCCAACAAGCTGCCTGGACTTTGTCAAACAAAGCCCAGTAGGTGCTAGAGGTGAAATTCACCAGGCTTAGATTCCACAGCGGTGATGGCTTCTTTCAATTCCAGTGCTTGCTAATCTGACTGTGTGAAGCCTCTGCAGCCCTTGTGTTTTTCCAACAATATGTCTACCCTCCAGTCATGCCTGCTAGCCAGCCAGCAAGTCACACTCTCCATCTACCTCCACTCTGTACAGATCCTACGGTGGCGAAAAGCTGATTAGTTGGTCAGAGGGTCAACCTCCATTCATTATTTAATGGGCGAGAGGCTTCAAACCGTGAGGCTGGCCACTGAGGTTAGTGATACATTACACTGACCTGGCCAGAGGAGAGCTGCCCGGCCGAATACAAACATGCTGTCTCATCTACTTCGCTATGCCTGAGCTGCCCTCAATCCCCCCTGCCCCTGACCTTGCCGCTCTCTCTCTCCAATCACCATCCTTCCTCCCTTCTATGGCATTCAGAAACCAGCAGGTGAGACTGTGTTTCATTTTCCTGTAAGGGTGCACTGCAGGAGCAGGCCTGTAGCTATGGCTGGACCAGGTAACAGAGGAGGAGAAGGAGGAGGAGGAGAAAGAGGAGGAGGCCATAGCTCTTTTATTGACATGCAGCAAACAGCAGTGGCGGAACAAAGGCCACTCAGCACCTATTGAGAGAGCAGGCCTGCAGACAGGGTGGTTGATTAGTGATTCGACACGGGGACCCTGGACTGTGTAGCACATAATGAGAGCTTAGGGAGCAAGCCATGAGCTGATGGGGGAAAGAGGTACGGTGGAGGCGGGCCGGGGATAGAAGAGGGGAGAGGCAGGGTTCCACCGTAAGGAATTGATTTCCCACAATAGCAAAGATGGATATATGAGTGAAAGGCTCCATAGGAAAAAAAAAAGCAAGGGTACTGGCAGATCCTAAATCCTTAAGCTACAGCATTGGTAATGTGTTTATATATAAACAGTTAGAGGATAAGCCCTAAATCCACTGCCAAGCTAAATGGTTTATGCATCTTTTTTGTTTGTTTACTTCTATGTCAATTAAGCAAATTGGTCCGACATCCCTGACAAGCAAGAGATCTGAAGTGAATAGATTTTGCATTCATGTCCGACTGCTTCTATCTCCCTGAGCACCAAAGTAACCCCATCTTCACCTTTCCTGTGGCCTCAGAGAGATGTCAACAGAGACTCAGATGTGCATGATGGCAGTTGTGTGTGTGTGTGTGTGTGTGTGTGCGTGAGTGAGTGTGTATGTTTGTGTGTGTGTGTGTGAGTGTGTGAGTGTGTGTGTATTTTTTTCCCCCTCTTCTTCATCTGCACGCTCTCTCCTTCCTTTGTTCCACTGGTCTAATCCAGTATGTGTGGGCCGGTAAGTTTAATGGAAACAATTTATTAAGTCCGGCTTAAAATGCCATCTGCAGCTAAGCCTCCCAAAGCCGCTAAGCTCCTGGTTTCGCCCCGGAGCTTGCTGTGTTCACGCTTACTGTAATGCTCTGTTTAAAATGAGCACAACGGGTCAAAATTAATCAGGATTACAAGGGCACAAATCCACTTCAGAAATGGGTTTTCTACCAATCTTTCTCCTGCTATCCCAAGATGCCCCAGGTTTGTCTGGTGGACCGCACACCACATGGGTTTATCCTCACACCATAGCAGGTAGCACCCAGCCAGGACAACATGCCCTAAGAGAGTAGATGGGGCAGCTAGAGGCGTTACATTGGCTATACTTACTGCTTTAAAACCCCATAGATACAACATTCAACATAGTCACTGTAGATTCCAAAGTGTTCAGCTCAGATATTTCTAGCTGCTGACAGCTGGGTGATAACTCCCCATCACTTCCATAGGCGCAGCATTGTGAAATGTCATAAGAAGGCCTACCAGCGAAGTGTTTATCTGTGCTCTGTGGAGGTGCCCCGTACATTCTCAGCTGCTACATTTAGCTTCCCGTTCGCCTTCAAGCAAGTGACAACAGTAAACCCTGACCTGAGATTCAATAAGAGTAGCTCTATGTGGAGCACAAGTCTTCAGAGCGCTTTTACTTAAACATGCCATCCTCCAGGAAATCAATAATTTGCAGGAGGTTTAAGACAGGAAATAAACAAAAACCAATAACGGTTAGATAATGCTTGCCCTCTGCTGTTCCTTCCTACTTCGTAACCACCAACACAGACAGGCATTCAGCAGCACTTGTGCTAGCTCTTGGGTAACAACATCCAGAGAGAATTGCACAGTGTGTGCTGTGTTATTACAGATACTATTAGCTTGTGCTATTATCTGTACTGCTAGCTTGCATCAATAACAGGTTGTCAGCGGACTAACGATGTAGAGATGACGAAAAGTAAATATGAGAGAAAGAAGGCAAGGGTGTCTGGGTTTTGCCCAAAACCATGTTCTGTGTGCATAATTACAGCGCTCTGCCTCCGCTGATTACAATGTTGGTCTTTCCTCTCCTCTATTAACCCTGAACCGTTTCATTAACGTGACAGACTGTGGGTCTATGTGCAATTTGGACGTAACCTCAACGGGTTGTACCCATTGCTGCTCAGTTCAGAGAGGAGCTGAAAGCAAGGAAAGTGTAAAAGTAGACACAGCACATTCAACATTCATTACCTAGAGAATTGTACAAGCCAAACATCATCACAGCATTATATATTTATGTATGCCATAATGTTTGTGTGTGTGTGTGCGTGTGTGTGTGTGTATGTGTGTATCTGTCTGAGTGTCTCCCAGCCAACAGCTCGACAGGCCTGGTGATCAGAGGAAAGCGGGCTTTTCATTGGTCCCACAGGACCATGAGCGAGACCGGTAATGGGACACATACGCTGCATTCTAAACCAGAGGAAAACAGCCTGTGGGCTGCTTTGTATTACACACACACATTATACACACACACAGAAAAACCATTCTAGGCCAAAAACAAACATCGTCCCAGAATCCATTACAGCTCAAAACAACAACATTGGAATGGGAGATGAGAGACGGCTGGTGGCAGCTTTGCAATTGTAGCGTGATAACTTCTTCCTCATCATCACCAAATCACTTCATCAAACTACTGATTTCTCTGCTGCCTCACCCTCTCTAACCCCTAATTCTAATCTGGTGCTCATCTTCTACATTACCCAAACAGGATCTAGTTGATCTGTGTGACAATCATGACAGACGCTGATTGGATTGTCTGGATGTAATTCCAGGGTCTTAAACCAGCCTTGTGTGCACATTAGCAAGACCCACAGACCCACAAGGCCTTCCTTTGCCAGCTGACATGGAAAGATTGTTTAAATGTTTGGTAAAAGACAACGGCTGTGTATGTAGTTGTACTAGCAGCTCTCCACGGTAGAGTATGTTTATGTCCAGACATGTTTTGTATGCGCTTGCAGTAACAATAAGTCAACACCGTGACAGCTGACGACAGTAGTAGGCTGATTGCCCGGCGGAGGATAGATGGACTCGGACGCAGCCATGTTGTTTTCTAAATCATGCAAGTCTGGAAGTGATTGTCACTGTGAACGCTAGTTTCACGAGGCCGACACCGGTCACAGGTCGTCTACATCACACAGCCTGCAGGCCTGCTTTCTCTCCTCTGTGTCAGCCATGTTTTTCCACTCAGCAGTCAAAGCTACTGTGCTAAACCAAGCAACACCTTCTTATGTTGTTGAAAGGGAATCTAGCTTTCACAGTGCATGTTTGGATGGGGAGGTGAATAAAACAGAGGTCATTTTCAAAAGGCAAGTGACTGATGGTATACACAGAGATCAGTTATTTGGGAGAAGAGAGAAATCTTGACATAGTGGTCCAAAATGATTAAGAAGTTACAAAAATAAAATAAACCCTAAAGCCCCTCATGACATGGGCCAAGAGACAGCGATCCCTATCCCTGTCATACTTATGCATGATGTGTACATACAGCAAATACAGCACAAATAAAATGATGTGTTCATGCAATACACCTGATTACAGTAACACAACAGTGTCCATTAATGGTGACAGTTTTAACAGTCTAGTCGAGGCAAGGTTATTTATTTGTTCAGTCTATTCTCTAGACATACACCACAAACCCTCCTAAAATGGCCATATTTTACGCTTTTTGGCACTGCCACCTCCTTCTCTCTCTACTTGTGTTAATGGCCCTGCTTCCTAGTTTCAGCCCTGGGGGGAGGTACTGTGCATGCGGTTATCTGTCACTAGGAGGCTGATTGTGCCTACTTCCCTTCATCCAAAACTTGACACCTTTCCCCCTGCTCTGATTTGGCAGCCATTCTTCAATTTAGTGAAGATACAGGTGCAGCTAACATTGTATACCCACATGGCATATGCAGCACACAGACATCCAGAAAATCATACAAAACTAAACATTTCACATAGAACAGCACAGGCCTTGTAACCCACATATGTGCATATGTGAACACACACACGCAGAGTCCGTGTTGTCTGGGGGGCTGACAAAGCTCTTTCTCTCTCTTTTCCTTTGGCATCCATTATAGCCCAGGCCTGCTGTCAGAGAGCTTGTATTGCCTGAGGGGAAGTTCCCATTTGTGGGAGCATGTGGCAGGGAGGCTCTTAATCCCCTCTAATGAACCAATATGTAGGAGGGCTAAGCCTTTGGCGGGGTCGTCCAAGAAACGCCACTTCGCACCCCGGCAAAAGTGTATGCATATGTAGTCACCAGACCTTGTTTATGTCTGCTGACATTTAAATCTGAATGGGAGCTGCAGGGATTAGAGCGGGGAGATTTGGACTCATTCGCAAAATCCAGTTGTTGTTATGTGTATGAATCAGGCAGCGGAGTAAAGACTGGAGGGGGAATGGAAGAAACAGCGGACTTTTACCTTTGGGTGTGGTGGGGGAAAAGAGCTTCTCCGATCCTACATCAGACACCTGGAAAAAGAAGAAGAGGCAGAGCATTACTGGTTTTGCCTGATGAGCAGAATCAGTGGGAAACTTAAGTCAGTCCTATTTAAATAAAAAAAAAAACTCAATCGCATAATTGAGATATTCATCAAAACATATCTAAAAAGGATGTGGTTTCAAGTGCTTGGAGGGGAAAGCATAGCTACACACATAACATTATACAGTCAATCAACAGACTCCAATCAGCCAACCAAGAGAGCTCCCTCTGTACCTGATGGTCCCTGACTGGCTTTTTCCTGTTGAAGTAACATTAGGTGGCACTGTTGGGCCACCTGAAAACCCTCAAAAGAAATGATGTCAAAGACAGAGGAAGTCAGAAAGGTGGCTATGCAGCATCAGAGCACAAAAGGCTGCTGCGTACATGCGGCTGCTCAAAAATGACATTTCATTCTGCAATATATTTGAATATCTTTCATGAATACACCTTCTCTAAAAGCAATATACTTATTTCACAAATCTGATACCAAACACAATATCAGCCCAGACTGGAGGTAAACAACTGCCAACAAAATGAGTGGTTATTGGGTCAAAACCAATTGTTACTGTTGCTACTGATGTAACTGACAGTGAACAGAGCAAACCTGGTGGACTATAGTCAAATGGAGGGTGAGTCAAATACTTGAGGGAGAAAGGCATCTGACTACGAAGTGATAGTGGAGACTTGTAGACTAAACACTGCAAGGTATTTTCCTCTCTGCTTTAGATGGATATGTAGATTCTGGCAAGCACCACCTCAATCAAAACACACCATACATTTTTACATTTCTACCGGCCAGACAGGAAATTTTAAAAAACTACATCCCAAAAGCAGTAAATCCGCACAAGTCCTGACATTGTGCAAAATACTGTAGCGAAAAGTCTGTACGCTCTGAAGATAATATTAACAATGAAAATCCTCCTTTGCCTGTATGTCAGCCCATATAGGGGCTTTGTTTAAACCCAAGATTTCCCTTTGCTTTAGCTCCTCTCATCTGGGTTCCGCAGACTTGTAAAAAGCTGTGAGAGCTGAACATATGTTCCACCCAAAGGGCCCGAGTGTCCTTAACTGCCATGCTTGTATTTTACGCGGCACAAAGGGAGCATATGTAAAGAATGAACAGTGAATCAGAGTGAGTGCAAGAGAGACAGAGACAGAAAGAGAAAGCAAATCATTTTGTAAACACAGATGGCTGTCCTTGGCATCCCTGTTAGTTCTTCACAAGTGTTTTGAGGACGTCCTCTTCTTTCCAAGACCTCCCAATTTCTCCTTCCCTGCCACTGTGTTACTGTTCTCTGCAGTGTTTGTCTGTCTGTGCTTGATGTCTCGTCTCAGCGCTAAACACAACAGCAGCCAGCATAACGCTGTGTGAAGAAAGCAACAATTTGCTTTCTTCACAGCTACACAGCAGCTATATAAAATACAGGTAGGAAACCTTAATGGAAGACAACAAAGTAGCTATAAACAGCTGCTAAACGTTTACCAAAAATACAAAAACACAAAGTTCCGTTGATAATTATGGAAAGATATTCGCCTAAGTCAAATTACAAAGTACAATCCAAAAATATAGACACATTATGCTATATTAGATTTGCTAACTGTGTCATTTTCAGTTGTGACTTTTAGATAGAGCAACTGCGATGGTGTCAGTTATGACATTAATAGACTACAGTATTTATAGAAAGACCGGTTAACCAGTGTGTTTAAGGCGGTGCAATTACTTGATTCAAATGTAAGAGGAGGTCAATGACATCTCTTCACTTTCGTCTCTATAAGTGGAACAATCAAAGAAGAGCGGACAATCAACACAGAAATGTTTCCTGTTTCCTCTTACAGTAGAGCAGGCGTAAGACTATAGAGGAATGACAGAGTGTTGAGCATTGCCCTCTTTCAGTCTCCCAGAACCAGGGCGCCAGGCTACAACACAAGCTCTTTGTTAGCTTTGGACGACATTAAACGCTCCAGTACCAAGCCTCAGCGCCGTAGCAGCACAACCTCAGCCTTGAATCACGGCCCCGGAGGCCCTGGAAGAAAAATATGGGCTCAGAATGAAATGAAGCTTGTCAAATGGACACGGGAGCTGGATCAGGGACTCGCTTAGTGTGGCACAGGGTCACAAAAGCACAAAAAAAAAAAAAAAAAAAAAAGACAGGGTAGGTCATGCCACAACTCATTATAACAGTTAAAACAATTGTTATGACCAGGGTGGTTATCCAGAGAGCGAGGCAGACATAACATGTTCCTGTGAAAGAGAACAGAAAAAGCTGTGTTTACTATGTGCCAAGACGACCTAGATCTGCTTATCCCTATTCTGACCATTCCGAGTGTGGAGTTAGCTGTTTTATATTCCAGACGTATTCCAAGCAACATCAACAACCACTATTTAGGTTTAAATGCTGTGTTTTGCACCTGCCAAGTCTGCATGAGTCAGTCGTATAATCCACAATTACAAGGCCGGCTTACAAAAGCACTTCTTAAAAAGGCATGTCAAAGCAGAGCCTTGATTTGGCTTGCTGTTGTTTTTGTAGAACTTTCTGGGTTTTGCTGGTCAAGTTGACATTTTTTCACGGGGCTGTGCTGCTGGCAGTCGGAGCTGCCTGCGGTTGTGGTGTGCAGAGGTCATGTATAACAAATTCTTCACACTCTCTTTGTTGAGGCAACCCTGGCTGCCATTAAAAACAGACAGGGAAAGACCAGACAGAGGGGAAATATATATAGAGAGAATGAGACAGACAAAAAAAAAGAAGAGCAAAGGCCAGGTTTTCCAAAGGAAACAGGGAAATTTAACCATTTAAAAAAAATAATGGGGGAAATTCAAGCCACATTGCCTGGGAGCCAAAAGCCCTTGGAGCGGGCCGCAGGAAGCCTGACCTTTGTGGGGGCCGTCTGCTATTTGAGCCTGGGGCTTCAGGGGCCTGGCCTCCTCTCTGGAGGGCCGTCAGCAGGCCTCAGCTTTCCTTCCCTATTCTATTCATTAGCCATGCTTTATGATTCAGCTTCCTCTGAGCCACACAAGAGCTCCCTGAGGAAAGAGACTGCTGGAGAGAGGGAGAAAAAAAAGGAGTGAGACTGAGGGAGGGGGAAAAAAGCAAGAAGGAGGTCATAGGGCCCAGCCGGGGCCCAGCTCTCAGCAGCTGTGAAATCCTCCCGTTTCCTCGGCAGGCGCAAAAGGAAAGAGGGGAGAAAGAAAGAGAGGGAGGCCAGGGAGGGAGCTGGGCCAGTAAACCCACCATCAGAGTGCTAACTCCCTAAAGAGCCACAAGCAGAACCATAATTCCCAGATTTAGGGAATGCCAAATTACAAATTACACTGCTGTTTGTTTTAAAAAGTCCCCCAACTTCCCTGAACACCAGTGACTTATTGGCTGCATAAATCTCCAGATAATAACAGAGACGCGGGGGGATAGCAGAGAGGCAGAACCCCTCGCCAGCAATAAGTGAGACATTTACTGCGAGGCAGAATGCATTCGCTGTCACAGCAAAGAGGCGAAGAGGAGAAAAAAAAAAAGTCTTTGCAAATTTTCTATGTCCACATCGCTTTTACTTAACAACACTGCAAGCTAATTAATTTAGAAAATCTGAGACAAGCCTAATTGCATTTTTTAAGTGTTAAAACGCTTCCACGCTTCATTTTAGCACAATGGGCCGACTGAGCAAGGCGATGCAGGCAGCGAGGGAGGGTGGTGTAATCAACTGAATGACCTTCAGGCATAAATTTATGAAAGGCATTGATCAGTTAAGGCTGTGATTTCACCGAGACAGGAAGGTCAGCAATTACCCAGATTCAATTAACCTCATTTAGTAAAGACTGCTGAGAGACCAATTTCTTTCCACGCAACCCCCACTCACCAAACCCCATGCTTTATATCAAACGATCCCCAGACCGTCCATCTACCTTTGATCTGAGGGTTCCTATTGCATGCCCTGCATTCCTTGGAGCTGAGCAAATTATCTCCAAACAGGAAGAAATCCTGCAGCCAGGGGGTTATGTAAACCCAGACTAAATAAAACCAAATTCCTAATAGAGTCCACCCCATACCAATCCCAGCAAGGAAGGTAAAGCCCTTCCCTTCCCTGGTAGAGATAGAATTTTTACACAGACTGGCAGTGCTATCACAACAGCTGTGGCGTGAAAACAAAGAAACCTGTTAGTAGGCTTTGTTGTGGGCTCCTGCCTGCAAAGACTATAATTACAATTTAGTTCTGAGTCATTTGGCACATTCTATGTTCTTGACAGACTGTTGTAGCACAAGTGGAAAGGCTAATCTTAACAGTTATATACCACAAACCAGATATGAGCCAACAAGTTCTCAAAATGACATTTCCCTCATGTTCCCCCTTGTGAAATGATCTGCAACAGAATATCAAAACTAATTTTATGATTTTCAGTTGTACAAAACTATACATGCACATTGAAATCAAGTTCACATGCATCAGTGCAGCTAAAGCTAGAAGCATGTTGTTCTATTATATAATGATGGATAATACGGCATAGGAAACAAACAGCACACTGTTGTTCATGTTTCCCTGACAGCTAAATGAGAGGGTCAAATGTCTTAGCGTGGGCAAAGACTCTTGATGGTCCTGTATAGGAGTACACAGTTACTCTTTCCTGTATTGATGTGACATGACATGACATGACACTAAAAGACATATCAGGTAGTATGAAAGAAAGAGAAGAAAGAGAGAAAAAAGAAGAAGAAGGGAAGTAGGCAAGAGGGCACATGTACTGCCATGGACCATCAGGCTCTCAATTACCCTGGCCAGACCTGCCTGTCCACGGATCCACATTCCCCAAACCTCCCACCTTTACACACGCACTCACACACATACACATGCACGTGCACTCGCACACACGCACGTACACACAGAGTGTTAATTTGTTTCCCTGCTTGGTGTTTCATCACTGTCAGCTTCCTCCTTCACTGCCCTCTCTTCCGATTTTTCCATTTACTGTCACCTTAAGTCCTGTGTTCCATCTCTTTTAAGGGTCGTATTGTTGTTCTGATATATTTCTAGAGCAAAATCAGGTTTTGGAGAGTTCCTCTCATTTATCTTCCACTGTGCTGAGGATGATACTGTTTATTTCAGTACACGTTTATTAAAAAAATTACAAAACATTTACCACTACTACTTTACTGTATGTTTATACCTGATTGTAGTTGCTTAAGGAAACTCTTGAATGAACGTAATGTGATATTCTAAATGGAGTTTGTTTTATTTTTTGATTGATTTCTGTATGAAAAGACAGCTTTAGCGTCACACACCAATCTTGAGCACTGAAACAAAGAAGATTATCAGTACTGATATGGTAAAAACACATATCAGTCAAACACCTGCGACGGCCTGATTTTCCTCTATTCATGTGGGAGTAGCTCAGAGCTTTAATAAACATTTCTATCAGCACCCACTCAGGGCCCTCAACTACTGTCACCCTTTAACCTCAGACATCCACTAATGCTACTTTAGCAATAAATGCCACATTAGCCATGCACAGTGAGCCTAGAGCTCCCAGGCTGCAACAGGAGACGCCAAATTACTTATCTCTCCTGCTTTCGTCCTCGCCACCGTTTCGGAAACTTAATGACCTCCCGAGCGGTCGTTTATTATAAGCCACAACAGTGCTACACATTCCCAGCGCGGGGAATAGCTACCATCTACCATACTTCCAATTCCCACCCACCACTACCGCCGCTGCCGCCTGCTTGTCAGAACAGGTGTGGGCCAGCAAGACTGCAAACCCCCAGCGAGCATGACGGGATATACAGCATGAACGGAAAAGAGAGAAGAAACCTCCCACGCAACTGTCAACCAGCAGATACTCATCTCAACCGAAGCATCATTAAGATGATAATGAATTCCATAGTGACCGTGTAGAATGGAGTGGTCTCCCCTTGCACACACAAACCTCTTTATACTTAGCCCTGAGTGCCATTTTCATAGCCACCTATTAGGCATGTGTATGTGTATGTGTATGTGTGTGTGTGTGTGTGTGTGTGTGTGTGTGTGTGTGTGTGTGTGTGTGTGTGTGTGTGTGTGTACAACAGTGGGCCAGGGCTGACAACTCCTGCTCCTTCTCCCCTAGCAACAGACACAGGAAAATGAATGCCGAGAGAGGAGCAGGGGGGCTTGAGCTTTGTGTAAAATATTACCCTTCGTCTCACTTACCGCACCCCACAACACCCCTGCTCCCATCCCTCCCTCCCTCCCTCCCTCCCTCCCTCCCTTGGCTGTGCAGCAGTTGCTAGCCCTTATCACGGCTGCCTGTCAGTTTAGTATACAAATTAGCAGTCTATCAGGGGAATGCAGGGGCCTGTTTCATCAGTAGGGAGAAGGGCAGAGGCACGCATTTCACTAAAGCCTCTCGCCGCTGCAGACAGAGAGGGTCACAAATCAGCGCCGCAGCAGGCCCACAGCCAGCACTAACCAGATAAGGAGAAATGAAGGAAAAAGGACAAGGCATATTTCACCAGAGAGGATCCAGACCTGAAAACTCCCTGCAAAAGGCCCAGGATGAAGGATGGAGGTGTGCTGGTGGAAAGGGGGGGTTATAAGGATGGAGGAGGTCACAAATCACAATCTCAACCACACAGATTACAGAGTAACAAAGAGTATATGAGAAATGTGTATTGAAAAACGAAAAAAAAACGAAAAAACATCATGAAATCCATTTTTATAAAATGCCAATGACAGAGACAAAGGAAGGGCTTTCAGTTGATAATCAACTAAAAATTGCAGGAAATTAAGGCCGGCACATTCCCACTTTCTCCTGTGAAGTGAACCTGTGCATGTTAATACCAGCAGAGACAAAACGGCTGCGAAGGGCTCTCATTAAGTGGCATAATGCAATGAGGCACAGTCTAAATTGCAGCAATAAAAGCCGACAGACAAATCATCTCGACCATCGCAATCCATTTAACTCAATTAATGCAACACCAGATCTGAGCTCAGTGGCTTAAAAGCATGTGTGGCTCTCCTCCTTTTTCAGGCTTAGAGGAATAGGCAGGGGGGTTAGGAGGGGTGGGGGTGGGGCGGTGGGGGGCACCAGGGGAGGGAGTTAGTAGTATCTCTTTTAGGGTGAGATAAGGGCCAGTGTAGCCACTGCACTTTGATTAAGTCCTGCTCGAGACCATGAAAATGGGGAAGGAGAGAGAAAAAGAGAAATTAAGGCGATGTGAGACGTAGAAAAACATAAGCGGAAGATAGCAGTAGCTCTGCTCGGCAGAGCACAAGCCGACTGTGGAAAGGGCGTAGCCTCTTTTCCTTTTTAATGTCAAAATGTGTGCCAGCAGCGATAAGAACCGCAGGTAATCTCCCAGTGGAATCAGGGGGCTGTTCGTCATTACTCCCTGGCCCTGATAGAGATCAGAGCACCGGTGGCTTCTCCTGGCTCTCTGGGCTTCTCGGCAGCCGCGATGGCAGATAGCCCTTTAAGACACGGCTCACTGCTCCCCGATTGGCTGGTCAACAGCCACAACCAAATCCCAGCTCCCTCAGGGCCGCTGGGAGGAGGTATGATAGGACGGGTCACAGAAACTCACTGTCCCCGTATCCACATCATCCACTTGTTGTAAAGCCTTTACCCCATTGTGAGTGTGGGTGGTGGAAAGTATAAAAGCTTTTCTGGATGTTATTGTCTGAGAGGCAGGATAACAGACAGGCGGATTATTTCAAAAAAAGCGTTCTCCAGAGCTCTCACAATGCGGCACCGTTGTTGCTGTGGAGAGGATCCTGGAGGAGATAATAATAATATTCCTAGTCAGAGCCTTTGCTGCAGTAGAGCTGCCTTCTAACAGAGAGATACACATCATTCTGACTGGCCCGCTGTGACATAATCGCCCTGCGGAGAGCTGCAGGCAAGCTTGGTAGGCAAACCACCTCTCACTGCAGCTTGTTAAGAGAAAGGTGGCTTTAAGCACCGCTCAATAGAAACTTCTATTGAACTTGTTTTTTTTTCTCACTCCATCTGAACAATGTCTCAGTGAGTCATAGCCCACCTCAGGCTACACAAGTTACATTCTTTCTTTCTTCCTCTCTCTTAAGATTGTACTGCGCTTTTGACTTGGATGAATTTGCTAAGAGGGGAAAAAACAAACTCGGCTGGATCTTAAATAATGCAGCGATAAAAAAGCTGTGACCCTTTCCCTTGCCTCAACCCACACACAGAGAATTTCTTCTGCAGTGAAAGACAGCGCACAAAGAGAAGAAAAGACAGAGCTGGCACAACATGGAAATGTGTGGTAGGCATTGGTTTTGCTCCTCTGGGCACGGACACCTTTAATGAGAGGAAAAAATGTGCAGCAAGAAGCAGATCTCACTCGTACCATGCCAGTGATTTTGTGTAATATGAATCACCTCCTCTCTAACACAAATAAATATTGTGCTAATGCCAGTGGGAGTTTAAGGCTCACTCTGAGCTAGGAAAAGTTTGGAGGAACCAGCTTCTACACAAGTCATTCTGCATCCTAGAGCCTCCTAAACCCTTCGCCATGCAAACACTAGACGCCCGTGGCCTATGACCTTTCGACTTGGCTCTCTGCTGAGGTCACAGTTTATCAGTGTGATGGGGAGGGAGGGTGTGAAGTTGTTGATGCTGGTTTAGTAACAGCAACTCCCCTAAACTACAACAGCAGCTGAAATGAAGCGAAGGGAATTTAGGAATTCATCTCGGCATCCTGCTCATATGTCAGCCGCGAGCTTGACAGTTGGCCAAGTACTCAGGATCAATACAGCCACTTGTCCTGCGGAGGAATGAAGGGCGGGAGTTGTGGAGAGAAGGAGGTGCAAGTGGGGGGTGGGGAGTGGAAAACTGGAAATGGGGCAGGGTAGACTGGCACCCTTTGCCAAATGTCCCATCGGTCTCACACCGCCATCCCTTTGCCACTTAAAGGCACACGATCCACCCTGCTAGCACAAACAAACATGGTATGCACTATATAAAGTAGTCTCAGACCTCCAAAGCCATCAGGTCATGTTTGAAAGGGATGTGGCACGTTAAGTGGAATTTACTTTTGATGCAGACATCAGGCCTCAGGTTTCTGGCAGCTGTAACCCAAGCTTGTCCCTGAGGCCCCACTGCAGGGTTAGACAGGACACCCAATGCCCAAGCAGTAACCTTAAGAAAAACCTTCACTACTCGGTTTCCCTTATAAAGGTAGGGTGATTGGTTGTTAGGGGTCGCCGTCTCCAGTATAAGGCACTTTTTTCTCTCTCCGATGAACAGAATTTCATTTCATCAAAAACAGAGAGAGATGAAATTGCTAGTAGAAAAAAAAAAAAGAACATGGATTGTTTCTGCTATTTGCTACTTGCTGTATAGAGGCGGCTGTTGAGGAGGTTGGTGCTATTAATGGGTAGAGTATGTTGTGGTCTGAGGTTACAGAAGAAATTTAATATAGAGCGCAGACCCCAACAGCTCACGGTATGCCCACTGCTTTGTCACAGCAATGCATGCTTTAGACTTTGATGTCTTTTTATTGACATCTTTATTCCTCTAGATGAATACATGACATGGTTTTAACTCAGGCATGTCATGACATTTTATTATGGGAAGGTGTTGGCCTGAACTGAAGCCCCCTCTTACATCTCTTTCGTGACATGGCATAGCTCTTGAGCTCTTCTGTCACTGACAGTCCAGATGTGTGACTTAATGTGGGGTGGGAGGGAGTGTATAAATAACCATGATGACATATCAGTGGGACATGCCAGGAGCTTTGCTCTGTGAGGGTGGAGGTGATGGAGGGGGTGCTGAGCTAACTGTGTACCTCTAGGGAATCCAGCACAAGCTAGTTTAACGCCAGCGCGACAACTGCGGAGACCTTGTGAGAGAGCTTATGGCTTTAGACTTCACACTTACTGTGTAACATCACTCTGGCACACCACACTGTGACCTGACCTTGACAACAGTTATGTTACTGGTGGTTTTCAATTACAATGATCATTGCCTACTACAACTGTATAGTAAACAGTTATGAAGTACATTTGTGGCTTATAGCGTCATGTACGGATACATGACCGCTTGTCAATACTTGTGTATGGGTAACATTAGAGTAACTGGTCACTCTGTGTGGCCTATATTTCCAGTAACTGCACAATAATAGTATCCTAATATGACGTAATTGTCCACTCTGTGAGCTTTTCTTCTTTTATAAGCACGGGTGAACTCAGTGTAAATCTGCCAGCTGTTATCTCTGTTAATAACATAGCACCTGTGGAGGAATTTGATCTGGCATCCATCTGAATACAAACCCCTGGACATAAGAGAAGGGCAGGGAGAGGAGGATATATTTGATGTGCTCGCATTGCTAAAGTAGATTTATGAGCAATCACTGCAGAGATGACTATTAAAAGTTGCTGGCCATGCCAAGTGTATGCAGAGAATCATTTGCACTGGATTAAAATATAATGAAGCAAGTGAATGCAACTTTGTCTTACATGCAACTCCTTAAATTATTCAAGTAGAAAGAAAAAACAACAGGCAAAGAACGTTCCCTGGAGCACTAATACCCTTTTCTGGGGCTTGTTCATGATGGCAACAATGAATATCTTAGCACTTGTTAAAAGCTTTGTTTTCCTTGGGAGTCTATATGTATGAGTGGACTAAATGAGCAGAGAGGACGCCAAGTCACATGCAGAGGCTAGTCATTTTCACTTCAGTATGTCGGCTCCAGAGTAGCTATTGGAGTGTGTTTACATAATGCACTGGATTGATTTTTTAGTGTATGGGAAGAAGCAAGGTTAAACAGCTCATTACAGCAGTGCCGGATCACCTTAACAAACTAGTTTCCTGTCAATAAAACAAACCTGACAATTACACTCTTAAACTACCTCTTAGATGTTCAGTTGTCTGCATTTTCAAAAGGATGCTTACTGTAGCCACTGAGTGCTTAAGCCATGCTGATAACTGGTTTAATTAGCTGTGTCATTTAAAAAATTGTACTTGTTTTTATGAGGTCATTCTATGGCAACATCTATTTCCTTGAACTTCATTTCAACATCTGCACGTTCAGAAACACTCAGCCTGGCTCAGGTGGCTCCTGTCTATATTTGAATAAGAGATATGCAAACAGATGAAGTCAAGGCAGCAGCTTGTGTGCTCAAGCAGCCCTTTTCTCACATTTGAGAGATTCCTTGGATTAGTTGGTTTAGGCTCCAGGGCCTTTATACTGCATGCTATTCATTCAGAAGAGAGGGAAAAAGTGTGTTTGCATTTCATGTCTGTCAGTGGTAAAGATGCGGTTAGAGGTAGAGGTCAATGTAAACAGTCCCAACTGAAAAAGGTGAACATTATATCCAGCAGAATCCAGAAGACCCATTATGCAGGATCCACTGGAGAATGCTTCAGAGCATCTTTCTCATACACGTTTCTGTCAGTACAATTAAGGCTTTAGTTGAGAAAAGAGGGTTTAGGGTGTTAAAAGCTGTGAAGCTGGGCATAGTAAGTTGATGGAGGGTGTGGGGGCTTAGCTCAAGTCATGCCTTATTCATGTCATGCTTGTTATTCTGCAACACACTGGTCACCCAGTGAAAGATCAACAGCCAGAGGAACATGGGGTGTTAAAGATCTAGACTAGTGATTTTTTTTTTTTTTTTACCAGCCCTATTTACTGTTTCTGCTATTAATGTTTTTTAAACATGCTCAGGTGCCCTGCTGCACTTGTGAACCTGTGTGGCATTCCACCCCATGCCACCCACCAACATGTAATTGGAAACCTACTACAGTACGCTTTACTGCACCTGTAATGGCTCCCTGAATACTCAGATCCTTGAACAGGCCGTCATCCACATCCATGATTGACAGGACCCTGGCGGGATGCCAGCATGGGGAGTCGAGAACTTCTGGTGCAAAGCTCTTGCACCCACCACAGATCAATACCTCCATATGCAATTACAGTAGCTGAAACAGATGTGTTCACAGGCTTCGGTGCTCTACCTACGCTATCGACTTCTGTGACACCCCCTGCTCCCCAACACAGAAACAAACGCACATTCATCCATGCTTGCACGACCGCAAAGAAACAGGCATGAACCTTTCAGTTCTCTCACTGACTATCCTGACAAATTCTACTCTCAGTGTTTTGTGCTAGCATAGCAATCCATCTAAAGCACTGGGTCACAGTAGAAGAATGCAGGGAGCATGTGCGAGCCAATATGGTGGTGATGGGCTGGTAGAAACAGTTCTCCTGTCTCCCACTCACTCCTGCTGGGAGACAGTTTAACCTGCTTCTCTGACAGTTACACTTGTTCTGTCAGCTGAGCCCCCACCCTGTCACTAACAGGTGGCCTGTCCCTCACAGCAAAGTCATTTGCCTCGCACAGCAGTAGTCATGGGTAGCCTCAGCCAAGCTGCATTCAGGTTTCCAGCTTTACAGCTCAGGCCAAAAAGAGACACCATGGCAGAGTACAGAGGAAAGGGCTGGGGGTAGGGAGAGAAGAAAAACCTCCTCCGATCAAATAAATGCCACTGTAAGCACAAGTGACAAGTCTTGTTTGGGCTCGTCCCCGCTCAGGGCCTGAAAGGCCAGCACTGCCTCATCTCCTCAACTATGTCTGCAAGCATCGTGGGTGGGTGAGAGAGGGAGGGAGACATGTCTGATTGGTGCCATAGCCAAGAGTGAGAGCAGCCCAATTATATTTCCTATCCCTCAAGAGCCGGGCCAGCCCCCTCCGGTAGAGCGAAGCCTCTGCCATCTCTCCTCTCCTCACCTCTCAAGACACAGTAGATAGATAAATAAATGACAGCCCCGCCGGGGCTTGGCCCAGCCTCCCAGAATACATTGCAGAGGCTGGCCGCCTGCCTGTCCGTTTGCCTTCACCTGGCATTACTGCAGATAGACATTTTTCACATTATTATTGTTGCATCGTCTCCATTGCCCTGTTCACTCACTGAGTTGTGGTTGATGATGGCGACACAGGACCGGAGGAGATTGGAAGGAAATGTCTCTTGTCAAAGTCAGCATAGCCTAGCTTAGCAGAAATTTAACAAGTTCCCTGGGCTCTCTCCATTCACCCTCTGACGGAGCACAGAGCCAGGACAAGGCCTGCTGACAGCCCTGGGCATGTCACTGTCACTGACACTTGATAGGCCAGAGAGAAGAAGGAGAGAGGAGAGAGGCAACAGAGCTCAACCCCATAAGACTCACACTTTACTACATAGCTCTATATTGCTGCTGCTTTCCTCCAGCCATAAAAAACATACTGTTTGGAAATCTGACCTTCACTAATGTAACACAAATGCACACTAGTCTTAATAGCACACTGACAAGTTGTTGTCATTACCTTGCAAGTGACTGTCTTTGGGCTGTCACTGTAAAATGCTTTGAACTTGACAGAAAGCCAAATATCCCAGGATGTTTGTGTTTTTTTCAGTAATAATCAGGTAGAAGCCAACAGAGAAATACTCCAGCTTTAAACTGCATGTGTACGAGCATTTTTCCCCCCGCACTCTCACCACTCCCCGATAGTTAAAACCCAAAACCAGATGTTGCGGATCAGTGGGGATGAAAAAACAAGGCGAATAAAAGTGGAGGGCGGAATGGTACGCATTAACTATAATCAAAAAGAAACAAAAAGGAGACCAGGATGCTTTAATTACTTCTCACATATAATTTGGTTTTGTGGGGGCAAACCAGGCACTGCCAAGAAAAGAAAGATGAAAAGCGACTTAAATTACATGGGGAGAAAGTGCAGAGGCTTTGTACACACGGTCCATCTATTCTCCACAACTGTAGACAAGGCTGATGACTAGCCCCAAAACCTTGCTGTAAATTGTCCATGGACACAGACCAACAGCCATGCTGGATCTAAGTTGTTCAGCATGGCCATAACTTTTAGAAAGCTGTTGAAATATACGCACTGCAAACTGCTGACAAAAAAGTCTGAACATTCTGTCTTTAAAAACAATCTGTCTTTTATGTCACACACTGTATGTGAGCATCATTATTGTAATCACAGTTATTGTTTTCATCATAGCATTCATCATCTAAAATTCCCTTAAATAATGTGATTATAATAATCTTTTCGTGCCATTCTGCCAAGTAACTGAGGATATGCGTTATGTTTGGCCGCTGTAGAGAGCTTGGATGAGGCCTGAGCGAGGTGCTCCATGAATCTACTTCATAGCCGTACTCTGTTTGCAGAGTCTCTCTTGACTCGCTGGTGTTGCCACAGTGCTAAATTGCACAGCTGTTCCACAATCTGTGGCGGTGTTAATTACCCAAATGTGAGCGGCAGCTCGTCAGTTCCTCACTAACGAAGGGGTCTGCTTTCCAGTGAGGGTGCCGTATGTTTGGTATGTAGGCCCATTTCCACCTAACGCTCCCCAGGCTGCACACGGACCACCCGACACATCCGCATCCTGGAGAAGAGGTATCTAATTAAAACCCCTGACTCAAATCTGCTTACTAAGGGGGAAAAACACGCGGGCTGGATTAAAAGATGGCAAGAGGGGTAGAGTGGGATGGGGGGGGGGGGGGGGGGGCTTTAATACACTGCGAGTGAAAGGGCTTAGGAGGAAATATGAGAACTCTCAATAGTAAGATCCCAGGCAAGGCTGGAAGGAAATGCTGTGTGAATGTGAGCCGATCAGTCAGCGTTTGTCAGTCTGATCCCTTCGCACTTCCAAAGCCCCCAGGCAGAGACAGACAAGCAGGTTGTTTTCGAGAAAAGTGGCTTCTTAACTCTCCTGGTTGGCCCCTCTTCCAAGGACGTGTACATCAATTCTTCGCTACGAGAACACAGACTGACAGAACTCAACAGCCTGTACTGGATGCCAAAAAAACCCCCTCAATGATTCAACCAAAACAGAATAAAATATAATGATGAATGACTTTGGTGATGTTTAACAGCAGCTCCATATAATAAGGGGCCTTTTATCACTCTCACAAAATCACACGATGGCAGTACGAAACAATGAAACCCTCTGCAGTCAGACACTGTAAACTGTTAATGCACTACATTACATAGTACACCACCCCACTTCTTGCGTGCAATGTTCAAAACAAAGGTGTTAAGAACTCCCGTCATGAATCATACTCGCTGGCTAAAAGCCTAGCTACTGCATACCACCCACCTCCAGTTATACTTGAACACCACAGCCTGAAATAGCACTGGGAGACTACATAATGAATGCATGAAGCTAGGTGTCACGAGGGCTTGTATGGTGCACAAAACGATGGGGCAATTAGGCCCACACGACACCTCGGGATGGCGTGATGAAGGACTCCTGGGCTTGTATCCTCCGCCTCTGTTCCTCTATCATTAAGGACTGAGCAGCCACATCTGGCTAATGGCACGCCTGGGGTTCCTGCTCAAACACTGTGCCACGCCGTGCACATTTAATTACGCCTCATAAAGGTAACAAAAGACATGGCCTGCTCTCAGGGAAGCACTGTTTGGAAATCGGGAGGGGAGATGGAGCGAGAGAGACGAGGGGAAGGTGAGGAGCTGGCCAGCTGCCAGAATTACAGGTTGACCTAGGTCGGCAGCTTCAAAAGAAGGGGAATTCACTTGAGTGTCTCCACCTCTCCTTGAGATGGGTCCCAATGAGCAGGCGGAGAGCAGGAGATGCTCAGTAGCTGAAAATCAAAGGACCTCTAGTTTGTCTCCCTACTTGTATTAGATCATGAACTGCACAAGGCGCTGCTGTCAATGGCTAATTGCAGAAGGGCCAGGGGGATTAAAGGGAGAGCTCTTTGAAATATGTATGGGATTTAGCAGCTGTTTGAAGTGAAGAGGGACTTCTTTGTCAGGGGGACAGAGAAAACAACAATAACAACATCACAGGAGAATGCCTGTAACAGTGCTGTGGCCTAGCATTGTGACCTGCTACACTTCCAATCTGCCTCTCAGCCACTGCGTTGCTCAGCAGCCCCTGCAAAGACCTCACCACATTCAGCCAAGAGCATGAAACACACATTACCCACTGACTGAGTGACTGGCTGACCTATGACTTCAGTAGTACCTGGAGGTATTCAAAAGACCTTGGATGGCTGCTTTGTGCTGCACACAGTTGACATTTCGAGCCGAGAGAGAAAAAAATGTGAAGAAAAAAAGAAAAAACATGAGCGGGGACACAAGCCCCAGGTCTCTCAGAGAGCAGATGCCCACATTTAGGAAATAACATCAGATAGGAAGAGATGAGGGACAAAGAGGCTCATTGTCAAAGCAGTCCATTGTCTGGCAGTTTGAGAGCTGGCTAACGCCACAGGAAAGGTCACTGGTCACTTCCATTTGGACCTTCACATAAATCCCCCGCTGTCCGGCGCAGTTAATAACACAGCCAGCTCTGAAAGAACTGCCATTGCAATAAAAAAGGGAGAAAAAATGTATTTTGTTTTGCCAACACCTCCCTGTCCCTTTACAGCCACTGGCCTTGTGCGGTGCTTTGCGTTATTTATAACTTAAATGTTAAAAACAGAGACATCTCTGCAGTGTGCATTATAAGACAAGCCTGCCAAACGTCTCGCTCCACAGCGGCTTCCTCTTCTGTAAAGTCTTCCTCTGCTTTTGGTGTAGGGAGAGTGTTTTATGGCAAGTCCCTTGTCAGGATTAAGATGTAGATCCAAGTGCCACAGGGACAAGCATAAATTCTCCATCTCCCACTGTGGACCCACAAGTGGTGGAGCTCAGGGAGTGTCCTTGAAGTATGAATAACATCACATGCTACGTGTCATCTGTTATACAGTAATGACATGTCCTCTGAAGAATCCACATCTCCTGTGGCCCGTAATTCTCTGAATGAGATAACTACTTGCTTCCCTGTCAGAGAATGTTGTGGAAGACCATATACTTTAAAACAAATGCGAACAATTCATGTATCATTTCAGTTTTGATCCCAACTCTATTTACACCGCCAAATTAATGCTAGATGTAATCTGCCATTGTATGAGCTGTGTCAGAAGATATGATTCAGAACCAGGGAAACATTCATCAATTTTAATGCAGGGGAACAGTTGTAATCAAGGACCAGGGATCATACTGCTCTCGGTCCAGTAAACCAGTAAATCAGAAGGGCAGCAGGCAAGGATGGGAAAACACTGTCTGAGTAATGTTCTAGTTCTGCTGGCTCTAACTGGCCTGCAGAATGAGTGGTACTTTCAAGGGTGGATTTAGTGATTTGGGGGCCCGAGGCAAACTTAGTCACAGCACTGCTTTAATGCTTTATTCTCACCCTATCTCTAATTGACAATGTTGGTACTGGTGGTGGTTGACAGTACAGAACACTATGTTAATACCACACTAACAATACTGTGTTAAAGTGGAATAATGCATTCAAAAAGTTACTTAAGTAAAGTGCAGAACAATTATTTGAACAATGGACTTATATTTACTTGTGGTCAAGGTGGATCTCAATTCATTTACTCAAGTGAGGCAGGCTACTTGCACATTAAGCTACTTAAATATTATATTCCCTATGCTACTTTATATTGATACTCTACCACATTTACAGATTAAGAAATTTGATACAAAATGTATGAAGTGATAAAATATGATGCATCATTATAGATTAAATTTACCCAGCAGCAAAGCTTAAATTAAAAATGTTATGGTAAAATTAATATTGAAATGTTGCTTACAAGGCTACATGCAATAATCATACAGGTAACATCAAACATAGTAAATCTTTATATAACAGTATTGAGTGTGTTGTAGAGTCACAGTATTGTGACTTTAAGGTTCTGAATACTTTTCCATCACTGGGAGCAGCTTGTACTCCACACTATCTTCCTCTCTCCCTCTGACCTGAGAATAGTTTTCTGTTCTTATAGGCTGTTAGTTGACTATCTATCTTTATCGAATGCTGGTTTTTCTCTCATGGTGTAATCATTCTTTTTGTCTTTTTGCCTGTTATCATGAGAGTGTGGAGGGGGTGGCGGTGGGGCCGCCGTTCCCATCATTTAACAAGTGAGTTGATGTGACAAAAACACGTTATTAACTGTGGTCCTGCTAGTTGTCTCAGGGGGAGCAACAGTTCTTTTTGTTTTTTTTTTACAGTGACTGCTTCACTTTTCCTTTCTGTTTTTTCTTTTGAAATGTGCTCTGTGATAATTCTGTTTCACTGTTTGATGTTGAGTTGGGTTGCACGTTACCTCAAGGAGTTTCTGCGTCTTTATCAACATGTGAGTCAAGAGGTGTACGCTGTGGTTGCAGCTCCGCCTCCAGTAAAGGAACAGTCCATTAATCTGTACCATGCAGGGGGTCGTACACTGACAAAAATTTAGGGCCCTTTTGTATGTATTTCTGGGTTTAATGAGTTATAGTAACACCATCTTATATGTTTCGTATCTAAACATAATAATAAATATATAGCTGTTTAGGGCCCCTTTTAGTTGGGGGCCCCAGGCAGTTGCCTTCCTGGCCTAATGGTAAATTCCGCCCCTGGGTACGTTGTTTTGCAATTCTGCAGCACAACTCACTTCCATATTTCTTGAAGCCTCTCAGAGGGCAGCTTAAATGTCGGAGTATAAGCCAATTTGGATTAGCTCCACATTTTAGACAGGTTCCAGTTGGGATTTACAATACTTTTAAAACACGTTCCTCCCTAAGCACAGCTTTAACCCTAAATGCATCAACAACATATTTTACTGACATGTTCTTTTTCTTTTTTAATGTAGGTTATTTCACAGATTGTTGAAAATTTGAAGCTAGACAACACTCGGTTCAAAATAGCTTAGCAGACTGAAGCATTACTTCATAATAGCAGTTTATAATATTCTAAGGTTTTAGGCACTGTCGTCACTACTGAGAACATGGCGTTGCATCCAAATGCTTGGGCTATTTTCTTGAACGTCTCTTTAGCTCATTTTTCACTTGTGAGTTCATGCACGGATCCAGAATAAATCTCCATTTCTTCTTCTATCTCGTATCCAGGCTTCAGGGGGCACAAGGCATTAGTCTCATGATGCTGGGTTTGTCATGTCTTCCCCAGCTGTGATCTGCCTGAACTCTTACATTACAAATAGCTGGAGGATTTTTCACCCTCTTATCACATTTGCCAAGCAGGCCTGTCTCTTATCAGCTTTCCGCTAGAGATAAATGGGCTTTTGAAGATAGGAATAAGAGAGGTTTTTGCAAGCTAATTCCAGAGCCCCATCTGCAGTAGATTGCAGATAGGTGCTAGGGAGCGGAGAAAGATACATATTTTAATATGTAGGTGGTGGGAGTATCAGGTTTAAGAGTGATTGGTATTACAATGTCATATACTCTACAACCCAAAGACATGCAGAACTAACAGGCAATAAGAAGAGATAATGGACTGCGAATATTTTATGGGGACTTCATCATTGACCACATCAGTTACACTGCTGCTTTTGCGCCAGCTCTGATGAGAACAAAATGACATTTTCAACATAGTCTATCTGAAGCCTGCAGCACAGTAACAACAGTGATTGGCAGCCATAACAATGAATACAAAGAAATGTTTCACTGTGTGTCTTATCAGAGGAAAAGGTTTGGGACATCTAGCAAATACAAACAGGAATAAGTGAGAGATGATTTGATCAGATTCCCCACCCATATTTGTCTGTCTCAGTCTGATTAAAATGAATAATTCTGCATTGCAATCTACAGCGCAAGTATAATTTTCTATTAATTTATAGTAATAGTAACTTGTTACTATTTTGCCATAGGAGCTAGAGTCTATAATAGACAATAAATACAAATATTCTGCTATGCATCAAATCATACATTGAAACTCACTGCTGTTGCAACGTGGATTAATCACCACATAAAGACCAGTATCTTAAACCAGTGTATGTGCTTAGAAAAACAATGACTGTAATTAAATTACACATTTTAGAAAATTAAACAACAACAACAACAACAACAACAATAGAGTCGCAGAAAAGTGCTGACGATTGTGAAAATGCCATTTTAGGACATTTTAGTAGAAGCTCAGTATTCACAGACTAGTCTATAAACCACTATATATATAACAGTGATACTGACAGAGACAAAAATATAGCACAGATCAACGGAGGATAGTCACTACTGAACACAACACTTGTAAGTCCCTATGGAAATATTATAGTAATACCCCGGGGCAGCATAAAGTAGGGCAAATCACTATAAGCTCACAATTGGGACGCGCGTCTAAGCCCCTATAGGATTATTATGGGAATGTTTATAGTGAATTCTTCTTTGAGAGATGAACTCATAAACAATAACACGCTTTGATTTCAGGGAGAGCGATGACAAAGTTACAGACTGATATCACAAGAGGCCGGAGTGTTGAACTAATATTAACAGGCGACATGTGATCCAGCCTGACCTTGATGGTTGAGATTCTTGGGCGCGATGGGAGAAGAAAACCTAATTAAACAGCTCCTCTCTCGGTTGTGTAAGTCAGACACGGGACAGGGTCATATGGTGTTAATGCCCTGCGAGGTGGATTTAAGAGTGCGCGATAATAACCTACAATATGCTACAAAAAGCAGACGCCGACCTACAAAACAGCTGGAGGTTTGACTTAAAAAAACGCATAAACAACAACTAGTCATATTGTGGTAAATCATTAAATTTTGCAAATAAAAATATATCTCAAATTAATCGTCGTCACAACGGGATAATAACCCCTCGTTGCACACAATTGTTAATAATCTTTAAAAAATAGGAACAAAGCCTATTTATTTTTGCTTTTAGTCAAACCCCCGTAAAGCTTTACATAACTTCGGTTTCAGTTTCCGTCAGTCAATGAGCCATAACAGCTAAAGAGAATAGGTAATGGCAACATTTACAAAAGAGAATAAATGCTGATTTGGAAATTCAAAAAATGGGTAAAGTGAGTTTGGATGTTATTCAAGCCTACATTACATCTTGGCTTTCAATACGCGCCTGGGCGCCTTGTTGGAAAGGAAAATACGCCTGCCACCGGCGGAGACATAGGCTAGAAGAGAAAAATCCTAACAATGGACAGCTTATTCAAACACAACAATGAGTCATTTCGAAGAAAAATGTGAATATTATTTTTTTCTCCATCATCATTACAGAATAGTTCACCTGAAAAACAATGAAAGCAACAAACGCATCGGTGGAATTTCAGCAAACCTTACCGAGTCCAAATGCGCTGAGATCGGTCGCGGAGGATATCCAAATCACCCAGACTGGAGGAAATGAGAACACGCATTCGTGATGTTTAAGATATTTAAGCAAGCCTTATTTGGGATTAAATCCAAATTGGAATAAACTGATTGTTCAAAGGTTAGACGATGGGAAAACTCTCAACACAGAATAACCTGCCAGAACAATAAATCTTCACGGAGAGGATCCCCCCCCTCCCGTCTATCGAAAGAAAAGGCGGCGAGACCGTCAGGAAATAGTATGAAAATTCAGTTTCTTTTCACTTTACTAAAGTTCTAGAGGCAATTATTTGCTCTCCTTGAGTGAACACAGTGGATCTTTGTCAAGCCTGAGCACCGCTCATAGGATTCCAAGTCGGATAGTGAAAGCGCCGATGACAGATCGTCCACAATAGATTCCCCAAAATATTAGTCGATCTCAAGCAGAAAACGCGACGAAATACATATCCAAGAGGCGTGCGAATGCTTTTTCGTGCATTAGGGATTTCATTTGATGATTATCCACAAGATCCGGGCGCGTTTGGTAAGACGAGAAGTCCCGAAAAACGCAGTGCGCTCCACACCTCTCCGACCTGCTCTCTGTGCGCAACAGAGAGGGAGACTGGGCTGCGCTGCGCGTCAGCCAGGGTGTGTGTGTGTGTGTCTCTGCGTGAGCGAGTGTGTGTGTATATGTGTGTGTGTGGCAGCAGCTGTTGAAAATGAGGACAGGACGAGACCAGAGCAATCAATGCATGAGGGCTTGATCTAATTTGTTAACACTATTTCCAATAATGGACGCAGGAATTTTTCAGGTATTTTCACTACTTTGCACTCTTAAACATATTTTATTTTATTTTATAGGATTTAGGATTTATTTTAGGCTCATTTTAAACAGCTATACTGATTATGACTTTAGACATGTTCATGTAGCATGTTTCAGTACAGAGTATACAGCATCATATATGCAGAAGGCTTCTGCATATGAAGCCTGTCTTGGGGTTGAACATGGTTTTCCCATTCGTAATGCTCATTTTTAACATTTTTATTCAGGAAAATGACCACCAACTGGATAGCTCATTTAAGCTTTACTCACACACTAATCATACATGCAGAAATATAAAGTGAAAAAAACAACAACACAACAACCCCTAATGACCTCTCCAGTCTGCAACGATTCCCTAAAACTCCCAGTAGCCTGGGGAATATGGATTGGCATCAGTCCTGACCGAGCAAGGCTATCCATCTGCTCCTTTTCCACAGTGAAGATGTTATTCTTAAAATGTACTTTAGAGGAGAACTCTCTGAGGCTAAAGAGGAGGAGGATAGAGCTTTGGCGTCTCCCACAAAGTTAGCCCTGTGGTTATCCTGTTCACTCTTATGACCTGCTTAACTTAGCCATTATTGAAGTCAGGTTGAAAGAGGCTTATGCTTGTAAAATGCCAAGGCAGAGTAAGGGGCTCCTTTACAACTCCACCTCCCTGTGGAGTTTTCTGGAGACAAGTAGAAGATTGGTGTTTACTTTCTGCCATGCTGCGTTATACTCCATGGATACCCCTGAGAGAATGGCAGTTCTGTTGTGTGAAACAAATCCCTTTTTATAAGGAATGATAAATTCAGTATTGCAGAGGGATAAATAAATAATACACAATGATACCCGCCAGAAAGCTGGGCATCTACACAGTTTGCCTGTAGGTTAGGCATTGTCTTCTATGCAACAACAATAAGAGTTATGGCCTACTCTGCGGATTTGTGTCAGGAATGCAAGACTTGTGATTATTTCCCAGCTGACTGTGATTAAGGGTCATCCCCAAGCCTACAGGCTTCCCTTAAAAACATGAGGCATCACACATACAAACAGAGAAACACATCATCACACCAACATACACACACACACACGTCAAGGTAAAAAGAAGAAAAAAACATTTGAGATTAGTCAGGGAAAAGTTAGAGGTCACTAAATTGGACTTTGGTCAATTGAGCAATTGGCTGTCTGTCTGTTTATCCTAGAAAATAACAGCTTACCAAAAGCAGCTGAAAGGAGCCACTGACCAATAAGAGAGAACAAATATGACGTTAAACCTGGCAAACATTCCAGAACGACGTATGGAACAGAAAAGCAGATGTTGGACCAGCAGGGCATGCTGGGAAACTGGCCTCAAAATGCAAGAAAAGGGAACAATAGATGTCATAAGCCCTTTTTACATGACCTGTTCAAAGTGGGAATGTTACATGGTACATTATTCTGCTTCACTATCCAGTATAAAAAGTTCATGCACGCAATGGGTTAGTCATTTTGCTGGCTCGACATCTTTGTAAAAGGGTGAGCCAGCGTGGTGGGACAGTCCCACTAGATGCTGATCATGTTGTTACACGTCACGCCTCTGATTCTATAACGGCAGCATCTAAAGTCACACACAGGGGCCACATTATGCTGGCTTTGTTTGGTTCTACATAAAATAGCAAAGCTGACATAATGATGGGTCTTGTTTACGGCAATATTGTGGGATCTCTGTATAATGGGACCAATAAAGAAATCATTGTTCCGATGGGTAATTTTGTATCTGCTTTCTCATATCATCCCAATAAAGAAAAACTGTAGCAAAAGCTAGGATTCAGTGTACAGTTAGTGCTTTTTAAGGACAAAGTGCAGTCTTTTCCCGTAAACAAAGAGCTTCAACAGAGCTTTGTTTTGAGGTGCAACACTATACAAAGCTGGAAACTTCATGATGTGTACTGACTTCTGAGATGCAGCATACTGTAACTGGGTCCAGCTGTTGCTGGTCAGTAAATATCTCCAATGTGTATGCTGAGTCCTCATTAAACCACAATGTCTTGTTTTCCCTTTTTTACTTGTGAAATGCAGAAGATGCCTTGTAAATGTCACTGTTGTGTTGTTGAAAGACATCATAGACGCAGCTTGTTAGTGTGATTTCTTTACAACAATCACACTAACAAGCACATTTCCAAAGACGTCAGAGTATTCCTTAAATATATTTGAGACAGTTGAGATGGACACATGAGAGCGGCTTTCGCCAGGATTCAGTCTTAAGCCAGCAGGGCTACACATACAGTATGTAGTTCCCTAGGTAGGGGTCTAACCACTACATCACCTCTGGGAGAAAGGTTGGGTGTACTTTATGTCCTTCAGCACTTTAACAGCCAGCTTTTGGCTTCACATCCATTCAGCGGTGGGCTGCTAATGCTGCCAGCCTCAGCCAGGAGAACAGTTAATCTCAGGTAAACCTCCGCTGACTGAGTGGATCTAGGAGCCTGATCCAAATATCTGCCTTGTGGAAATAGCATCTGGCATACAATACCCCCCTCCTCAACAGCTTCCTAAAATAGGTGCATGTACAGTAAAAGCTGTTATGTAAAGAGAGAAGCCAGGACGGTAGGCAAAAATATGTTGAGTCCAGATCGAATGTTGACAGGAAGCGTTAATATCGACACAATGAGAACATTTAATATGAAGCCATTAGCCAAATATTTCTTGGAGCACGTTTTATACTGCTAACAGCTCATCACCCTGTTTTTGAAATTGAGACTTTATCAAGAGCAAATACCCTCCTTTAAAGTGAATGATATCAAAGCCTGAAGGCATTGGCAGACAAAATACAAATTAGCTCAGTTGCTGATTCCAGAATTATAAGTAGCAGGGATTTAATCCTTTTAGCTTTTCATGAAGCTAAAAGCATTTATATTTTATTTAGAGTATCTATGTTTATTTTTGTAGGGATGGACACACCAGCAAATAAAAATTCACTGAATTGACAAATGCCATATACTGTAGCTTTTATATGCTTAGCTAATTTGGGCTTTTTCTATAAACCCATTTCTAGTTTTTATTGTTGAGTTAAACACAGCACTGGGCAGTTACTCTAACTAGAGTTTGAAAACTACAATTTAAGTTTGGATCCCATCTATCTCTACTTTGAATCCTCGCCATTACTAGTAATGATGGTGGAGAGGCACAACATGTCACCACCAAAACGGAACGCGGTCATGTTTTATTCCATTTTATTTCTGCAGCTGTACATTGTAATTTCTATCTGGAGAGTGCCTTGCAGAATCCATGATTTATTCATAACGGGGGCTCCACTAGCGTAGACCAACAATGTGAGAATGAGCACCTTATTCAATAACTCCCATCTTTCAATACGGACAACATTTCTAGGTCATCCTTTTGGAATACCGGTATACTCCAGAATACAAGTAGTGCTACTGAGAAGAGAGGCCAGACATGTCAGACACATTGAAAGACTCTCAGGAGACCTGACCAAAAGTTAAGGACTTTACAGTAACAGAGGAGCTCTAGAAATACACATGCGACTGAATGAGATACAGAGACAATATACTATAGGGTTATGCAGAAATGAATTCTAGTCCTGGTAATGGATTTTCACTTATGTTCAGTCTCCAGTTCTTTGCAGACATATTTCTGAATCTATTGCATGTATCTGGATTGTCAGGCGGCTCATTTTTAACCTTCTTGAAAGTTGTGCTCATCAAAGCCCTTGTGGCAAATGTTTCTGGAGGTTCCTGTTCGACATGAAAAGTCATCCTGATTGATCGAGGCGATGTAGAACAAAAAGCGCCCTCCGCCAGGCACATTAAAAATGAATTTTCTCTGGGATTCAAAAGGCTGCGCTGCTAGGGCAGAGGGAGATGAGAGCTGGTAACTCTGCTAGTTTGCCTCGGGAGCCCCTCTAGCAGCTAGTCCCAGCTGATCCATCCATCAGCCTTCAAGCCCACAAAGGTGAGTGACTGTTTGAAGGCTCTCCCGGCTACCTTATCCCGAGGCTTAACAATCCAATATTGGTTGTTGCCGGAGATAATTACTCTCCATTGATGGTAGAATACCCAGGGCTAGCTGCAGCCATTTGCATTGCCCAACACCACAGATCGATCAGGGAGGAAAAGCAGTTGGGAGCTGATAACAGTGTTGCGTTAGACCAGCGTTTCTAGGAGGGATGTTATGCTCTCTGTGGCTTTTATTCTTCTACACCCCCACTCTCTCATGGCCATCCTCCCCCACTCCCTCCTCTTTCAATGAAAAAGGTAAAGAATGGCTCCCACTGATAGAATCAGCAAGGACATTGCTGTCTTTATTCTCCCTCCAAAAGCATGCACATGTCACCTTGACATTCTTTATCTTCTTCACATTGCTGGCAGGAGAAAATGTGCAAACTAGATCTTGCATTTGATACACAATTGTTTATGGACTCACAGCTTTCATACCCCGCCCCCCTCCCTCCTGAGCTGTTTTGAAGATTGACTGAGGCAAAAACTACACTTTGCGACTCTTGTCTAGAAAAACACAAAAACAGAAGGCACAGCCTTGTGTGGTATGGTTGCTGATTTGTCTCCACCAGGGTATAATTTACACTAAGAAAAAAAGATGGAAATTGGAGAAGTGAGATTAGCAAGTAATTTATAGGCACTTAGCAAGGTGCCTGCTATAACAACCTCTGATATGCTTCACTGCAGCGTTGCATCCTGAGAGGACAGCCATGCCACTACAGTCTATATGCAGGACAACCAAACCCCACCAAATTATGCGTGAACACTGAAAGCCTATAATCAAGCAGTAATAATCAGAGCTATCTCACATCTAACCCACTGCTTGGGATGTGAAACAGAAAATGAAAAACAAGTGGTGTTATTTTCCCTGGTAATAAAATTTCCATTCCTTTAACAAGATAAAAGTGAATTGTGCTCCGATTCAGAAAGTGTGAAAGACGTTTGGAGATGAATTTTTCATGCACATTGATAATTTAATACAGACTGGCACCAGTTTATTAACATTCTATGACTTCTCTTGCTCTCTGAGAATAATAACCATATAATCTGTGGCACTTTGGAGGGAACTGCCTGATCAGGTGGTCAAAGGTTGTTGCTATCAAATAAAATGGTGGAAGTTTGAAGGCAACACTGGAGGGTTTAAGCAAATCTGAATTTATAATGACCTTAGAAGAGGCATGTATAATATTACCACAACATTCTGATGAAAATAAAGTAAAACTAACTACATTGGTTCTACCTCTGAGTAAGAAGTGTTAGCAGACTCTTGACCACAAGGCAATGTGCAGAAAATAACGTATAAGTAGCATGTGAGCTGCTGGGGAAAATAGATAATGGCTAAGCCGGCAGAGGACTCTTAAATGGCAATAAGGCAGATCAAGGTGAGCAATGGCGTCCAGGTGCTGGCTAAGAACAACTCACACAGCCAGAAAAGCTGTTTTTAATGCATGTCAACGCCCCCAGAGATAAGTATTTTATTCTCCATTGCTGCTGTATTAGAAAACAACAGACAATCAAGAGCAAACACACACTCAGAAGAAGTGCAGGCGCTACAAAAGTTAAAGATGTAAGCAGGAGAAAATGACAGAATATTTGTTACCATGAGAAACACAAAGTTGCCGGCAGAGACGGGAGAGAGATTAAATATAGGGTTACCAGAGCAAAGACCTAATCCACTCACAGACAAATGCAGGGTCTCTGAAGCACATTTGTTGTGCGGCCTGAGGTTTAACAACTGGCATTATAACTCCATTTCTCATCATTACCTCCCTGTACTATAGCACTGCAGAGATAGGGTCAGCTTGGGAAAAGAGCAGAGCGAGTGGGAGCGAGCGAGAGCAAGAAAGAGTGCAAATAAGAGAAATGATGGAAACCACAGAGGACACACAGTACATAATGTATAAATTCCTGTATATATTTCCTGCAAATTCCAATTTCAGATTTTGATTGCATGTGCGATATTGTGAATGTCTTCATGTCAAAAAAAAGAAAAAGAAAAAAAGAATGAGTATGTGCGCGTGATAGTTCATGGTTGATTCTGCATGCTTGGGCACAGTTGTGCACACGCAACGTCTCCGCGGTCACCATATGCTGCCGCATTTCTCGGTGGAGGATTGAATGTGGACACAAGTGCTCCCAGCAGTAAGTCAGCGTAGTGTCAGATATGGAAATCCACCAGCATTCATGAATGATACAAGGCCTGCTCTTTAGCCCCACACGTCAAAGGATTTGCCAGGGTGGGTGAGGCAGATGCTTTGACAGATTTAAGGGAACTGGGGGAGGGTCTTTTGGCTCCCCACTGCGTTGCACACTAACTCTCTAGTGTTACAGAAGTGTATAATAAGACCCCTTGAGGAAAAGTGTTAGGGAAAAAAAAGAACCACCCAGGCTTTAAAAAGCACAAAAACAACAAAATCTGATTGCATTCAAGGCCTTATTAACATATCCTTTCACCAGCAGAGGATGCCACTGGTTTTAATTCAGTAAGACACAGCTGCTGGGGCCCCGCAATTTCTATTATGACTCCATGATTCAATCAATTATGGCTCTAAAACTATGGCTTAATTAACTCCATGCACAGGCGGCTGCTTTTCACGGGAGCCGTTCAGGAAAGCAGGAAAACAAAATGGCTGCCGGCTTCCCTCATGCTCAAAATAGAGGCTAAGATGGTGGTGGGTAGATTAACTATGCCCTGTGCAGTTTTATTGATTCACAGTTTTGTCTCATAGGGGATGTGGAACAGGAACATTGTGCTCTTCATTCTATGTGTGGAGCCTATTGCTTCCTCACAAGAAGGATATGCAGCAGCTTTCTCCGGAAAGCTGTGACCTTGGCCCATTTTCAGACTTCTAGAGGAGTGTTAATAGAAAAGCTCAAAGACAAGGATGGTTGATAAAGTTAGTGAGTCTTATAAAGTGATTACAAAATGTTGTTTTCAACTCATTATAGTGTATGCGGACCGTTGCCCAGTAATACTCTTTCAATGACTTTCTCATGATAGAATCCACGAAGCAGCTTAGTGGCTGAATGTGGCGTGGACAACACAAAGTGAAGCTGAGTAATCTAATATTAACTCAAGTCAGGGCAGGAAACAAGCCTCCATCAAATAGGAAAATTGTCAAAAAAGTCCCCCTTGCAAAATACAAATCAACAGCAAGTTAATGAGTTTAAATTAGGTTAGGAATATCACATTATCATCCAAAATAAAATTTCCAACAGTAGATTTCAAATTAAATTACAGACTAAGACGCCAGCTGTTTACACTGATCTCTTCACTGAACTGGTGGCAAACTTAGTAGCAACTCAAAACTCCAGTCTACTTGGAAAACTCAAGGTAAACATACCACAAGTCTGCAAATTACAGTCAGGTGAACTGAGGATCACAACACTGCCAAACCAAGAGCCAAAGATGGAACCGGTGTAAAAACTTCAAAAAAGGCCAAGTTTGAATATTGCAGCTATTTTATAAGCAACAAGTGTCAGACACCACACACATGAACTCGTTTTTAATTCAATCAACCAACAAATCAAGCTTGTGAATCCCTCTTTTCATCATGCCACTCTTCATATAAACTACCCTTATTGTACCCTTGTTTGGCATTTGACTAAAGAATTGCTTCTTTATGCTGGAAGCATGAGGAGTCCTCTGGAATATCATCCATCTAATGACAAATTAATGATGAAGAGACCAAGAAAATTACCGAAATTAGATTTAAATCATTTACAGCACATCAACAGAAAATTGCCTTTATTCAATCACATCTCATTATTATATAAAGAGGAGTCCACCTGAGGCCATGCGTAAGGCCATGTTATTACTCAATATTGAGTTCGGATGTGAGGTCTTTGGGAAGTAGCGATGAGACAAGAAACACTTTTTACTGCTAGCCTGGTTATCAAACCTCAGCCAGTGTGGAAAAGTGTTACCGCAAATGAGTTAAGACATTAACACCAGTCAGATGGTTTCCATTTTAGCCCATAATTGTGTGTGTCAGTACCCCAAATCCCATATTCTTAGCCGGAGGACCCTTGGCCTCCAAACTAATGGCTTCCACATCAGAGGTTAAGGTTCTCAACCTGAATAGCTTAACCTATAAAGAACCTTAGAGGGAAATGCCTTCTCAGCAACTTTTTCTAAAAGCCCATTTTCTGTAAAAATGCTCATGCCCTTTCCCCGCCCCCCAAATTGATAAATTTTAATTCATTTTGATGAAGATGTCTGCTAATCTGTGGGGCCTTTGTGCATGTAATATGGATTAGGCACTTCAGCTCAGAGAGCTCAGCCATGATGCCAGAAAAGCTTCTTTGCATCACAGCTCCCTCGTTCATCTGGCCACAAGCCAGCCATGACTTTTAACCCTGTCCTCCCTCGGGACATACCCCTCACGACCACTCCTCCCATTCCCCCAAGTGAGCTGCCCTGGCCCTCCTCATACTAGAACCCAGCGGGGATGGGGGGAGTTGATAGAAGACTAGTGCAAGGGCAAGGGCCTTCCTCGCTAATTACACCAATACTGCTCCAGAGACAGAAGCTGAGAGCCTTTGACATCAGTTTCATATTGGTCTCCTTTGTTCCTTTGTGCTGTTGCAGACTCGCTGCAGGGGTGTAGATCATAACTTCCTGCTTGCCTTAGCTTCATTTTGGACCGAAAAGTGACTGGACACATAAAACCCTCCATTTTCAAACTCAGGAATGTCACTGTGGTGGTGTTCAAACATGAAATGAATGTAATTTATCCGAGCTTATTATTTCCTTTCCCTCACACAAAGAACACCATAGTGCAGCTCTGTCCAGTAAGACTTTCCACTTTACAGGTTATCTAAATTCAATAACATAGAAATACCCAAACTAAGTGCATGCATGCTGTGCTGTATTAAAGGGAAGTGACATACAGAAAAGGAGCAAAATACAAAAGCAGACATCTTACTGTGCGGCTAAAGAAGAAAAATCCGTAGTCCAAAAAAGAATAGATCTCTAAAATCACTATGACAAAAAAAAGAAAAGGGAATCTAACCACTGCAACTGCATTAACTTTAGTCAAACTGTTTAAGAGTGCAAGCAAGGGTTTGCTTTTTCCTCCATATTAAAAAGCCCTTTATATTCTCTGCCTTAAAGCCCATCTAGTTTGAGAAAGGCTTTTAAATTCCTGGGATTCCTGTAATGGCTTGATTCATTAAACAAAACATTTGAACATCAGGATGTCTCATGGCTCATCATGAGACCTCTATCAGGGAAGCCTTTTGGTTTGCAAATGTATTCTGATTGGCAAAATCACTTAAACAGTACAGACAGTGTACTTATTATAGACTGCAGATGTTCACAGAAGTAAGCTGTTTACTACCTCAAAAGTCTACAAAATCTGGACTTCCTCCCTTCTAACAGTATGTATTTCAGTAATAAAAAAGGTTGTTTATATAGCAATCAAGCCACAAGCTGGAAAGCAAGGGAAGATTGTAGAAGGGGGAGGAAAAAAAAACTGAACCAAAACCACTCCATCCCACTTTAATAGAAAGCAGAGCGATGGCAGCTGACTGGGGTTCCATCGTAAAGACAAACAAGCATTAACTGGGATGTTTTAAAGGCAACAACAGAGGGTTTTTATTTAATGTCTTAAAGCTTTAATTGGCGCCTCTGTTATTTCCTCTTCAAGGGACTGAGGGTAACAGTAAACCCAGTGTCAAGGAGGAGGGCCTCACTGGCTGTGGCGACCCAGCAACTGACTGCCCTCATTGGGCCTCTACATCTGTGATCTTTACCAATTGAGCTCAAGAGGCCACGCTCCCCTGGCCTCCAACTGCCAACAAGGCAGGTCTCTCAGCTAGGGCCTGGGAGCCTAATCGGCCTGGAAGGGCCCTGTCAACCACTCAGCCTCAGGGTCACATATGGAAGTGACTAGACCTGTTCTAAGTCACCTGGGGATATTCATAAATCTCTAGGCTGTTTCCTTAAGCTAATAATTGGGGAGAGCCACCTCTCCTCATGAGTTGTGTCTGGCGATATTATAGCAGCAATTTTGGCCTTTTTGCTCTCTCCCTGCCTTACAGGAAGCAGATATCTATGGTAATAGTGGTAACTAAATTGCTCTCTAAACAGCCCCAGGTTTAGGTCCCCTGGAGATTTTATTTTAGAGATGTAGGGGAAGCCTAGCTATTGAGTTCCAGAAAATGTAGACCACCACCTCATACTGAGGTTCAAAGATGGATGTCAAAGCAAAGCTACTTCTCTCGTGCTCTGGCTTTATACATCACAAAAACATTCCAGTCGATGAACTTTATATACACTAAGTGTGTCTCTTTCTCGAATGTCTTCCCTGTGTTAATGTGCTGAGGGTGGGATCCAATAGACAGATTGTGGAGCCAGTAAATCTGATACTCTCCTCGAGGAGAACAAACGCTCCTTTATGTGAACAGTTTACAACTCCATATGTATTTTCGATTCAGATTTATTTAGTGAGGGGCTCAGTAAGGCCCCTGAGGGATCCATAAGCCTTAGTGCTCCATCTCCACCTCTCTTGTTAGATTTACGCCCTACAAAAACACAAACAAAACTCTTGTTTCTCCCCCAGGAGCCCAGCTGTGAATCAGAGCAGCTTCTATCTGAGCCCAACACGGCAAAACAGGAAGAGGGAGAGAACAAAAAAACCCCAGTTAAATTCATACTGTCTGGCTAAACAGTAGGGATAAACAGTAGTGATAGCAGTAAGTAGACTGGAGGTACAAGAGCTGGTGGAAGGGGGTGGGAAGCACTGCAGAAGGCCGAGATAAGTTTTGTGGCAGTGACACATGCAAGCCAGTCCATAATCATTTTGAGAGTAGACACAATTGAGTAGGTTCGGCCAAGTGAAGCTAAGTGGAATTGATGGAGCAAAGCTTACTTGCCCAGACTGAAGACACATTGAGGTCTACGGTGAATACTGAGCTCCAGCACAGGCTCACATACAACATGATCTGGGCTTTACACAGTCAAAGCCCTCCATCCTTCCTTGCATTGTCTTGTCTGACATGTTGAAGGATGTGAGGGAGTCGGGAGCAGACAAAGGCCTCTCCCGGCTGGCCCATTAGCTGGAGAGAGCGATGTCCAGAGCATTGGAGCATGTCCCCTGCTCTCGGGTAGGGCCTGTTTTATTAATGAGCCAATCGAATGAGTGCAGGCTGGGGGCTGGTCACTGCTGACTGTAGGAAGCACCTTGGGCGGCCGGCTTGGTGAGTGAGTGTGGCTGGGAGTCATAGGAGTGATCCCTGCAGGGGCCCCAGCCAGTAATGTACTCCCTGGCGGGCCTCGGTGGAGGCACATTTGACAAATGGACTCCTTTAGCAGAGCTGTGCCGGGGGGATCTGGGCTCTGGTGTTGGCTCATGGCTGGTTTACCTGCCCACCGCCATGCTCGCTTCTTCATCTGCACTACCTCCCCTGTGCTCAGACAGCTACTGACTGATAATGAGGCCATGTACACATGAATGGATGGGCCAGGCTACCAAAGACACACAAACGTGAAAGTACACATACTTATACACAGACACTGAGCCTGACTGTGCTGAGATAGGCAGTGCTGGCAGGCCGACGTTGTTAGTATCATGGAATTGTGTAGCTGGAACAACAGCTATGATGTCTGTGATGGATTACAGTGGAAAACTGGCTAAGAAAGCATTGCACTATCTTTGGAAAAATAGGGTAACAAAAGGGGCTTAACATAATAGTCAGCAATTAGTACTGGTCATTAGTCAATATTTGGATAAATGTAAGCAAAATAACTACAATAGCAATTTACAAAGATTTGATGACTTTTGAAAAACCAGTTTTGTTTTGACAGACAGGTTAATTTACTCCTGAATTCCATGTGTCACATCAAATTCAGACAGAGACAGGAAGTCGGTGCTTTGGCATTTGACGCACACTTCCTTTCCACAGATTAAACTTTTGTTGACATTTATCTAGCACAAAAAAAAAATCAAATCTTCAACGGACTTCTTTTTTTTTTTTTTACTGGGCAAACAATCCCTTTTTTTCTAGTGTGGTGGCAGATGCTGAGGTTGGAGACAAGCATTGCGACAGATCTAGATGTGTGTAAACAAGGAGCTGAGCGCATTTATGTTTTCTTCGTGTGGTGCAGGATTGTGACAAATTCCAGAGCAAGTCTCTAGTGAGTCCCACTGCTTTGGTGTCAGCACCGAGCGGCTGTCTGCGCGTGATGGAGCCGAGAAGCGCTGAGCACCGCGGCCTCCCTTGGGATGCGTGCCGAACAAGATGTCGCCTGTCAAGCGGGGAGCATTTGAAAATAAATAACATCAATGATGATTTCAGTTTACTTGTCACGAGCGTGTGCGCTTTGAAAAGTGATGCCATCACTCTGCTGGGGATGCAATCGCTCCTCTTCCCTTTACCCCTCATCCCCCCTCTCTCTTCTGAGACAGACCTCTGCAGCGAGACGCACTCCATTTCCTATTCAGATTTAACATCAATCTGTCGGAGGCTTCAGATATCAGTCTTAACAAGCTGCTGGGTGAGACGTGTGCATTGATCATTCATTAGAGCCACCATAGTAACTATGGCGGATTACTCAGTATCCTAGCTTTAAATCTTTAAAATATGTGCTCTCAAGAAAAACTAGGGTTAGTTACATTACCTTAGACAGGCTGGATGTACAGGATAAGATTATTATTACTACATGTGCATGATTACACAACATTTTGACCAAACCATTTTTACATATGACTTCATGTGTTTTGTGCATTGCCATCTCCTCTAATCTGTGTTATATTGAATTGTAAAGGGGATTTCATAGTCATAGTGCAGACATCCAAAATGTCAAATGACAAGAGCAATAATTACAGTCTGATTCCAGAACAATTCCAAGGACAATATATTAGACTTGCCTGGAACGCAATTTGTTCAATAACTCAAAGCAAAAAGACAGGTGAGACCATTCATCAGATACCCAAGTGTGTGTGTATGTGTATGCATGCCTATGCACTCATTTGGCCTCAGCACATTGGAACGAAGCCCAGCAGGGGAGCCTGAACCGATTGGAGTCTCAAAAAAGACCAAAGAGCACTTGTAACACAAAGAGTTTCATCTCAGCTCCTTAAGGAGAACCATCTGTTGTAAGGCAGCCTTTCTCTCTCTCTCTCGTTCTCTCTCTCTCTCTCTGCAGCTCTACAGTCGATCGTAGGTCAAGAGCAGGAAAACAAATGTGCACTGTGCACATGTGTCTGTCTGTCTGCCATTCCTCCAGCCAGAGATTACATATCAGAATGTTCTTTTGGCAGCGCCGCAAAAGAGAGAGAAAGGGAGAAAAAAAGGTCCCCAAGGTATGGAGGCCAGATCTTACTTCCTTAGAAAGGCATCATAAATTGTTTGCAGTGTGTTCATCTCTTGAAGACTGGGGCTAATCTCAAGTGGATGGAGACTGTGAGGAGGGGAAGTGTTGGAGAAAATACAGAGGGACTGGATGAGGTGAAGGAAAATGTGGGGAAGTGAAGGGATTGGGGAGTTTAAGCATCTGGGTTTGGCAGTGGTTTGGATGGGCAGCCTCCTTTCTGTTGTTTGGAGGCATAACCTGTGCTAATGTAATGTACTAATGCCAGAAATCCTACCTGCCCATGATTGCTGGCACAAACACACACCAGACAGGAGAAGCTGAGTGAGGAAAAGGCTCATCTGTGTCCATAGCTCTGTATGTACTGACAGAGAATACAGACATGCATTTCTACTCATCAGAATGTAAGTGCTACAGCCTTTCATCATCCCACAACCTCCTCCCGTCGTCCTGTTCCCTAGCTGACCTGCACAAAGTGAATCAACCTCTTGCTGTGCACCTCAGAGCCACAGGCCTCTAATGTCTCCATGTGTTTCCCTCTCACTCAGCACATACAGTATCTGCCTTTGATTGGAGGCTGTTCTGAGGGTCGATCGATCATAGTTTAAAGCCCCCTAATCAGGAACAGAAAGAAGGAATGAATAAAATCATACATCATGGTTTTTCTGGCTGCTGGCCTCCTGATATTCTCTCTGTCTCACTTTCTCTACCTTTCCCTTGTCACTCCCATGACTGTGTTTAATGTCTAGAAACAACCAGAAGCGCTAAAAGCAATTCTTTGCATGGTGGGGGAAAAATATGGGGGGGGAGGAAGCACCCACCGCAAAGGCCCCAAAATAACCATAATAAACAATAAAAATAAAATAAATAAAAAACAATCTGCCATCCTGTTTTAATCTGATGTAGTGCCATTATTCAGCCAACCAGTGCTATTCCTGATACCTGAAAGCAGTATCACATCCTTCCCAGTTTTATCAGTCAGAGGAGTGGAGTCACAAATACAGCATGCAACAAACACCATTAAGTCTGTCAATGGAGCTCTCTTCACAATGAAACTCCCAATGAAAGAAATAAGTTACAAAATGTAACAAAACTGGTTGAACCATGAAAAGTCAGATCATGATTCATGATGAGGAGACAAGCCTGAAATGTTGGTGACCAAGAAAAGAAAGAGATAAACAGATGGGAAGAGAGAGTGAGAGGAGTGAAAGTAAGGAGAGTACAGATGCATATACTGTATGGTGCTCTCCTGTCATCTGTGGCCTGAATGAGCCTTTTATTTATACCTTCTCAGATGGAGTCCTGTCGAGAGTGGGAGGGAGGGTTAATGAGCAGCATTGACTGCTATCAGCCTCAACAGTGCCCAGGCCCCTGGCCTTTATAAAAGAATCATATCCTTTCACCCTAATTAAAAGGCAATGCTTTTACCTGGAGGGTGACCCCTCTGAACCTGCTTCCTCTCTCTCTCTCTAAGAGCCAACCCCTCTTTCTCATCATTTTCAGTCCATCTATCTGGTGATTTCTTTTCCTCTCAGTCCAGATCCCAAGAGAATATTGGACTGGAACTGCTTCACTTATATTTCTTCATCAAAAATTAAGAGAAACAGTAGAAAGGCTGCTAATACCAAGGTTAATAGTCAAAGGAAGGCAGAGAGGATAGAGCTATCTCATCCTCTCTCATATCTCTTAACACCAATTGCATCCTTCTGCCCTGTTCGATTGTTCTCACAGGTGGTGGGATTAATTGACTGTTCCATGGTATTGGTGACTCATTGCTAATTTAGAAGGCTGTCCCATTGGATTACCAGAAAGAGCAGGGAAGTGAGGCCCTCTATCCCTGAATCCCCCCTCACCGACCCATGTCTCTGTCTCTCCTACATTCAAAGTACGATGCAACAAAATAGCCGCAGCAGGCATTATTAATGAACTAGAATGGGCGAGGAGGGAGGAGCTAATTTCTTATTTATGGGACACTAACCAACTGGCAACCTTCCTGACAGTCCTATTAATGATCTTTAGTGGCCCTCAGGCCATTCCATCTCCCTCACTCTTTCCCAGTACCTGTCTCCCTTCTCTGTTCATGTCCAGCCAACCCGCCTCCCTCTCTTTGCGAAACCAGCCTTTGTCTCTTAACATGGCAGGATTGAAGCAGTGAGGGGAGTGGAGGGGTGGGGACGGGAGATGGTGCAGGCCTGTAATTTGTGCAGGGGATTTAGACATTACAGGGGGAAAAGGGGCTCTCTTGGGACCAGGCAGTTGATCAGCCGTGGCCCCGGTGGAGCAAGTCAGACAAATAACAAATGACAGCTCTGTGATTAAATCAAACCTTCTACTTTAAGTGTTGAAGTATCTGCCTGTCACTAACAATCTAGGGCTTGTTAAAGCTCCCATCCCCTCCTCCCCCACTTAAGAGCCCTGCCTCCTCTCCCGCTGCGGAGTCCCATCAAGCTTCCATCCCCTCCTCATCCTCAAAACTCCCCCCTCTACTTTCCTCTACCCCCAAAACACATCAATCAAACAGCTCCCTCTGGACACCCTCCCACCTCCTCCCTCCATACTCCTGGATAGCCATCTACTCTCAGGAGGATGAACGAAGTGACACACACTCACAGGAACCCACACAAAAACACACACACATACACACATACTTCTGTATGTGACAAAAAACCCCTCCAAATACCAATACACATTTCTTTTATGTAACATTTAGAAGTTAATGCAAAATGGATGTGATTGCTAAACATTTGCTATACAATGTTAACCAATTCAGTATGCTTGTAGTTTAAAGGCAGCCTCTTATACTAGCTTATAATGGCTTTCTTCCCATTCTTTTTCTTATTTTCTACCAATGTGAATATTCACTGATCTAAATGCTCATTAGGGACAACCAATAAAACTAAGCATGATTCAATATCTTTTCCTACAACTATTGAGTATTTTTTGGCTGGAACACAACAGCAGAGCCAGCCCTGTAACCACAAATGCCTGTCATTGACTGGGTGATGAAGTTACACCATTGGTCAAGTAAAGCGAGTCGAAGATTGCTGAGGTTAAGTATCTCAGAAAGCACCAACCGGATACAACCAGATAATTACTGCATTCAAAACATAACATAAAAACAAACAATGTGCATGTCTAATGGTCACCAGGCCAAGTACAAATGAAAACCCTCTAGACTTTCATACACAGTCCAGTCATATACAAGTTTTTGACCTGGTCTTGTTAATGATGCTGTACTGATAAGCTGCTGTACCTTCAGTTGCCTGGCTTTGAACGGGGCTGCTTTTCTATTTTTACCTTCTACATTTTAATGCACAGTGGTTCTGATATCAAACCGTCTATTAATGTTGTGTATCAGTGTTGAAAATGGCACCGACTGACACACTGGGAACACCAACAAAATGTTTATGGAAAACAGGGTTGTACTGTTGTATATGGCCAGAATTTGCCTTTTATTTAATATTGATTTGCCACATCGTCCAACTGAAAACACTTCAGTGGAAACACTTCAGCATCCAAGGAATATTTTAAAGTCCAAAATAAAACATAATAAATCTAATTACTATATGCTAAATGACTGTCAGTAGTTCTAAAGTCAGGCATCATACTTTCAAGTGACTAGTAGGTGTAAGAAAACTCATGGACAATCAGTAGTACTGCTTTGGTCTTTGATTCCTTTGTTTTGAGGTCACATCCTCCATGATGTTCTACTACACGACCTGTTGGGTTGAGTCAAAACAGTCTCTGATGATATTAAAACACTGCATGATGTTCTGCACTCCTACCTATCTCTGTAGCCTTTTCACACAACATTAACATTACGCATTACACTCCGCTGCCACAAAGGCTTCTTGCACCAGAGAGCGGCATGCTGCGAGTCTAACTGGGACCATTTGGGGGGAGGGGTTGGGGCACCAACATTTACGATTTTCGTCAGATCCAGCTTTGCCAAACGCTGCTGACCTGACTCTATCAGCAGATTTTATTGTCTACTAAGGTAAATGGAGACGGCATTAACCCCTGTGGTGGGCCTATATACCCTCAACAGTGACAATAACAATCCCTGGAATAGCAAACATTTACAACAAGTGCCATAACCGGCTAGAACGAATGAGGAACAGGAAGAGCCTGGCTAGGGTAGTTAGCTGACCTTATAAAATGTCTGGCTGCTCAGCTGCTCTGTTGCCTGTTGGGCAGGCTGTTGATGTCTGAACGGTGACATGATTTAAGGCTAAATTAGTATTCATCACACCAGTCACAAGCCATTAATCTAATATCCCCAACATGAAATGATATGCAAATTGCTGCCCATTGTAATGCTGCACCATGCGTCAGTGCTTCAAAATGGCCACTGGTTCAGAATGTATCTGCATCACAAGCCTGCACCATGAAAAAATATAGGTGTCCTACCCTGCCGCCATATAAAAATGTAGCTGGCTGTACTGCACGTAATATAATTTGATTTACAAGAATTTGATTAGGCAATTGGCTGGTTTGTTTAGCATCAGGAGTCATAGTGTATATTGGAGCTGCCCAGAAACAAGCTTGTGTCATTTACAAAAGAGTGCGCTGGAAAATATTGTTTACATTTATGAGCACTATGTTGATGATACACCCAAAATTTATCTTTTGGAGTGTCAAACAGTGCAGATGGTTGGTGTACTGGCTTGTACTGTGCTTATCAATGGAGAACAGTGGCTCTGTTCAGCTTGAATTCAGTTGGTTGGATGCAATAGATCCTACAGGTGAGTTGAAATGGGTTTTTTCCCCAAATGTATCAGTTTAAAAAGCAACTTTATCCAAACTGATGAGACCTTCAAAATTAAAGAGGGTGAGTGTTTACTCGAAAAGACGACCTTCACTACACATGTTGTTCACATATTATTCTTTTGATCAGAATTTAAAGGAGTAATGCAGTCTAAAGGTCTCATGATAAACTTCCTGTTCACTATTCAGCATGTTTACTTGCTAGATGCCTATTTATCCCAAAGGTTTACACCACACACAAAGCACATCATTTTTCTTGTTTTAAAAGATGTAACCAATGGACTATCATACCACATGCTGTATATTGAAGAGTTGCAGCTGCAGTGTCTTCTTCTGAAAGGCAGTTTTATGCTTGGTTTGTCCAGAAAATTCTGAAAAAACTGGCAGCTGGAAAGTGTGATTCGCGTGGCTGGCTTTCAAAATGCACTAAATGTTTCTAAACTGGCCTAATGAACAGAAACAGAACAATGGCACCATTTTAGATTAAACTGGACCACAACATGTCAATCATTCACACCTGCTCCACAGCCCTGATACCTGTGCAAATTGTAGCACCTGGGTGCAGCAGCCTTTCACTTACCACTGTCACTGTCTCTCTCTTTGTCAAATCAGCATTACTGGCGTGACAGTAAAGAAACCTATGTGCCCAAAGAGTGAGTAGAGTGTGTAGCTATTTGCACTTACAACTACTTACAGCAAATCATCAAGAAAAGGATCACATATTTGCTTAGTGATTAAACTTCTCTATTGGTATTCTACTTTGCATCTCCATATTTTCACTTTATTAAGTAAGCAAAGTAACGCTTGTATGTTTTTATTGGCAGTCATATTGATTTGGCTATGTTGAAGCTGAGTGCATATATCTATGTATGAAATCATAAAAGAGCGCAAGGGGTTCTAGAGGCTATAATATGGCATTTAATTAGTTTAAAAACCTGTGCACATAAAAACCAGGCCTGTGTACGTGATACGAGTGAACAGAATAGTATCAGCGAGCTGAAAACTTCATATTTCTGCTGTGAGTGTACAAAGACTGTGACCCGTGACAAAAGACGTAAGTGACCAATCAAAGGAATGGACTGTCTATTCCATGCCTGCCTCCAAAGTCTCAAAAGTTAACTTGAAAAGTGAGTGAGTGTTGAGCAGCTGCGAGAGCGTACAGAAGGTCGAGCTTATGCTCGTCACAGCCCTGTGCTCGTGGGACCACATCTGTGAACGTGGAGCTCGTGCATCCGCCCGGTTTTTATATGCGTGGGTTTTGAAACTAATTACATGCCATATAATCAATAAAGTCAATATTGACTCCAATAATGATTATGCACGCTGCATGCGAAGTGTAGTAATGTTGTTGAATTATATTTAGACTACTCAGGCTTGAGCCCTACACCCACACATGGACATGTCTAGTTTTACCAAGATGTAAATCTGGCTAAACAAACAATCTACCTAAACAATGTTTTTTCTACACCTCGCTCTAGTAAAAGGACACCAGAGGACAATTGTTTCTGGCGTTGTGCCCAGCTTTGAGGCTGAGGCCAGGGTCTGAGCTGTGTTGGGGAATATGCCTGGTGACAGATGCTCGGGAGACACGGGCCACGGCGGAGGTCCAGGGAGAGCAATTAGCACAAACGAAGCGGCTATGTCGTTAGCTGGTCTTTATTAGCCTCGGTGATCAGTTCAGAGGCCATTAGTCTCCTGTGATCAGAGACTTCCCTGTTTGACTTGGCCCATTACTGCCATTCGTAATCGCGCATGTACAGTGTTTCAAGGTGGTGAGACTACATGTATCACTGCAGTCTGGTGACGGCATGTCAAAGAACAATACAATATTGGGTGACATTCAAGAACTGAGAGCAAATCCTATTAGTGTTTGCACTCTTAGTAGTTGCTGTTCTTTGATGTTTCTTGAATAGTAACAACGCACATTAGCATACTTGATTTCTCGGACATGCTAAACTACAGTTTCAACTTTTATTGATTTGCTATTGAAATATTGCATCAACATTGCATGAAATACTGTCTGTCGGCAGCTTGAATCTATCAACACTGATCCAGGCAGTAGCATTAAGAATAACATTTTGTCTAGTCTCTCCTCCAGAGAAGGTCAAGGGTGATGTGTGTGTCTCTAAGCAGATAAATCACTTTGCTGCACAGGCAGTTAGCCTCTTTAAATTATCTGCTGAGCTAACAGGATTACTGCTCAGGTTAGTCCTACAACCGGCAAAATGTTTTAATAAACATTTATAGTAAAAGAAAAGGCAATGCTGTGAACACACCAGGGAGTAATAATGATAAACAATTACATTTAAATATTAATTAATAATAAGCATGTCTCATATGTGCTGAAATTAATTGCTAAATGGCTGTTAGTTGTAGTAACCAGCTGTCCATTTGGTTCTGCTTCCTGTTATTTATTTTCATAAGTATTTGAAGTAGCTCATCTACTCAAACGCGGCTAACCTGGTGGGAATTGTAGTACAGAATGTCTCCCTCTGTACCGTACGTTGTGTGATATCATTGGCGGGGAGGGGGGCTCCGGGACATTTTGTTGTACACCTCTCTTCTCTGTCCTGTGTTGCATGCTGGGAAAGATACGCCCTGTGTGTTGTTCCTCTCCTTTGCATGGGCCCTAAGAGACTTCCTTGCTAATGTTCCCCTCCTGTTTTACAGCAGTACTTCCTGGAACAGCCCCCCTACTAGTCATCAGATGCTACATTAAGGGAGCACTCTGAAGTCTTCCTCCACCACTAAGGGCCCCTGATAAATAACTTATGGGGGAGAGGATTCAAAACATCTCTCCTATTACTAGCCTCGATTCATTTTTTACAGTCCCTGGAGCCCCCCATCTGTCCTGCACTTCAAACGCATTTGAATGCTCTGAGATACTTTCCGTATTCTATCCTATGGGATCCATGTGAAGGTAGAGAGGGAGGGGAGGTAGGGATGTGAGGAGCGTTGGGTGGAAAGGAAAGAAAAGGAATATGACAGAGCGAGGAGCTTTGAGCAGCAGAAAGTGCCGAAAGCATCTCTCCCATCACCTTCCATTCTGACTATTCTCCACGGAGGGGAAGAAAGAAAGCATTTTGAAGGAGAGGGAGAGGAAGGAGGAGGGAGCGAGAGATTTGCGGTTGAGGCGTCATGGTCCGGCTCAGAGCTGCCACTCTCTGTCAAATTATAACACGTCCAACAACTCGGCTTTTTTCTCATTCGCAATTACAAATTAGTCCATTAGGCTGTCGGCTGCCTGTCCCTTTTCTTCTCTGTGTTGGAAGGGAATGTGAAAGTGTGTGTGTGTGTGTGTGTGTGTGTGTGTCAGCTCATAAGGGTGGGCAAAGGGAGGAGAGCAGATGGGAGGGGACCTTTCCTGGGTGGGAGATGGCAGTTTTCAAGTCACATAATGAGACAAACAAGCAAACCAACAGTTGTAATTTGATGTGATATCGACAGTAATTGTCTTTGATGCTGTGGGTAGACGCGAGGGTGGAATTGGGGCACGGCGGGTTGGCCTGGAAGTGGTAGTTATGGAATATAAATTGGGGCTGCCTGTTTTCTGAAGGTAGAAAAAAATACAGCGCCCATATTTTGCAAGGCCATCACGACGGCGTTTTAGTCAACCCCCCTATCAGCTTAAATGGATTTTAAATTAGCAGTGAGAGCATGGCTAACAACATATCTCAGCTGAAACGAGCCCACTCTGCAGAGTGCAAAGCCAATGTGTGACATGTATGGATTTTGATGGAGTCGAGATGGCTTTCACTGATCCCTTTTATTGAGACCATGAATTTTTCTCAGCTTTTGAATCAGGCCCATTCACATCTCAAGCAAATTCAATTTGAGCTTCAGCTCAAAGATGTGCATAAGACCAATCTTGTAAGGTAATATTAACTGCGAGACACTTATTCAAAAGGTGACAATACGACTTAACCAACATCAATTCAGATCACATTAAAATGCAATTATTGTTACTTACTGCCCATAATGAATCATCATGACTTCTATTCAACACGTGCATTTATAAAGCCTGAAGGTGGAATGTCTGAAAGGGAGTTCATTACTGAACTACGCTTGTCTTTCCACAACTTATCTAGTAGTCTTAAAAGGACTTCTCTTATTATATCCTGATACTTTTCATGCAATTTGGGCTTTAACTTACTATTCCAACTGTTTTTCCCTTCTGGCCACTATTGCAGCCAGTTAAGTGTCAATGCCCAGATGACTATTTCTGCCATGAACAGCACCCTGTGGATGTAGGCAGAAAACACAACCACAGAGTCTTGTGTTAATAAGCTCGGTCTCATTTTATCACTAAGAGAGTAAAGTTAATGAAATCATGCAGGAATTAAGTGGTTTAAGGGCTAAACTCTGGTTCTAGGCAGACAGTAATGAGCAGGCCATGCGGGAGCCCCCCCCTCTGAAACCTTCTCACTCTGTGTTGAGCTACTAACATCGCTTTCATCCAGGCGGTTAAAAAAAAAAAAAAAAAAAAAAGACACAAGCAAGTCTTTCAAAGGACAAATACGGTGTGGGGGGTTTGGGGGAGACTGGGTGAACTTAACAAGCAGGGATCTTACAGATTTAAGGGTACTGCTAAAAATTTATGGAGGCATGTTTGGACGGGGGCCACGGTGAACAGCTTGGCCAGCTGAGCAACATCACAGCGGGACGCCTAATAAGCCCTGCGCAATTTTTCACCCCATATTTTATCAATAAAAAAGCAGTTTAAACAGCCTCCCCCCAGCCACTGCACTGCCTGCCATCTGGAGCCCTCTTTCATTTTATAATCCAACTGTCATTAAAATGCTTCTTGGCAGTTTACAGCTCGTTCCCCCTGTGCAGATGTGGAAGCGATCTTCAGACGGAGCCCTCTGATCAAAGTGCTCGCTGCTGTCAGACAGAACACTTACCACCCTCAGGCTACCTTCCAGTCCTATCTGGACTTAATGCCCCCTATTATTTATTTATTTCCACACTTCTGTATTTATCAGGTGCACCACTCCCGGCAGAGCTCAGGTCAACTCCAGAAGCTGGCAGCGGTTGCCTAGAGGTTATAGACGCAGGCTTGGGACAAGGAGGCTGCCGGTTAGAAATGTTGTTAAGCCGCTGTAAGTAAAGGATGGAGTTCATGTCAGCTAAAAGTAGACGGCTAAAAAGAAAGAACAAAAAGAAAGCCGAGCCACTGAATCTGACCCCTTAATTCAAACAATCACTTAGCGTGCCAGAAGTGACGACCACAAATATTACTAATTGAAACATACACAGAGATACATTATTGCTGTAAGTCGCTAGCAAAAGTGATAAAATGTTAGCTGTGTAACCTTACAACATGAGTGTTTCTGGTGGCAGACACAAAGGTGATGGCAATGGGTCAACCCGTTGGCAGTGTGTCTGTATCATATCACGCTGCCACATTCACTGTGTGCACACGCATGACTTGCAGGCTGCCCGGCGACCTGAGGCCTCCTTGCTGATGTGCCGTGGCGCGCATGGCGTTAATGCTCCGACCGGGTGTTGATTGAGCTTCCCTAAAGCCAGTGACGCATGTTGCCTTTGTTTGGCAGCCGTCCCAGCGTAAGAACTGGGGCCATATTCCGCCTGTCAGTGCCATGTGTTCGCTCTCCTCAGAGCACAGCGGCTGATGCCACTCAACCACCACCCCCCCCTACCTCCCACCCCCTGGCATCTCTGTGGGCACCCCAGGCCTAACAGGTCTGCACTAATGAAGTCAAATTAATTTAATGGATGCCCATGCCGCCTGCGTCTGTGGTGCTTGGCAGGGGGACAGTTTTAGTGCTGGTGTCTGTCTGTGGCTCCGAACCTCATACATATCCAAGAGCTGCTATACCTCTTCTGTTTGTCAAGCCCAAACTGACAACCATATCGGCGTCAGTTGTGCCAATGTGCCCTGCATGAATCAGAATTGATCTTCAGTGCCCATAAAGACTAAAGTGGCAGGGAGAGCTTCACAGTTAAGTTCTGAGAGAGGCCAGGTGTGTCCACTAATTAAAGCTCTCTGAAACAGTGAAGAAAAAATAATTGGCAAATGAACACTGAGTGACAGCCATCATTAATACCTGCTTCCCGCTGCCCCCTGAGCCCAAAAATCCCCCAGTTAACTTTTATGGAGCACCCTTTGATACAATAATTATTTTTTTCCTGTAATCTTTCAAGCCCTGTACCTTTTCCCCTGGCTGGTGCAGATCAAAGCAAGCTGGTTTTGTGCATAAGGGACTGCAGTGGCTGGGGTTTCTGGCTTAATTGAAGGCAGCTGGCCCCTGTGTGTGTTTGGGCCTGATCTCAGCGTGCTCTCCCGGGTTCTCGGCTTTCCACATCACATACGCGTTCGCCCACGGAAAGTTCTCTCCAGAGCCCAAGTGACGCGAGGGCCTTCGGGGCTTGAGGTCTGGCAGTCGCCAGCCCATCCACAGGCATCTGAGTGTTTAGATTGACTTTGAGATGCTCAAGTGGTTAGTAAAAGAAAGATGGAGTATGTTTCTCTCAGTGGGTGGGAGAGAGGCTCAGACTCAGTGCTTGCTTCCTTTATTGTCCATCATCACCATTATGAGGGCTGCAGATGACTCTTTCCATACAGACGCGAGGTCGTGAAACTGGCTTCAGTAGAAAATATTTGGTAAATGGAGACAAAATACAGAGCCTCAAGAAATAACAATGGCCTATGACTCCATGATTAATGTGTGTTGATTTTCCTTATAAAATTTCTTCAAAAAATATGACTAGCGCACTACTTTGCTGACTGGACCCTTTGTCTGAGAAGGGAATTGAGGCTCTCTAAACATTCTTTTCACAGCCACAGTGGACCTAAACTCCATTTACCAATGTATTCTTGGCCAAAGAGGAAGCAATGCTTCTTCAGGGAAACATTATCCACAATGGCACTGATTCTTAATAACAACAGGGAATTCTATATTTATCCCTGATTGCATATGCCATTTGTTGTGGAGGAAAAACAAGTCTTCTTGCATTAGGAAGTCTTGTGCAGACAAGCCAAGGCTGGGACAGACATGAGTCTTGCTGCGCCAGCTCTAAACGCACACAAAGTCTGTCTTGCATTTCCAGCCAGAAGAAATGTGTAAGTAATTACAGTCCGACCATGTTTATTGAATAAAAACCCACTTAGGCATTATGTTTATGCACGATCAGAAACACTCAAATCTTACATCCACGTGCACAAAAACATTTGTGTCTTTTTTTCCCCCCTCTTTCCACAAAACATCTGCACCCAATATGGAGTCAATTTTACTTTTATTACTCATGTGGAAAAATGTATATAGTGCTTGGATTGTTATTCAAACATAGGCCACTTGAAAAACAATGAATGCGGTGCCATGCCGCTTTGGAGCACAGTGGACACACACTGAGCACTGCATTAGTCAGTTTAGCTGCCTGTTAAACTCTGTGTCACACAACTGCATTGAGACTACTCCCCGAGCTACGTGTTATGCTTTACATCCTATTAAATTCATGTGTATGAACTGCTGAAAGATTGCATCATTCAAAACATATCACACATTAAATGACAGCAGGTTAGTTACATTCAGCAGATTTGACAGTTTAATAATATGTTTGAATAGTAGATAATGGTATGCAACTACTAAAATCTGTGACCTTCTTAACATTGTAGTCATTTGATTTAATACTAATATTAAAAGTACTGGTTATTGTAGAGTTAAAGAAAGGATTGTTTAGTAAATTATTGTCTAAAAATAATGCAGTGTACTTGTGCAGCCTTTTTTGCACAGTACTACCAATGCTATACACTTACTGTACATATAGAGCCAGTTAGATGTAATATAGCATCACAGCTGGTGCACTATTTCACAACTTGTCTTGTTTGATATAACATGCCATGCTTTCTGTGTCACCGTATCATTGAGCTGACGAGATCTCTAGCAGAAAATTGTGCAATTGAGCGTTTCTCCTGGCCATTGTAGAGACCTCACCTATTACAGAACCAGGGCTCTCAGGTGGGAAAAACAGTATATGAGGAAAAACCACCTCTAAAAATGGATCTGGTCGAGGTGGAGGAAAAACACATACCGAAACCTGGTGTTCATCGAGGCAGCAATAACTCCCTCAATAACAATGATCACAAGCTGTTGAACATGGGTGAGTGGTGACAGGATTTTCTCAAAGAGTTAGCAGAGCACTGGTGTTTCAAAGATAGAAGGGTTGGGTGTGTGTGTTATGATTTTAACAGCACAAAGGGACGACTATTTGTTCTATTAACGCTCTCTGCCAACACAAACAGCTCCGCTGAGAGGAGACAGTAAGTGAAAGAAGATTACAGTCTAGATGCCACGTCAAGTTTTCACACACCCCTCCCGTGCTGAGTGGCTGGCATGGCTTTTTCTTGCCACAACCCTTCTATTTTCATCTGAGATGCCAACATCAGCACTAACCTTTAAGAAAGAATCTGGACCAGGCTATTGGATGCCACATCAATGACGCCATGGCCATGTTGACTGTCCCTGCGTCGCTGTATGACATGCATTGCTAGTGACAAGCCGTCTTTGCTGATGTCAGTTGGCTGTGTCTGCTGGCTGGCCCTGCAGAAGCTCCAAGTCTTTCTCTGTCATCACGTCTCTCCTTCCCAACATGCACTGGGGCTGGGTTTCACTGCCGAGCGTGCCCTTATACTCACTTCCCTCCAAGCATGCACACAACCACACACACGCACACACATCGCACCATTGTGTGCAAATACAGCTAAGACTGAGAGCATCCTTTTTCACTGCAGAGACATATCCAAATTTGCTCCCAGATCACTGCATACTTGTGCGCTAAATGCACAACAGATGTACTGCCTGACAACCGAGAAAAGAAAAAAAAACACACACACACACACACACAAGCCTGCAGAGCACACATGATTTGAAGCTGACCAGAAATGAGAGCATGTTGCAAACAGCCCCATATAAATTAAAGACATAAATGTTTCCAGGTTCAATGTAACAGCTAAATGTGTGTAACATCATGAGACCACCTGAGGGAAACATAACATGTTTATTTCTGGCTAATCTACAAAGCTCATTGTTATTTTCTTGCGAAAAGTTGATTATCAGCATAGCTCTAACCTTAACCTTGACCACTGAGCTTCATTCATTAGAGAGGAAACAGTCATTATCAGGGGAATGATTAATCTTTCAAGTTGAACTACGTGTCTTATTGTTTTTTAACCATTTCTGTTTTGTTTTACTTCCAGGCTTTCAGAAAGTGAAAACCATAGTGAATAAAGGAAGGAACTGAGTAAAAGCAGAAAAGAAGAAAGACGGAGGGAGGAGGAGGGGAGAGGGTGAGGGTGGGGGGGGGAAGACAAAAGCAAGAGGAGAAAAATGACATCTCCATATTAAGGCCTGTGTTGCCGGTGTCAGTTCTAATTTCACAGTGCCTGTGGGGAGCTGAATGCAACCAGTCAGCTCTGGTCTCATCTCGTTCCTCCTCCATTTTGAATCAGGGCCGGTGAATCCCAAGCTGGGGGGAAAGGAATATTACTGGCAAATTGGTTTTAGATTAAAGGAGGTGGCGAGGCATTCTGCTTTCTCAGCTCTTTCCCAGGTGCACTTAATCTAATTTCATTAAAGAGATGAGGACGGATGATCACTTGTGTCGAAACATTAAGCCGGTCCATTTTTCCCATCCATATAAAAACGTTAAGGTTGTCAGCGGCCTGGTGGGTGGCCTGTTTGTTATTGAATATGATGACTCTCAGAGACCAGTCTGGGGCTTGCAAAGCAGTGGGGGTTGGGTATGTGGGGAGGGGGGGGGGACACAGGTACATGAATAAATATTACTATTACCTTTTTCCTTCTCTAAGATGGCGACAGATGGAGAGCAGTAAAAAACTGACAACGCCGGTAATGACAGATATGCACAGAGGAAGTATTCAATTAAAAAGAGGACATACTATAGAAGGAAGGATTTAAAGATAAAATAGAGATGTGAGGGTAGCGGTGGTGTTAACGGATATGTTTAAATCCCCACAGCGTGCTTGTTTTTCGGTGCACCGCTAGCCTCAGAGGGCGTACCCCGTCAATACATCAGCTGGGAGGATACCACTAGCTGACGAGCCATTACTGATAAGCCGGTAGAGACGCTTCGACGCGGTGATATGGCATTCATTCCGCACACAGCAGGAAGATAAGGGGGTAGAGGAGGAATTAATGTGTCAATCAGAGCATGTGCGCTGCCCTGGCAGATGAGTACACCCGAGCCATAAAAGAGCTCATAGACAGGATGTGGTAATGGTCCTTGGAGACTCCCTCGGAGACAGATACACTTTCTGCTGAGTGACTGCTCGGCAAATAGGACCAAATAGAATTAGCCGACCTGGGTGTCCTCCGCTGTGGCTATGGTGATGTGGCTTTAGCGGCGGTAACGCACCTGACACGGGGCCGCTGTGTTAAGGCCTGCAGAGAATATAAGTAGCTCATGCTAACGCTTTGAAGACAGGCAGACACACCGCTGTATTATTTGCACAGAAGAAAGAATACAGAGGAAATTGGAGGAGCCAGAGAGGATGGCAAAGTGGGGTCTAATGGAAATAGGATGACACTTCAGGAGAGTGCATGAACAAACTGAGAAGGGATGAATCTCACTCTATTTCTTTCCCTGCCTCTCCAAAGATAGAAAATGACCATCTTGACTTGGAGTATCTCAGATGTGTCAGAGGTTGACAAGATTGTCTGGTTGATGGATTACAGGTATCAGGAGGGGAGAAAATGAATTACTAACATTTATACTAGTTGAAAAGGCACGGTCAATAATGCACAGTGTTTGAGACTGACTGAAATGTGACAGCATTGCAATTTCAAAACAGTTAATGTTGCTGAACTTAAAGGCCTAAAATAAATTGACTGGATTTGCTTGTAAATATGTTACAGCAATATAAAGTATTAAACCAAAAAAAAGGAACAAACATAACCAAAATATAAACAAACTATATAACTTTTATTCATAATTACATCAAATATTATACATGTGACATCTTCTTATTACGTTTGTCTCTATTACACAAGCACAAGCCTTTCATTTAACTGCTTTTTTGTGTGAAGCATTAAACAGCTAACACGTGTTTTGGAGCGTTGCAGTACATTTTAATCAACTGACAGTCACACAGGGACATTAACTGGCTCAAAGTATTTGGATCAAGAATAAAGAATAAATAATGTTCCCAATTCCACAGCGTAGCCTTAAACAGACCCAAGTACACACAGACCTTCTATTGCAAAGCAGTCTGCCCAACATGTGGTCAGTTCCTTCATGAGCAATTTAATTTAGCATGACTATGTGCAAATACACCAAGTGTTGCTTTAATAACATTAAAGACAAAGAAAAGATTCTTCTCCATAAGGAATCCTTAATTATGTGGGTTTCCCCCCAGGGGGCAGGCATAAACTCAGCCATTCAAGATCATCACTGCTTTTTTTCTTGATCGTACACTCAATACTTTGCATTGTCAAACATCATGTAATCTCAGATGTCAGACGACAGAACTCCAAAGAAGAAGTGCCAGTGATGAGAACACAATACCCAGATTCTGATTGCTTGTTGCTTCCAGGCTGGGCTGATCTACATACCCCCCCCCCCCCCCCAAGCAGCCTCATGGTGAACTGGAGGTGACCTGGCAATCTCTGAAGAATTCATGTCGGACACATTCTGGAAACACATCACTGCATGCTATCTCGAGCATCGCTTTGACATGAGCGAGCTTCGCAAAGGTGCAGTAAACTGACTTTGCTGTAGCAGCAACTCGTCAGTTTTATTCAAATACAGTATAACTGATTGCACCCTTGGGGCACACCTGGAAGCAATATTCTAATTAAGTTAATCTGTGAAATCCTGACAATGTGGGTGTTCAGGTGGCTGGTAATCTGATGTGAAAGGAGCCTTTGTTTTCATTGGAAAGATACGGGAGGAGCTGGCACCTGTTTCAGCAAAACGTTGCAGAAAATTATCGCTGTCGAGTTATCCTGAGTGCGGGCAATTACAAATGACAGTGTTTGTCTTTCTCCTCATGGAACCCAATTTTTACACCATCTCTTTTTATTTTTTTTTTTACTTGCGGTGATGGCCTGTCAAAAGAGTTTTTTTCCCCAGTCTTCTCCTTTCCTCAGAAATTTGCTATGGGCTGCTTTAGCCTGTAACCAGATGCTCTTTTGTTCTTTCACTCTTGGTTATACATGTACATCAACTGTGTATTTTTCTATTATGCTGTCTTTCATTTCCTGTTGGCTACACATGAAAACTTTTCTTTGTCTCCTGGACCTGGATCAGTACCATCATTACAACAATGGAAAATATTAATATTTACCTTTGGCCTCTGTTCTTGTTTGGATAATAAACTGTCAAAAAGCGTGTTCACATTGTGAAGCAGACTTTGTAATGGGTTACTTTGTTGCCTGACTGGTTTGTGTAATGATCTTGTGCAGCTACAAAGTTTTGGACAGGGATATTACACATATATTGCCTGTTTTGGTCTTGCCTTTTATAGTGCAGTGTTGTTTTGAGGTTTTTTGACGTCTACTCTGATTTTAAACTCACTGCCCATGCATGTACATAAGTCCTTACTGTTTCAATGCTGTTATTCTCTCATATGCTGCTTGCTGATGCAGTGCTAACATTAGCATTAGCATTTTATATACAGTACGTACTCCATGCAAGTAACACATATTGCGAAAATGTGTCCTGTCAATGGCTGGACTGAGTTCACCACATCAAAAAAAGGAGGAAACTTAAGAACTGAGAATAAAAAACTAAGAACTGGGACCCAAGCGTGAAGTAGACATGGAAAAAGTATCCAAGAGTGAGATTCAAAGTTGTTACATGGCTCAAGCCTTGGATACAACCTTCATGTTAAAAACTGCCGGGCGTTTGAGATTTATAATCATAGTTTTATGTATTGTAAAGAATAACCTGTCCTTTAATTAATCTGTTGAACCAAACTTGCAGGAATATATATCTCTATTCTTCTGATGAATACCTCTCATCCAAGCATTTAACCTTTCTGTAAATGAACAGGCTTATTGTGAATTGAAGCACAGTGTGAGTGCATGGCAAACTGTTATTAAAGTGACCAGGCTTGAACTGGCAATTTGGCAATTCTGGCAAATGCCAGATGGACTTGCCCACCTAGTGGTCTGCAAGGCCACCAGCAATGTGGGAAAAAGAAAAAGATGTGGGATAAAAAATTCAACATGTCTGATGCAGCTCGCTTGATGTTGGTAAGAGCCATCTGATTGGGGGTTACATGCTTCCAATTGTCAATACTGTAAAGCAGTTGCAGGAAGTGCTACTGTAGTGCTTGGATGACATCATGCTATTAAGCATTCAAGTCCTTTATCCCCCCTGAAAAAAAAACTGAATAAAGTGCTTGAACTTAACTATTTTCCTAAACATTCAACTTTCATGTAAATGTAGCTGCAAGACATAAAATACTAAGAAAGGAAATATGTATGTATGTATAATCTATCATAGCACATCAGGTGATACTTTAATGCAGATCAATTTGATGTTACTTAACTAACATTGAATGCACCTCACTGGCTACTCATCATACTGTACAAGGAAAACAAACTTAATCTATTTGTATTTTTTCAGTGTATCATACGGTCGTTATCTTGTAGCTTGCGGGGATACAGATGCATAACTGATTAAAAACTTTATAACTAACTTTAACAACTTGGAGAAACAAGTAACGTGACAGTATCCATACCTGCTTTGCATGGGATTTGCTATGAAAACATTAGTTCCACACTACTGAGTTCCACCAACTACAGTCACTTTTACTTGCAGTAGACCATTAACACTAACATATACTAATATACATTCACCTATTCAGCAATCAGATGAGGTACTAAGTACATTATTGTCATGTTGGACGTCGCTGGATAAACAGGAATTTATATATTTATGAAATAAAATACTACGGAAAAAGGACGCTTTCTCTCTTGGAGGCAAAATGGGGCTCAAGCCCCCTTTGAGGTCTATCTATGCATGTGTCTACTTGTCACAGCCTGACAACTGCAGTGAATGCATGTTTAAATAGCGTCGGTAGCATGACATCCAGACTGTTAAACCTAATGTGTGAATTGCATCAGATCACTTGTGACACAATGTTGGATGACTGACTATAAATAGCTCTCACATTGCCAGATCATCATAGGAAAGATTTTGTCCGGTGTGTTTTGGCATTGCATTTTGTCATAAACTTCTTCCATGATATGTGATTATGACAAGTTATAGATTGTAGCATAAGTGAGTTGAGAGTTGAGCTCCCCATATCAATTATCAAACAAATAAAGTCCTAAGCATGCCTCTTGGGGTGTCGACTTTTCCCCTAGGTTATTTCTTGGCTAAGTACACCTGTTGTTAGGGTGTCAAACTGATATCTGTTGCTTAGCTGATATGCTATTAATAGCCCGATACTGCTTTATGTAACTCATTAGTGCGTGTGTTGGGGAAAAAATAGGGCTGGGGTCTAGACGAAAATTGCCAAGGCCAAATTTTGTTTCCAGTCCAACCCTAAAAAAGGGACATTAGTGACATGACTTGAGCATTTTTCATAGATTGCATTCAGTATTAGGTTTTTATGAACCTGTAATATGTTCTCAATTGTGTTTCACAAGCTAAAATTCCACTTCATGACATTTCGATGACAAGTGGATGTGAAAAGAAAGGCCTGAACAGGCAAAGCTGCAGTCTGGCTCTTGACAGTGGACTGTATAATAACTGATACAAAATTCAACAATCAGACAGCTGAAAACTTGGCAGCAGTGTCTAATACTCGACCATGTCTTGAACTGCATCCCAGTCCACCTAAACTGACGAACATGACTGGCGCCAAAAGCCAAATATGGAGCTGTTTTACTGAACAGGCAGAGGCTTAAACATACCTAACAACATAGTAACACCGCCAAGTTTCTAAAAAACTGCCTGAGCGCTGCTTGTTCTTTTTTTTCTTCGTCTTCTTTTACCAGTGTTGTTTAGCATCGTAGTATCAAACTTTTATAAATTAAATGTCAACATTTTTGACACCATATGAAACTGTAACAAGTCTCAAATAACTGATAGACCAGGAAGGAAAACAAAACACTGGGAAGGAAATACTGAGAGCTTCCCTCCTACTTTACTTCCTTCTCTACCCCCCACAGTGATGCCAGGGAGCCGTATGGAGACTGACAGGCCAGCAACGTCTCTCTGTCGTGTCAACTAGCAGGCGCCCTCGGTTCTTTCTCGCTTCAATGAAGAGATAAAAGCCTATTGACTTGCCAGGCTACAGTTAATGCAAATTGGGCCTGCTATCAATGTATTATTTATAGGGAGAGCTGCAGACATTTCCACAGAACTGGGAGCTAAGCTTACAGGAGATTAGGCATGCTATCTCATTCATTTACCAGGGAGTAATTGCTAAACTGTAGAGGAATTAGGATGCGTGAGGTTCCCCAAAGGCGTTTCATCTTGTAACCAGGTGGCTGTCATCAGCCAACCACCTCCAAGATTGCGAAAAACAAATAAACAGGAGTGAAACTGATAGACTACATCTGTCACATTGTCAAATTGTTAACATTCGGTGACATCACTGCTGAAATAATTGGATTTTTGTTTGAGCACATAAAAGTGCTTATAATGCTAGCTTAAGCTAACTGCGTGGAATCATTGTTTTATCCACTGAAGATGTTTGCAATGAATGATTACATTTAAGTAACTGAAATAAGTTGCTGTCAAATAATAGATGTACATAATTAGTGTATCTTTAATACAATACAAAAACATTCTCTTGAGTGTTCAGCTAATCTGACTTTTTACCCACGCAAAAATGGAAAAATGGTTTAGTTTGAGGAAAAGAGACATTGCGAATAAATTCAACTTCACTTTCTTAAATGAACTATGCTCTTCAAAATTCAAATTATATTGCTGAAAGCATGATATTCCCGTGACAGAAACTTAACTAGCAATAACTTTCAAACGTTAAACCACAGTGATTACATACAAGGCACAGACTGGGATTGTACCAGGGATACAAGCACATAGAGGTGATACCTGCTATGTGATGAAATTATGTACACACTCACTAAAGCTCACGGTATGTAGTATATGCTATGATCTAGGCTAGAAGGCATATTTAAGACATATTCAGGCATAAAATGCTCCAAAAATAATAGTTGCCATATCTTTTTTACAAAGCAAAACAGAAAACTAACACTGAAAAACAGCCCCCCTCCTGTATCGCATTTTCCTTGTCACTTTCTTGCTCTATAAAATGCAAATGATCACAGTGGCGAGACCGGCGGAGTGTCTCTTACCCCTCGTCTCTTTTTTTCCGCTACACACTATGACTGTCTCCCTCCTTTAGTTGAGAGCTCACATTTGTTATTCACAACTCTCAGCACCTTCATGTGGTGGGTGAATAAACACAGGAAAAGCAGTCTTACCTTGTCGTCAATATCACTCTCGCTGTCACACTGTAACAGAAAAGAGACAGACACAGAAAATATAAGGAATTATTCATTTGGCTCCCCCCCAGTAGCTCATAATCAGTGCAGATGTTATTTTTGTATGGAACCTCTCATTCACTGACAGCTTTCAGTGCAAACGGCGGAGGATGAAGAGGGAAAGGAGAGTGAGATCGTCTAAGAGAGGTTTTCAAGTTTCTAAAGCAACATAGCAGCACAGGACACTATTCTAGTGTGCCTGTCACAAATTCAATGCTGTAAATTTGCAAAAGAAAAAAAAAAATCTGAATACCGCTACACAGTGGGTTCTTTTATAAAGTGCCTGTTCAATGACTTTGCATTCAGCCGCGGCTTGTCATTTAGCCTTTTAAGTGTGCTTTCAAATTGGACGATAGTATCTCAAGGACACAGAGAGCTGAGGCTTTTTGAATACTCAAACACAGTGCCTATTAAGTGTGGTATTTCAAATTCGCCTTGTGACAAACCAGTCTTTAATTTGTATGTCAGGCTTGGACAGGAATGAAGGAACTAAATAGCAAGAGAGGTTGTACTATGAAATACGCCTCGTCTCACACGGCCAAAGGCCAAATCGCCTACTATACAGTCAGGAAGTGAAATGGTTTTCAAACTATTTCAGAATTTTACTTCATGGGGAAAAGTCACTGCCCTATAAAAATACAGTGATCAGACTCAAATATCTTGAGAACAGAGTTAGCCATAAAAAAGAAGAAGAAAAAACAAGATAAATTGAAAAAAATCAGACCTTGTAACTGAAAAACAGGTGGTGAGAATACTGCAGATACTGAGGGACAAACCCTTTCAGTCTTGGCTTATTCACAGGCAAAACTCTCTTTTTACCAAAATCATTTTTATAATTAGTTAAAGTCAAGTTCGTAACCCTGCTGGTAACACGGAACTTTTGAATGCAATTGGTATTCATTGTGAAACTTCAATCTTTCTGGCAAACTTAAACACATTCCTCGACATAACTTCAACCCCACGTGATCCTTGCTTCCGTTTCTCACATTTATTTGTCACTAAACGCTCTCAGCCAGTAACTCTCTCCTCTGGGACAATAGAGAGTGAGGTTGTGGAAACAAGAGTGGTCGAGCTGCAGGCCAGTCCCACTGGACCTCACAGCAGGATGCATGAGGAGCAGGGCAATTCAAGCGAAGAGCCACATAGAGAGGGAGAGGGCCCCCACTGAAAAACTGTCTTCAATCTGTCAATTAAGTCCCTGTGGCAACATATTTAAGTGGACCCTCTTTATTTAGTTTGACTCCCTTTCAGAGCTAGGCACAATGAGGAGGGAGCTGGGTCAATGGAGGCACAGCGGCCCTTTGTTGCGAGTGCGGTGGGTCCAAATGTATAATTAAGTAACGAGAGTAATCAGTGCAAGGGCTCAGTGGCCAAGATCTCTCAGGAGAGGAGAGTGGAAGTGGAGGGGAAGGGGGGGGTGCGCTTCCATGCCCTGTGATTCATCCTACTCTGCAAAGACAAGGGATACAGCAGGAGTCCTCGCTGGCAGGAGCTTTAAGTGAAAAACATTGTGGCTCAACGCTTTAGGAGGGTTTACTGTTGTTTGCATCTCTATCGTCACAATAGTAACTCCAAGAAATGCCTGAGCTCCTGTTGTTCTACCAAAGCACCACACATAAAACAAGAACATACACCTGTTGGAGGATAAATATAGAAAAATTATACATTCAATGTGAAGCTTTCTTCTTGCTGAAGTGACTGTTGTTTATGATTCCAGAGCCTCCAAGTGAGCAGCAACCAAAGAGAAAAAAGAGAAAGCAAAAAAAGAAAGAAAAGAAAAAAGAAAATGTACCTGAGAGAAAGGCAATAGCCCAACAACTGTAAGGTACCTGTTTGAAAGTGTGAAAATATTTGACATGCTGTACAAAAATATATGTTTTCTTTGTTTCATATTTATTAAATGATTATGATTAGCTGTTCTAAACTAAAGGAAGATCACTCTTAACTGCTAAGGACTTTAGGGTCCTTAAGGATTATAAAATAAATTGTATAAACATGCACCGACATGTACTTGGAATGGAGAATTATAAATATTGGACACATTTCTATGCAACATGTCCTCTTTTCTCTAGAGTAATGTTTACCAACTATAATTTCAGGGCTTTTGCTTGTCAAAGGACCTTCATTACATAGTGTAGGGCATTAAAAAGAGAAAGTGGCTTACACTTCTTGTCAATCAATTCTCCATTCAGACTATGGATTCTGGACAAATTGATTATCAGCCATTTCTATACTGCTTGTTAGTGGCACATCACAACCATAATCACCACCCATTTGTTCCCCCGCCACTCTGCCATTTGATCTGAAAAGAATCATATCAAAAAATGTTCCTCTCCATCTTTATCCATCCTTGAATTACAAAAAGAAAAAAGAAAAAGGAAAATTGATCCAATCTCAAACTTTGTCTCAGCCCCTTGGAAACTGGTGTAAATGTATTCTTAGCATGTAGCTGAGAGGATGACTTCCATCTCACAGCGGATCTGAGTTCCTCTCTATTACTGGGGACGAGTTTAAACCCTAGGTGATGGAGATGAACAACTGGCTTGGTGTATTCCCTGGGTACATGCTTGGCCTTGTTGTTGCAGCAGTAGCCATGACACAAGAGATGAGGCCTCACAAGGCTGAATCTGGCGAGGAGGAAAAATAATATCAAAAGAGCACAGCATGGTGCTTATCCTTTTACAAGAAGCATGCACTGCAGCAGAGCGTAAAGAGGAATACTAGCTACGGCTCAGATGGAGACAGAGAGAGACACAGCGCAGCGGGGGACAGAGAGGCAGGTAGAAAGGGGGAACAAAACAACAGTCAGAACAGGCAGGGGGGATGCTATAGAGATGAAGGGATGGATGGATGGAAGTGGTGTTAGGACAGTTTTTGTCAGTGCTGTATGTGATTGCCCCGTTGAGCTATTACAATTGGCCGATTTAAAGAAAAGAATAAAATAAACATATAAATGTATAAGATTAGCTAATGTTTCTGAATGTGTGGGTGTGGGAAGAGTAACACGTCATTTAGCACCCTCTGCTTCTCTGAATATGTACACTGGGGGAAAAAGATATTCAGCAAGGCTATACAAGAAAACCAAATGGTGAAAATGCAAAACCACAACCCCAAACAGAAACCTCCCTGAACAGCACGTCTGGTGGTCAGAGGGGACATTGTTAAAATCGGAGAGATATGCTGCTCACTAAGCTGTCTGACAGGAGCCAAGCCCCCAGTGGATTGTGTCTCTCATAGATGTTCACAAACCAAACACACCAAAAAAAAAAAAAAAAAAAACTGGCTGGCTCTTCAGAGGCAGGGAGCAAGCAGCAACATCTGCACCTGGCAACCGCCAGCTATGAAGGGTAACAGGGGACCGGCTTCAGCGGATGGCTCATCCACAATCCTCCCTCCCTGCCTCCCACCTACTCTCCAACTCTCCCTCCCCTCAGCCAGCACATCAGACGGATGCGTTTGACATTTACACAGCTTTCAACACTTCAGAGACAGGAGATTTATTCCGCCAGCGGCCCCGGCTGGAGCCAGGCCTCGACCTGGGCTGGCCCTCATGACAACCCTGTAGCTCAGCCCTGAAATGAGGCAGGGCTGTGGAGAGAAGAGCAAGAGATGGGAAAAAAACAAACAAAAAAAAAAAACGAAAGGGAGGGAGGGATGGATGTCTCGAATCTCCTGGACATTCTCACTGGCAGATTCCGATAGACGTGCAAGGGGAAGACAATAAGCGTTGCGCATCCCGGAGCACATTAAAACGACTGGCCAAATTAATCACACAGTTCCACTTGTCACACTCGGAGGACAGTCTGCCATGAATTCCGCCTCAGAGATAGAGAGAGGAACAGAGGAGGAACTCGCCCCGGCTACGCAAACGCTGGCACGGCATCAGCGACTGTCTGCCTGAATACTGATCGTAACCCTGCACTCGCTGCAAGAAATCTAAAATAAATAAATAAAGTACGCAAAACAGGAGCTGCCAGAGCTGCTGGCATGTAAGTGTCACTGTCAGTTCCTTCTCAAAATTAAATAAAGAAATAAATAAAATAAATAGAAGTGAACAAAAGAGAGCATACGCATACAAGTGATTGTGAAGAAAGCTTCATTGTTTGTTTATCATTTTATCATATTTTATCTTATTGTGTTGTTGTTTCCTTTATTTATAGTCAGTGTGAGGAGTGCTTCCACCACATTATGTTGCGTAACTAAGGACTTCAACTGCACGTTCTAGTAAGCGTATGATTCAAAGAGAAATGATACAACAACTTTCTGTGCTCTGTTCTGCTCCACCTACATTTTCTATCTTGTGCCAGGGATTGAACATCTTAAATTAAAAGGTTGACAATGAAAAAACCAAAAAAACAGTAGGGCCATAACAGCTCTGATTGGACAGTGAGACAGTAACTGCACCACTTGATCGCTCCACCAAGTGAATGAAGTGACCAGCCAAAAATGTAAAAATTTAAACATCTTCATACTGACAGGAGAAATGGCTTCAATTTAGAAGACATCTGTCCAGGGACGTACACTGACATACCCCTGATTGTAAGGCAGAGAGTACTGACAAACCTAGATCTCCTAGAGTGAGAGCACACAGAGGGGGTAATGGTCCATTTAGATAGTCGAGGACCAAAGCAGTGTCTGATACTGGTGGAACAACACCAATTTCCTCCTGCAATTTCCCTCCTGCGGCTGCTGGGATGAGGTGTGGGGAAGACAGTGCCGTGGCCACTCTGATGGGGTGTGTGGAATCAGAGCCTGAGGTCCGCTGGGGGGACCTCCTGCAGGGTCTCAGACAGCGGCAGGGTATCTGAAAGTCTCTTTGGCCTTGTGATGGAGGTTGAAGCCTTACTTCAACCCGGCTTTCATAATTCATCGACAGGATGTTTTGTTGCATGCTCTTATGTTCTCGCTCTCCTTCAAGCGAACCGAGAAAAGCCATGAGTCATTGCAAAGTTGAGGAGGTGGTGTGTGAATGTGTGCTTGAAAGCATGTGAGTGGGCTGGAATGACATCAAGATAGTCATATAAAGAAATAAATCTCTCTGGGTGCTTCAGATAAACCATGCAAATGCGTGCGTACCGTGCACTGAAGCAAAAACCTTTAAAACCTCTGGGGAATTGCTCTATTAATAGTAAGGTTTACATAGCTCACATGCATTTAAATGTCTCAACTTAAACCAGAAAAAAAAAATCGAGTGATTGCTCTTGACCCTACTAGCTGTGTCTGAAAGCTAGCCTAGCAAAGTGATTTGATCACAGGATCAAATCTATACAGCCATTTGACCCCCGACCTCACCAGCAGGCAGCATGGGAAGTCAGCTGATTACCCTGGGTCAGCCTAGGAGCTCTGGATTAGGAAAGTATTGATCCCAGTGAAGATGTAGGCTCCAGAGGGAATGAGATTGAGAGAAAAAGCTCTGCCAGGGTAAAAAATTATATCGACCAGCAGAGAGACCTAGACGAGCTCTCACGTAAAACCATATTTGAGCTGGGGACTTCGGAGTTGGCTGTGCAAACAGAGAGACGGCTTCAGTAAAATCTCCTTTTCACTGAGGCCCCCTGACAGTGAAAAGAGAGAACGAGAGGCAAGGAAGACTGAGGAAGACAAGCTCAGAGAAATGCTCTTTGCATTAGCCAGACACACAAAGGCCTCTGGTTTCGGAGCGGACACACTTAAGGGAAGAGTCAGCGGGGGTCATGTAAATCAAGCCGGGGTGAGGAAAGATATAGTCCTGACCTGGGGCCAAACTAAGCAGACTTTAACATTACCCAGAGTCCATGTAAACAGCGCTGAGACCTGGCAGCGCTCTGTTTCACTTCCATGCAAAGTATGTGGTGAGGTCGAGGAGGAAGATGGGGAGGGTGGTGGTGGTGGGGGGGGTGTATGGAAAGATTGATGGTAAAAGTGGTGGGGGTAAACTTGAAGAGCTGTCCCCCTTCTTCACTAAATTAAAGGACCGCCTTGTCATTTCCAACAAGAAATCCCTCAACCTTTGCTTTCAGCACTCACTGGGGGGGTGACAGAGCCGGCTGGGCTGCTGGTGTGATCCTTGGAGTAGTTTGGCGAGGGAAAAACAGACAGTAATGGCAGATGTATGAGGGAACAGGGAGCATTTATTCAGCTCAGAGAGAAAGAAGAAAACTGCCAGGAACTAGAAAGGACAGGGAATACACAACTGTGTTATGAATATAGTTGTGGAAGAAAAATGGGGGACATTGGTAAGAGAGAATGAGAGAAAAAACCCTCTGATTTATGTTTTTCTCGCACCTCGTCTTTCATAAGGCTCCCTTCGGCTTCTTCTTGTCTCTGCTGACCGTGTGACTGTAGCTAGCTCGATAGCTCGCCTTCAGAGGAGAATGCACACTCACATACACACACACAACCCCCAGCACCTCCCAGTGTTTTGACATGGCCCCAGGCCCGGTGCTGCTGAGCTGCAGCAGCAGACACTGGGCATTGGAAATTTAAGTCAGGGCGTAGGAGAAATTAGGCGAGGAGGCAAGGAAATGGGATGTTGACTTGAACTGGCCCTGGGGGCAGCTGAGAGTCTCCCTGTGCAGCTCCGCTGGCTGCCTGACAGTTTGATGGAGCGAGTGGAGGCTTCCCCGCGGCCCGAGCCGCCGTCTCCAACACTGATGTAGCTCAGTGAGGAACAGATTGAGCCTCCAGGCATCGCTCTGTACTGCTACTCCCCTCCTCTCTCGCTCTTTCTCACTCTCTGTGCTGCTACTACTAGCTCTCTCTCTTTCTCTCTCTCACTAATCCTGTCAAGCCAACACACAGACACATGTACACACAGCGCATATGCATGCATATACATACTATACACAATCACACAAAATCACATACTGTATGCACACATAAAAACACTTAGATACACAGAACTAACGGCAACACCCACAGAGAGCTTGGCTACCTCTTTCCTTCTCTTCCCTACGACAGTAATGTGATGAGCACTACAGATGCTGTTTACTGAGCTCTGGCCGACACACAGGGGGAACGAGGAGGAGAGGGAGGTGGGGATGGAGGAGAGGCAGAAGGAGGTAGAGTCAGGGGGCTGGCAGGCCACAGCCATAATGAAAAGAATCTGGCGGCGGCCCACTGTGTGCTGGTCATGAGAAGCATGTGCCGCCGGGGGGCTCTACTGCTAATTTAAGGGGGCAGCCAAGCGTTCCACGCTAGACTTGTCATTGGGCCAGAGGGGGCATTCATACTGGGTGACAGCAATTGCGAGAGGGCGGGTGGGGGTTTTGGGGAAGGGGATTGAAGAGAGAGAGAAAGCCTCAGTTCCCTTCCCCCTCTCTGTACCTCCAGCCCCCCCCCCCGCAATGATCAAACGTTATTGTAGGCAGGGGACAGAATTACAAATGAGTGTCCTGTGGCAACGGCTGGAACTGGATTCAACTCCTCTCTCTGCTCTGTTCTCTCTCCAGGTGGCCACAAGGGGCACACCTCATCCTCTCACCCCTGCTGTCCAAACAGGATTTAGTACTTACATCTTCCTAGTTAACACGACAATAATAATCTGTTACAAAAGCAGGTGGTTATACTACAAGTCCTCCAATAAAGCACCAAATGCCATGCCATGCCCTCCAGAATGACACATGCTATGCTTACTGTTGGCAGGAAGTGGGATACAGACTGCTGTCTACCGTATTTGGGTATGACGTTTTATTGCTCTATAACAATGTCACACTATTTCCTCCTTTGCTCCCAGCAGACAAGAGTCATAACTCCTAATGCCGCTAGAAAGCTTTGTGACTTGAACATAGACTCATGTTGTTTTTGGGCATTTGCTAAAACCCTTTTTTTCTTGGGAGGACGGTCTCTGTTTTTAAGACCACAATGTCTGACAAAGAGGTATCACGTTTGTGCTTGGCTGAATCGATAGATACCTCAGTAAAAACGGTAAAACATAATCTCTGATGGTCGATTTTGGTCATATTACCAAACACTAACCCCACTATGTCCTTGGTTTCTAGCAGCTCCCTCCATCTTCACACCATGGGCAGTCTGTTAAGGTGAAATGACTGACGGGCACATCTTTAATCAGTATCATCGACTGGCCTGAGGATTTAGTGTGCACTTGGGAGTTTATCTCTGAATTCAGATAGATAAAATAAGCACAAAGTCACTGGAAATCATTATTGAGTTTAGAAGAGAGGGGAAAAAAAGAAACAGAAGGGAGAAACGTGCTGTCAATCCTACCCCTTCATCATAGATGCTATGAAATGACTGAGAGACGTAGAGAGATGCAGGCGGAGAGCAGGAGCTACTGAGCAGTTGTTGCTAACAGCTGGCTGCCTCCCCATTAGAAAAAGAAGCTGCTGGCTCTAGTCTGGCAGCCAGGGGAGGCGAGAGCGAGGGACGGGAAGGGATGAAAGGAGGAGTGCGAGAGATGGAGTCAGTGATGAAAGGTGGGTGGTTGATGGTAGATGAGTGGATGTGGGGTGCGGGGATTAACCAGCTTGCAAGGAGGAAGTTCTATTTGTTGCCTCTGAAACAAGCCATCACATGACGATGGAGAATGGAAGGCATGAGAAACAGAGACAGAAAAAAACAGAGAGCAATGCAGAGTGAAGGAGGAGAGAGGAAGGGAGGAGGCAGCCACATTGCACATCTTCAGGCTGTGAATAATTTAGAGGAGCACTGGAGAGACGAGACGAAGATGAACACAAAACACCGGCAGCGTTTGACCTAGAGCTGGAGCTACATCAGTGCACATCACAGAGCGGAGAGCTCTCTCCCACTCTCCCTCTTTCCTCCCTCAGTCTTTCTCTCTTTTCTCTCTTTTGCTCTTCATCTGCCTCCCTCTGTGTCAGGGAGGAAACAGCTGTACGCTATTCTTGTTTCGCCTCACATTCTATGAAACTCAACAGAATGGCTGACAACTCCATATCTTAAGGATCTGTCTTTTTGCCTCCCTGCTCCTCAACATGCCCAAAGAGTCAGGTGAACCTCACACAAAAATGGATACCTGTACATCCAGGCCATACAGGGCCATGAAGGAGGATATCGTGTCTGCCTGCAGGTCTGCTGGCACACACAACCTCACAGGATGAAAGAAATGACTTCAAAGAGTCTGAACTTGATTCAAGCTTCCTCGCTGCCATGACACAGGTTAAGGGTTAGCGTTAGCCACCACGAATGGTGAAACGATTAGTCTAATAATCAATTGGGGTCAGTCACTCAATAGAAATTTATATAACAGCAATTTTAATAATCAATAAAATATGTATGGCATTTTTCAAGCAAAATGTCTACTAATGTAATGTTTACTTCCAGCCTCTTAAACGTGAGATTCTTTAAAATAATCATTAATTATACATGTCAATGAATACATTGACTCACAAAATACTGAATTGTTACCCAAAACACTCCCAACTTCCCTTTACATTTTGTCTTCTTGAAACTACTCACTCCATTAATTCTGTTTTAAAAAAATTCATATATTTACCTCCTATAAAATGGCATTTAGATTTAATGTCATTTCTAGTAGAATGGCCGCATCAACACAATGTCTATGTCATATGAAATAAATGCATTGCTTGAGAGAGAGAGACAGAGAGAGAGAGCAGTGAGCAACCAAGCAGTGGAAACTGTGGACAGCGGCAGTAAATAACGGCTGCCCTGCCATTAGGCACAGAAGAGGTTAAACAGAGCTTGTTCACGCCGTCTTTGTCAAGGTGCCATGAATCACCTCACCTGCTGAAGTGTATGTCTGTGTGTGTGTGTGTGTGTGTAATGAAAGGACTACTGGGCATCTGTAGTGGGAGTGACAGTTGGGCGGACAGAGGGCGGTCTGATCATCCCAGAAGGGAGGGGCCATTTATTACTGTAATTAAGGAACCGTGGGAGAAGCTAAGATTTGTGAATGTGTATATATTTCCATTTAAGCTAAATCCCTTCATTTGGTACAAAAATATAGTGTGATGGCAGGTGGGTGATATGTGAAAAATGAGGGCTGAAGATAGAAACCAAACAAAACATGCAGTAACTTGGCCCCCTCTCTTTATTTTCTCGCCTCCCTCAAACACCCTCTCACTCCCTCTCCCACTGTCTCCTGCTCAGTCTGCGTGGCTGATATTAATGGGACGTCCCTTGTTTGTATATGTGCCAAGTTGTGTGCACCACTGCGGGCTGTCTATTATAGCAGGCCTCTGGGGCAGCTTTTCCATATGGCGTCACATATGGCACTCAGCAGCATCAATTAATGTTGTTATAATACTGATTTTTATGAGCTTGGGTTTCACTCCTTTCCTCTCTTCTCCAACACCCCCCCTGCCACCCCACCCCCATCACTGATTCTTTGATTCTTCAAACTGCCTCTCTTCTATTCTTCAAATCTTTGACAACCTGTCTTCTGAACAGTAGAGAATCCAAAAGTTTTCCTTGCCAAATTCTGAAGGCTTCCACCAGCTCTACTGAACGGTGCTCAAAGACCTAGAACACGCCTTTGTTCCCGCTGCACTGCAGAAGAAGGGTAGCACTATTGCCAATGTGTCATAATCTTTGCTGTTTCTCTAAAGCCAAAAGACTTCGATCAGTGAAATACGAAATAACAACAGTGAGACAAAGTCAGCAATTATACAGACTGAAACCTACGTTAGGTTAATTCTGCATATCTGCAACAAAACACTGTATTTACAGCTCCTATTGTAGTGTTGGTTAGGCTATTAGGCCAGCATCAGGGCCTATTAGTGTGTTAAATTAGGGCTGTATTTATGCATAAAGCAATAGGCAGATGGATGTAAGAACAGAATCTGAGGGGTCTTTTTGTTCCCTGGTGCCTTTGGTGGTGGATCTGACAGGAAGGGAACAAGAGTGTAGCAAAAAGCCCCGCTTAAAAAGCTCCCAGCCACACCAGCCTTGTCAGCGACGCCACAATTAGAGACTAGATCACTCGCACTTCCCAGCGAGAAACATCTCACCACCACTCCTCAATGGAACTCTTTCGTTTGAGGAACACACTCAAAGCGGGGTTTTAAAACGTTTCGGATGGCTAATCACTCTCAGGATGAAAGCCCTGGCGTGTTCGTTTGTCTCCGTGTGGGGAGCTTCCCTTGCCGTTTCTCTGTCTCTGATTCTGATTGTTTTTGTTCGTTTCTTTTTCAGCAGGCAGGCGAGGCAGGCGAGCTGGCAGGCAGCGCTGTTTGAAGGTGCAGTCAGACCCGAGTGCAGGCCTGATGCTTTGTAGTGATATTTCCAGCAGCACAATCTCATTACTTTTTGACGTGGGAGATGCGTGCAGGGGCGGATTGTCATTTCACGCTGTCAAAAGTTCCGTGAGGGAACGGAGACGGGAATGGAACTTCAATGACCTGCATGCCTCTGGCTCATCAAGACTGAATATATTAAACCAAATAACACAGATACAATCCAATGAACCAGATCCTTGAGGATGCTTGTAAACTTAATGTCCAGTCCCCAGGGGTGTTTCTCTCCTCATCTGGAATCTCTGAAATCGGATCTATTTCACAGCCTCCTAAGCCTGCCGCTGTACATCCCTTGAACCTAATTAACCTCCACAGAAAGAACTGCATATATACTCAGGCAGCACATATACATGTAGCTAAGACAAACCAGTCTTTGTATCTTGAGAGGAAAAGTCCTGAGGGCAGCATCCCACACCTCTCAAAGCTGGTGAGAGCTCCTGGACATTTTCACATGGGACAATCATTGCCAACTCCCCCCTTTAAAAAAAAAAACAGGGGGTGTCTCTCAAAGTTGATTTCACACAGAGTTCTTTCAAAACACAGAAAAACTGTTTAAGAAGCTGCCAGGCACTGATTGAAGCGCCTGGTTTCCATGTGAACCCCAGCCTGTTGCTGGGGTGACTGTCCCAAAGTGCTTCCTGGGTAATTTTCGAGGTCACTGGTTTGTGCACGCCTATGTGGTGCAGATGGGCCCACCCTCATTCAGGGCTCAGCAGGAGCTCTTTCATTAGGCTCAGTGAATGGCCTCATTCATCCCCTTCACCTCAATTGGTCACGCTGCGTCTCTGCAGAGGGCCCAGGACAAACTTTTCTCTCTTCCTACTCCCTGATCTTCCACGCACCACCCACCTTAGTCATGCTTCACTTTTGTTCTGGAACATGTGGTGGCTGAAGCTCCAGGGCTCATCTTTGGCAGCAAACTACCTTAAACCGACTAATAGGTGGAACGTAACCAATTACCGACATTGCTATCTTTGTATATCTTGAAGAATGTTATGAAGCAAAGCCTATGCGTGACACATTATTTATCAGTGGAGACAAACATGAATATAGATATTTTCTGCATTATTTTCACTTTTGGGAAATGTGATCCTACTTGCATTGCTGTCTGGCAACATCAGTCAAACACATGCCAATGAGAAGAATGATAATTGATATTCATACATATTTTTAAGTCTTTATGAATTATCAATGCTTGAATCCCAAGTCCTGTACTCCTATTTTTATCTCAATGTTGTTCAAAAGGCCCCAAGGAGCCACTGCAGTCGAGCTCAGTCACTTCATCCTAAAGTGGCCTGTCTATCCACTGAGCTGCTATATGCAATGCTTAGCCATGCTTGTGGGTCTTCTACTCCCTGCCTCTTTTTGGTCCACAAGTGAATCTCAGGTCTGGCCTAGTGAGAAGTGACTAATTGTCTTGAGTTGTTAGTGTGCCTGGAATGAGATCCACTTCAATCGGTGACAGGGTGCACAATAATTCTGTTTCTCCCTTTCTCCTCCCCTCTCTCTCTTTCTCCTTCTCTTGCTGCAGATTTACCCCCACTGCTTCTCAAGCTACTGAGCTGTAAAATTGAGTGGACGGCAGGCAGGATACAGAATGAGACCTGGCATCGTGGACGCACTAACCTTGAGGAGGGCCACTGCTGCTGGCTGCACCTAAAGAGATGGAGACAGAACGTCAGCCATATTGGACTGAGGAAGGTTAAAATGAGGAGGGAGGAAAGACCAAAGGTGGAAAGAAGGGTAGAGACCTTTGCTGAAGAAACAATATGAAAGCTTGGCAAAGCAAGTCTTAATCAGCACGAGGATGAACACACAGTACATACTACACATAGATGACAGTGTCAACGACAGAGAGAGAAAAGGAAAAAGCATTTGGCATACATTAAAGTGACCTTGCCTCTCCTTAAATGACTAGTTCTTTACCCACTTCCATTTTTATATTATAGTAGCCTATGTCATGTTTAAACTAGCTCATTCCTTACCTGCTGCAGTGTACATATGCAACTAATGTATGTATCACCCAACCTTTGCAATTAGACAATTCAAACTACATAAACATTAGATAAGGAAATGTACATATTTTGTGAAAAACAGTATATGATATAAAAAACCCTGGAGCATGTTTGCTAGCAGTTTAAACAAAGCTAGCCTCTGTGATCAAATCAATGTGTGGAGCTACTATTGGAACAAATTTGAGCAATCAATTACTATGAATCACAAATACACTAGCTGCAGTTTAGATGTTAACAAATGGAGCTTTAGTCCCATACAGATGATATTAGTGCTCTGAGCTGCTCTCTCTCCACGAGAGATTAAGCAGGTTTGTACTCTCCCAGGCGGGCAGGGCTCCCCCCTCCAGGGTGCTGCACTATCATTTGCAGGAAAATTACTTCAGTAATGAAGAATCCAGGCCCATAAATCCTCGTGGCCTCACCTTCCTTCGCCGCCCAAGTCTCGTTGAACAGCTAGTAAAAATTCCCTTTAAAAAATTCATAGCGCAATTTTGCTCAAATCCCTCCCAGCAAGCACAATTATGGAACTTTCATCTCAATTGATTTATGTCCTGGGCTAGGAGAGGGGGGCATGACTTGAATGGGGGAAGGGGGGGTTGGGAAGGGGGAGAAAAAAAACAAGTGGTAAATCATTGTTTTTAAAGGGGAAGGTGTAAGGCCTTTTTGTCACTTTCACTGCATGTGTGTTGTAACGCATGCGACAGAGAGGTACATGGATAAGCGGAGGAGGAAGAGGGAAGGGAGAGGAACGTCTGAAGGGTTTGAAAGCAGAAGTGAAATCGCAAAAAGGAGGAGGGGGAGGGGATGGAGATTGGGAAGATGGGGGCGAAAGGAGCGGTATTCCACTTGATTAATAACACTAATCAAATTATACAGTGTTCCACTGTGCCCTGAAATCTGGGGCCATAATGTCCTCTAATGGCGAGGTTCATGGAGCTAAACTTCAGAGGGAAAACACGGCGCTGACTGCTGCATGCCTTAATGAAGGCAGTAAAACATCCATTTCCAGAAGCCATGAAATGAAAGGCAAGATTGTAGATGTGCACCCAGTGGCTCCCCCACTGCACAAAAATGGAAGGCTGTTAACACAAAAGACAGTGTGGGAGAGAGAGAGAGACAGAGAAAAAAAGAGAGAGACAGACAGAGATACGAAAAGCCTTAAGAAGAGAAATGAAGAGAGAATAATACAAGTGAAGAGATTTAAAGGGCAAGAACACCGAGAGTAAGGGGATATAAAAAGAAAAGGGATGATGAATAGAGGATAGAAAGACAGATTGGTAGATGGTCTGAGTGCTTTATTTCCAGAGAAGTTCTCTGCTGGCATGAAGACAATCTTTGTCTGCTGATTATGGATGAGCCAGGCTGTTTTACTATGTCTGTTATACTTAGTGCTGCTGACAGCAGCCACAATTCATCACTATTTAGTTGCTTATGCACCTAACCACAGCATCCTCCCCCTCATCTATCTCAATACCACTCCATTAGAGTATTCCCTCTGTCCATCCAGCCATGCATTCTGTTGATCCATCCATCTGTACATCCATCCATTCATGTGTACATTCCATCATCCATCCATTCATCCATCCTCCCATCTATATATACATTCATCTGTCTGTCTGTCAGTCGCCTGTTGATGGTCCGTCCTTACAGCCACCTATTGTCGGCTTTCCGTCTGGCTATCCATCCATCTATCATTCCATCCAATCTTCAGTAAATAACATTCTGCCCTGAGATGTGACACATATAACAATATGTCTCTGACCTTAGCTGTCAGCTAAATGCTGTAGGTAAGAGGTTAGCTTGTTATTTCTAGGCATTATGCCAACAGGCAGTATGACTTGTTGGCACTGGCACACTATATGTCCACTATCAAAATATAAACACAACATGTAAAGATCACTGTGCATGATGTGTAGTGCTGCAGAAAAAGTCTGCTACATTAAAGCTAACTGTGACTCCAGATGCTGAAATATATACAAGAGCATTATGGTTTGCATTTAATCTGCTAAATTGCACATGCTACAAACAATCAAATCAGCCTTTGCATCTTGAATAAAGCAAATGTTGTTCGTAGTCCTTGGGGCAAAATTTCATCTGGAGAGCAAAGGAAAAAAACCAACAAAGCTGAGAAAACACAGATTGCTATTGTTATTATTATCATAATTACAGTTGCGCTTATCATGCAAGCAGCCTCAATCAGGATGAAATACAGTTTCATTTGATGAAGCTTCCTGTTTTGACTGGCTTGAGTTTGGGAACCACACACTTGGCTGGCGTGCCAAAAACTCAATCAGGCGCAATTACATAGCCATCAGATAGAAATGTAATTGATTTGAAAGCTGACACGAGATATAACTACATTACAGTGTAGGCACAGTGGGGAGGCTCCTTGGGGACAGGGCCTACGGGGAGCTCATTACCGCCAAGCTTTGAATTATTGAGTGCTAAGGCAGTGACATTGAGGAATAGAGGCGGGCGATTGGCTGTAACAACTCTGTAAGTGTTTATCTCAACTTACAGCAACCTAAGACATCTGAAGGAGTGATCTGCTCGTGCATGAATATTGCAAGGGAAGAAGTTGTAATGGTTCATAATTGAAAGGGTTCAGGCCAAGGTAGAGTCTGCAAGTGCACATCATGTCTGCTCCTTCCACCTGTAGTATTTGTGATAAATTTGACTAGGGCGAAATACAATCCACCTTCTGCCTTTTGGTAGTTTCCATGGTAATAATACCACCTACTCTTTCGGACATATTGAGTGCTTTAGTTGGGATTTAGCTCGTGGTAGCAGTACATGCCAACCCAGCCAAGTACAGTAAAAGCTATATTGGCTGAGCAGTTTCTAAAATGTACTTTCTTTTAAATGTTACTTGACTGACTTGTATTGGCTGGTTTAGTTGTTGCCATTGGTGTAGATTTGGGTATGTACGGTTGGGACATGCCCCTATCTATGTCATGGTTTTGCTGAATTGTATCTAGAAATATTTTTGTGATCTCAGTTGATCTTGTTATTATAACTACTTGTAATATTATGAGTAAGAATTGCCAGGTCTGTGTGTTTTCTGTAAAAAAGTAGGCTATTTACATTGACAAAGTCTGTTGAAAGGTGGGCTTTGGGATGGTTTGAAGATAGGTTGAAGTGTAACTCTAATAGCTATAGGAAACTCTTGTGTTGGGTAGGAAAATCAAAAGCCAGGGAGGACAGAGCTACAAAGGTTTGAAATGGTTTAACAGCAGACAGATGGTTCAGTCAGGTTTTCATTAATGTTTTTGTAACATTTATGTTAAAAACACATTTTTTTAAATATTGAATTAAGTCTGATTCATATTAATAAAAGTTTATGTAAAAATATCCATGTGATGCAAGTTCCTGTTTTAGGCAGTTATTACACATTGAATTAAGTAAATGTTTTGCAGAGTCAAGCAGTTTGTTTATGTGAAATGGAATATGAAAAAAAGATAGAGAGCAAGCAGTACATGTAACTGTGCATACTAGCTCTCTGAAAAAAAAGTGCCTACCAAAGTTCAAACTAAACCTATGCCCTTGGATGTTGTTAATCTTGGCTGCCCATTTAAAGCAAAAGAAACAGCACTATTAAATAACAGAGAGGTGTTACAAGTTTGATCTAATAAATGTGTTGAATAATAAGTCACTTTTTGAGTGTCTTACTTATCTTTTTATGAAAGACCTTTAAAAAAATGTATCTCAGTATTTAAATAGGACATTTTGCCAGTTTTTCCACTTCTAACAGAAACAAAGAGATTAAATTAGGTGGCAGCCTCCCCTGGGTTGGGAGTTGGGGTGAATAAGCACATCTTTCTGACCACCAGCCTGAGTCTTCCCTGAAGTTGTGAGGGGTGACTGTTGTGAGGATAAAGATATAAGTCGCTGCAGAGGGGCCTCAGCGTCCCCCAGGAAACTGGTGACTGCCTACCTCTGAGAGAGCTATGCCCCTTAGGCTTCTGCCACTGATCTCCCTCTGTCTCTCTCATTCTTTCCATCACTCTCCTCTCTCTCCTTACACAGCCCTCCTGTGAGCTTTCTCACAAAAATGAGAACTCAATTAATTCAGGCGAAATGAGGACGAGGGAGGAGGAGGAGGCAGAGGAGCCCAGAGAGACGGAGAGCGGGAGAGAGGGAAGTCTAAAAGAGCTGCTTGTCGATCTGCGGCCTGGAAACAGCAAACAGAGCATGGGGTGACTGTGCATGTGCATTAAGTCTTGAGCCAAGTTAATCCTGTCTGCAGTTTAAACATGGCAGATGAACGAGCGCTCCCCATTACAGAGGGGGATGCTGGGTAAACAGACAGGTCAGAGGGAGGCTGACAAAGAGAAAAGAGCGAGGCTTGAAAGAGATGAAGACGGAGAAGACATGATTAAAAACATGCTGACTCTTAATCCTCTGCATGGTGTTTATTACATGGATGCTGGGAGGGTCTCACTTGTTGATGTTTTATTGGAGTCCATCAATGGCACAACATTTGTAATACTGTAGATGTGGAAATAGTTTTAGGTGATTAGAAACCTGTAGTACTGTGGTATGAAAAAGGCTGCCTATATTTGAGTGTATGAATGTGACCTCTGACCTCGAAAAGCAAGTGCACATTCTAAAGATGCAACGTGCGGCCAGTTAGACAACAATCATCAATCTTGCATGAGCTCGGTCACCCTGCTTAATGCTATATTAGGGTACTTGGAGCCCCCACACAGCTCAGCTAATTTTCTCATAGCCTTGCAGAAAAACTGGCAGAAAACCAGCTGTTAGCAGGGCCTGTCGCCAGGTTTGAGGTCACTAGCGCACACACACATGCACTCGCACACACATTACACTCGGAGGACACGTGCAATATGTGATACGAGGTGGCACACTGCAGCATTTCCAGCAGCTACATGTGCTAAGTAGGCTAAAAACAAATTGTCACTGCAGCCGCTTTTTTTCATCTGGACTTCTGCCTTAAGTACTCGACTGTTTTCTGTGTGTGTCACTAAGAACTAAAAAAAAAGGAAAGACAAATAAAAACAAATGACCCATTTTTACCGCAAGACTACTTGTGAGCTGTGAGATGTTATCTCCAGTGCGATGCTGTTATAAAAGTAACCACTTCCCTCTGACAGAGTGTAAATCTCACAGTATTCAGGGGTTATTTTTATGTTCAATTTTGACTGCAGTACATATATTACAATGTTTTACCAGTCCCAGTTCCAGGACAACGCTAGTAAAACAGGCAAGTCAGACAGTTCCAAATTTTCATATGATAAATACCTTGCATGTAGGGAGCTAGGGGAGGACTGTGGCAAATGTGTTTCCAAGAAAATCAGTCTGCCACTAGTACTTAGAGTGATTGAATAGCCTGTAAACAGAAGCAGCAGTCTTGCTTGACGCTCTCTGGGAGATTCTAATATAGTTGTGCTTCCAGGAGCTGAAGGAAAGGAAGGAGGTGGGGCACCCAAGTTCATGAACTGAACATCGAGTGTAGGAGCTTTTAAAATTACCCTGTCTCTTCACTTGGCCTGGTCTCTGAACTGAAACTGCCGAGTAAAAGCACAAGACTGTTGAGCGAAGTACGTCAAGTCAGTCATAAGACACCCTTGGTCAATGGCTGATAGTGTTCCTCGCATTAGCCCAAATTAAAATTAGATCTATCTTTAACAATCTAATAAAAAAACAGCCATATGATGACACTTTCCCTCATTTATGCTTTCCATCTTCTCCTCTGCAACCCCTGAGGAGAATAAATTCTCCTTTGTTCATGGTGCTCGTAAAAGGACCTTTTTACTTGCATGCCAGCATCTTTCCTATCTATAAAATTCATCACAGTCAGAGATCATTTTTTCCAGATCTATGTCCAATCAAGAAAGTGTGGTGACTGCAGATAGTCTTGTTGATGTTGCAGGTCGAATTAGAGGCAATATGAGCATGAAAATGAATTAAGCACACAATTTAGCACTTTAGTTGAAGGCATGTCGTTGTGTCTTCACCACACGTCAGCTGACACTGGTACTATATTGAGCCTAAGGATATTACACTAATAACAACCTAAAAAGAAGGCAGAGTCCTTGCATGGCCTGAGTCTGAGGCCTGTTTCTAATGAACAGAGGCATGGAGCTTTTTACCGCTAGGCAAACAACTAAACATGTTTGCTGTTTGGTTAAAAAAAAGAAAGGATATCTAATGTTTTTCAAAGTCCTGACAGCAAAATGAGTGCCAAGAAAACAAACATGTGCAAGATGGATTTCAAAACTTGTTTCACATTCTTAATGTCGGCTTTGTGTATATGGTGAATAATTGATATTTTCTGAGACAGTAACCATTTCCATAGAGCTCTAACAGGAAGAGGGAGAGGCAGTAAGAGTTCAAACTCTGCAGCTACAGCAGTTTCGTTGGTGGTGAGCCGTTGTGAAAATGTGAGAAAAACCACAACCTATGTGCCTATTGTGCAAACATGTAAAACCACAAAGGGTGCTGCGAGTTGCTAAAAGAGCAGGTTATCTATATATGGGGTTAAGCCACAGCCCAAAACAAACTGAAGTTCGGTCTTGAATTACAGACAAGTTTATTAGTGAAAGTGGAACACACGAACAGGGGACAGGTTAAGGAACATTTTAAATAATGGAGTGGAGAGATAATGAATGCATGTGCTACAGTGTGAGAGGGGTTACTGAGTAGTTGGATGAATATGAACATTATGTGATTCATATTCCATGGCTTTTAGAGTCACCCAATTGCACAACTACAGGAAGTGTAAGACATTACTCCTCACCACCATCATCAACACCAAATTCTGAAGAATGTTGTTCATCCCTTTAGTAGTTTAGCAACTTGAAGAATCTATGACCACAGAGGCAGCGGTGGTAGCCCTTATTAACACAAACACAAAGTAACAAATAGTCAATAAAGAAACAAGATGCATGTGTCTGATGATAAAGCCCTTAGCCCATTCAGCAGATACACACCTGCATCCCCAGACACTGGCACCACATCCCCTATGACCCGAACATGAAACCAGGACAAGAAACACTATGCAACCATTTGGTTTTGGTTATCCTCCTGGGGCCATCTTGGCTCTCAGAAACCTTACCCTGGCATTGGCTCTAATCCCCAGAGAATGAAATGCAGCATGCAGATAAAGCAGCAGGTGATTGCATATCTGTGACAGACCACCGTAGAAGTCTCCGTAGAAGGTAGCCTCTGTGACACCGCTAATTTGACAACCCTTCTCCTGTTTTGCACTTGGCCTCAAGGGTAGGCCCCATATTAACTTACATCTGGCCAGTTACGTTCGAATAACAAGCCCTGCATCAACTTCAAGTGATTCAATTGACCAGAATTGAGCACAGTTCATTGGCTTTTGGCTGGCGCTGGCAGAGTGGATGACAGCAGTGTGTGGAGACGGAGAGTATCAGTTGACCCAGACTAATTATTCATAAGGCTTTGTTGTGATGGCTGCTGCTCCGGTAAGGTCAGGCAGGAGCAGCTAGGAGGAAAACAAAAACATTTCCTATTGAAATGAAGTTGACACTGCTGCGTATCTACAGGAAACTGTGAAAGAAAAACTGATGCCTTCATAGAAAAAAGCAAAACACTAAGAGTAGTAAGCTCCCTCTGTGTGCTGTTGTAAGTGGATAGCAGCATGGCAGCCATACATTCCCAACTGGTGGTTGTATTTGATGCAATGGAGGATGTGATTTGAGAGGGGCGCTCATGCATGGCTGAAAGGAGAATGGTGCAGCACAATAATGTACACTCTATGTCCCCACAACCACAGGCAGGCATTGCCTTGAAATTTGTAATTACAGTAATTGTGATTTCGACAAATGGGCCTCCAAAGCGCTCTTCAACGGTAAAAATACAGGTTGCGTTACCCACGAGGAGTCTACTAAAAGCATCCGTCAACAAAGCTTTAATTTGCCAGCTCTTGGATACAAGGCAGATAAAAGGTCCAGATGTTTTGAAAAATATTCCCAAAAAATGTTTAGTTGGGTCTTTGACCGAGGCATAAACTCAACGACTCCTGCAAGGAAAACACAGAGAACACTCTTCACTTTAAGCACAGATGAACCGCTTTCTCACCTCTATTTACAATCAAAATGAACCACAAAAATGTGTGCCCACAAGTACACACACAACAGGCCCACTTATGTGCAAGCACAATAGTGTGGCAATTAGCGGCTAGAGAGGAGGAATGCTGGATCGGTTACAGTTGTTGAATGTTAATTACAGCGTTTTACGGTGTTGAGGAGATAACGAGTTAGCGCCTGGTGACAGCAGCGACACGTCCTTTAACGAGAGCCGTGGAAATTTATGAAACTTGAGATCAGGGACAATGAGGCGTTACTGGCTTGTCAGACGCTCTCCTGCTCACCCTCCCTTTGTCCTAATGAAGGCAGACACTCGTTTCTTTCTCTTCTCTGCTCGTTCCAGCGCTGTTAGCCTGGAATGATTATTGTTCATCTAGGAAAGGTAAAAAATCAGCAGATTGGAATTCTGTCCATGTCCACTCAAATACCCTATCATTTCACATCACTACTGCCACTGCCTAATCAGCTTCTGTTACAGTTAGAGCTAAAAACAAATAACTGGCAAACATGTGGACACATAAAGACCAGAGATAAACATAGAGTCATATTACAGTTAATTCTGTCTAGGGAGGGAAACATAGCTGGTAGCCAGACAAATGTAAGTGACCATTCATTCCTGCCTGTCTAAATAGCGAGGGATCAAGAGATTGGTGAAATCCGAGCGGGGGGTTAATATGGTCATGTTGTGAAGAATGGTTTGGAATTTAGGTTAATGGAATCACTGATAGGGCTCAGCTCTAATGCCAGCAATGCTTAAGAAGATCCATACTTCATGATTTAGCCAAATCCTGGGACATTCTTCTAAATTTCCCCCACTGACCTTTGTAAGACTCTTTGAAACAGACACACAGTAATGTGAGGATTTCTTTGAGTCATTGCAGCCACTGCTAACCAGAATCCTCCACACTTTATCAACAGCCTAAATGTTTTCTTTTTTTTTATAGGATATTACATCAGTTACACTGGGGCCAGTGTGGGCCCCAGTGGAAATATTAAGCCTAATAAACACATAAAGAGAGCCTGTTTTCTTTTTTCACTGGTAAATTACACTGAAACATGAGCAAGAATGTACAGTAAGTTATGGGATTCTTGAAATTGTAGCTCATGTCTAGACTTGAATCTGAAAACCCCCTACAAAAAAACAAACCAAAACAGTGATTTATATTTGCATCAAGCTATCCTGACTCGCCACTGATGTATCAATATAACAAATTGGGTTGTAATAATTATGTTTTTGAGAATGTAAATACACTGATTGAACTACTAATCTCCACAGTGACGTCCCTGTCCTGTTACCAATACTTGCGATGGGAAAATCAATCATTAAGTGGGCTGCAGCCTAGATGAAGAGGAGTAACTAGCCTACTGGAGAGAGCAAGAGACGATCTTTTAAAACCACAGAGGACGAGGCGCCTAGGATGGTGTTCAGATGTCAATAAAAACAGGTGTTAACCAGCTTAGCTAAGATGTTAAGAGCTTGGATAATCCTAGCCTGGATCCAAGAGGGATCCGGCTCTGGAATACTAATGCTTAGGATGCACCGTTAAATCACACTGAGTTGATTAGGGGGTTGGGTTTGAGTTGTACATCTGCTGTTACAGGCTTTGAAAGCTCAATTTGCATCTGCTGGAAATTATTAAGGATTGAAGAATAAGACATGTTCACAAATAGATGATACTTGGTTGCGAGTGGGGTCATCCAGGCTTACAAAACCTGACTACACATTTTACTAAAAGAGTAAAGCACATCTTCAAATCACATATACAGCATGGATTGCCTAAGAAATCTGCAGACATAAACACTATCTGTTGGATTTGAATCATTTTCTGTTGTCCAAGCAGATGCACAATTGGAAAAACACAACATAGCCGCAAGCAGCAATGAACGAGGTCCAAGTGTGAAGGGCAATCTTTGGCTTAATATGACCTTCAGAAAGATTTGAAAACATGCCACCTGCATAAATTGCCACATGGCTGGCAAGTTTGAATTGGACACTGATGGACTCAAACCAGAGACTCAACCTTTGTATCCCTAGAGAAGGTGACTTCAAAAGTTATAGGCCAAAATGTAAAGTCTGTTATTGTAGCGCCGCCATCTGACCGATGGGTATAAATATATATTATTTGTCTCAATAGTAGGATTTTCAGCCTATATGCCAGGATTGGGTATTGTCACTGTTACGGTTCCTGAAACCAGATACTTTTAGGGAATAATAATAATAATAATAATGATAATAATAATAATAATAATAGGGTTGCAGCAGCTTCAGTGCTTGCACTCCTTAATAAATATGATTTCCTTGCTAAGGAATGAATTATCATGGTGTTGTGACTTTTCATCTAAGATGCATTCTTAATGCATTTATCATGCCCCCTGTTGTATCACTTATGACCATCAACTGTAGAATACTTTCCTGTTTCAACTTGTCATTATCTGTCTTTCATTTATGATTACCATCAAAGTGTAACATTAAATGACCTTGTTTCTTCATGTTTATCATTTTATCACTACATGTGTAAAACATCCTGAACCAGACTCAGTTAGCCTCATCCAACTGCAGAGCTGCAGCAGTTCTGGACCTGTTCCAGTCCTAGTCCTACCTACACCACCTATGGGCAAAAAAGTAATAGCAGCTGATGTTGACATGCCACTGGATGCCATCTGCAGGTGAGCAAAGTGAGTTATAAGGGTAATAATTTCAACACACGTGCCTCCTGTGAGCCATGAGCATTACAGCATTAAAACTGCAGTTCTTTTTAGTAGCCATGCTCAGCTTCAGGGATGGCAATGTTGGTCAGTTAGCCTACCACTTAGCAATGAAACATCTCTACAACTATTGGATGTTTCGCCATGAAATTTGGTACAGATGTTCGTGTTCCCCTCAGGATTAGTTGTGATAGCCTTTGTGATTGACAGACTATTCGTCTTGCATCATTTTTAAGTTAAAAAAACAAAAAACATTTGTGTCTCATTAACAAAAGAAAATCTACAAGCTGCTGGACATGAATAAGTTTATGAGAGTCTTCACACTTCACATTTGATATAATAAAAGGTAATCTGACAAAAGCAACAGGACTGTGTCTTGTCTTGTTCTCCATGAGTGCTGAATATTTTCAAAGAACTTCCTGACTGTCAGATAACTTCTAATATAATATAATAATGAAATGCTGTCAGCATTCGAGAAAGTTTCTTTGTTACAATCTGAGACACTGAAGGGCAGAATGATACATCAAAGTACTCAACTTGTGAATGTGTTAATTTTCTGCTAAACTTATCTTAGCGCAAACAGAGAGCACCTAAAGCAAACGTGTAATCTCACCTACAACGCACGTGGAAGAATTTGCCCTGAGAAAAAAAAAAAAAAACTGGCAATAAACATGGTTGCATCGTGCAAATATAACTCCGCAGTGAGCAAACACGCCCTATCTCCCAATGAAACCACTCCCATGTTGTGAAAAGCTTTCAGTCTCAAAGATGACACCTCCATTCGGAACATTAATAAATAAATAAATGTGACATTCATCTCTGTTTCACTTAATCGACTTTGAATGTACCACCTCGCCTCATACATTCATACAGTCTCTTACATGCCACCCCATAATCAAATCAGCATCTGGTGTCAGGGTGGCTTACGGTTCGGGGTGTTCTCATTTGTAAACACCACCTGCCAGTTTTCACTCCTCTTCACTCGCCGGGTGACATTAGCGCAAGCGTGAAATGTGATTTTGCGTCGAGCAAACCTCTGCACTGAGCACATCTGAGTCTGCCCACCTGGAAAGCGGGCATGAATAATCTACGGTCACCTAAGTCAGACGGAGCTATCATGCATAAGACACAAGCCAAGCAACAGCAAAACAGTCCTGAAAGATAAACTGTTTGGTGTCCAGGTGATTTTATCTTCACTTGATGGGAGGGGGAAGCATTTAGTTACATTAAGTCATTCCTCACCTTATGATCCGGTGTACTACATGTCAGCATCCAAGCATAGTGACATATTAAGTTATAAAGCTGTGACATAGCCTAACAAAATGTCATATTATTCAGTACAGCTTCCACTAAAAAAGAAGATATATAAACATACAGTGAAAGCATTTCTTTTTATATTTAGGGAACTGTGGGGCTTGTTGGAACATTTTATTTGCGGCTTCAAGTGCCACTGATGTCTCCCTTAAAATTAGGAGAGACCAGAACTCCAACATTTCCCCCTACTGACCACTTTAGTTGCTCCGCCACAACGCTGTGAGAAGGCCCTTGTTAATCACACACGTTCAGCTACTCATGCAAAGCCTTAAAGCGCCGCACAATCCGAGAAGATCAATCGTAAGACAGTTTATGCTCGTCGGTCAGGTTTGGTTAATACAACGCCGCTTCACGCCTTCTGCATGATCACACATAATGTAATCAGATTTCCATTGACAGAGTGCCTAAGCTATGATTAGATTTTCCTTTTTAGGATGGGGAGACACATAGATATTCACTGTTCAGTAGTACACCTGCTTTACAACTGGAAGACTTATGTAGTGTATGCCAGATGTTTTGTAACATGAAGGCCAGGCATGTCACCTTTAAGTTGCTGGCATCTTGCCTTTTGATGAATGTCAACAAAGCAGTTAGCACACAGGAAATGAGAAAAGAGAGAGAGAGGGAGAGACAGAGAGAGAGAGAGAGAGAGAGAGAGAGAGAACAGGAGAGGAGAGGAGGGGGGAAGAACACACAATTATAAAAGCTTCATTTCTTCAGAGAACCATAAAGTCTCGTCCCAGAAGGGCAGCTGAGCACAAATCAATTTCTTTCAGTCGATTACAAGCACTGAGGTTCTAACCTTCATTTGTGAGTCTAATACTCCAACAGTTATGTAGAACACATACCAATTAAGCAATTCTGCTGGAATAAGAGGGCCGTGAACTGACGCGATTATGGAGGCCGGGCCCCCGGGGAGGTCGGGTTATCGGCTCAGGAGCAAGGAGAAACGAGGGGAACGGGGCAGGAGAGATTGGGGGAGAAAGATGGCGATGGGAGAAGAGAGATTGAAGCCAAGGAAAAAAAAAAGTCATTTATTAAGTCTAATACTCTGTGAAATGTTCCCATGGTAATAAGGCGGGGAGATTGCGTTAATATCAGGGAGCCATGCAGAAAAGGTCACTCGATATCTGCACCGCCCACCGGGGTCGTGCTGATGGGAGCTGCTCAAACACATCTGATAATGCTCTCAGCATCGTAGCTCGGCTCCAGAGGTCGAGAGGGTGGGAGCTTGGGAAAAAAGATGCCATTTGTGGAAATTGCACTGATGTACCGCTGTGCTCTGACACAATTCTCACTGCTGGCTTTTTATGCGTAGACAGCTGTAGACGACTGAATGGAATAAGCATGATGACACACAGTCAAAGATTATCAGGCATAAATGTAAAGCTCGGTGGCGTATTATGTGTTCCGCTAAGTTTTGATTTTGTAATCATTCATCTCTGTGATGACATGAATATACAAGAGAGGCAGCCGGCATCCTCTTTCTGATTTTCAATATCTGTTTGCACACAGGCTCGTGAAAGGCAACACATTAGAGGCACTCTCCATCTTTCTATTGTCACAAGCTAAATCTGATGCCATTTTCCTCTTGATTTAAAGAGCTTGGATGCATCTCCACAGATATGTGTAGATCAACACATTGTCATTCACTGCTGAGGCGTACCTTAACCACCGCCCTCGCTGCCAGAAGATTTATGGTAATTCCTGATAGCATGTGATAGGATGCAGCCCATAAACCCATGTGAGGTATGTGTTTCTATGGTAACCCTTCCCTCTATTCGCTAGCCCTATGCGGCTTGGTGTTTTACTTTTTTCCCTGCATTGTAGGCGCTGTCTATTTGGATGCCAGTGGTATGAATGAGATGCAGATTTGTGGCAAAGCAGAGACACAGATGTTTCCTCATTGCCTTTTAATCTCTTATTCCCCCAGCGCCAGGCGAGAAACGCTCCCCCTTAAGAATGGTAATTGGACGAGATGAATAATAAACAAAACGAAAACAGACCGATGTTTACAAGGAGCATTTTAACACTGTGGAATGATCATACTTTATGGCTATTATTAGTACAGAGACAAAAGCACGTTCTGCTTCTGGGAATAATAAGGGACTGACTAACTTGTCTACCAGTAGGAGACCTATCAGGGCCTGATGGAGGACAATGCTTTGATCATTAAGGCAGAGCAGCACACAGTCTGTCAGAAAATTTCTCTTTGTACCAATATCCTCCCCTGAATGACACTGAAGGCTTCTTTACGAAAAAAAAAACAAAATGTTTATGAGTTTTTGTCCTGTGATTGGATCCAGTTGTGAGTGCACTTCATACATTTTTACATCCCAGGACTAAATAAAAATGATTTTATGTTTCTTCATTCACATCGTCTCCTTTTTCTAATTGTCTGGCTTCCACATGTTTGCCATATGTGGCTATAAAACACACTGAACTCAAACTGCAGCTTGGTAGATTCATTGCTTGTAAATTTAAGATAATGATTTCATTAAGTGCTGCCTGGCCTGATGTCATATGGCGAACACTTTCACTCCGTCTCCCATCCAGCCAAACATCAGCCTCCATATCAGGAGGTGCTCCGTGTGTTTGTTGACAGCACCGAGATAAATGTGGATATTTCGACACTGTGTGATATCAGAAAACCGGCTATTTGCATGAAAAGCCTGTCCCTCTTTCTCCCCGGAGAGCTTTATTACAGGAGGATATTTCAAATGCTATCAAATGTGCCAAACATTTACTTTGATAACTCCATCAGATGGCTCCCTGGGTTTAATGGTAGCAATCTGAGAGTGCTGAGGCACATGCCTAAAGCACAGACAATAATAGTGGGGAGAAATACCAGGAAGGGATGAATAAAATCTCTTTAAAAAGTTCATAAATAATGCACCTTGCACACTAGAGAGTTGTTGCCTATTTAACTATGCATGCCTCTTCCTGGTTTCTGTGCTGGCGGAGACACAAAACACAGCATGCATTGTGGGTCAACATGACAGCATAGGAGGAAGACAACCTAGGGCTCCATCAATCCTCTCAGCCTTGGCCTCCCACCCACGTGGAGCAACCCCTCCCCACGGCAAATCTCCAGCCACAGGATGACTGCACCACCTACTGTATTTTCTCGCTGTGCTGAAAAACGTAATGACAAAAGGGAAATCTAGCGAATGACCGTCCGCTTGCCAAAATGAAGGAGAAGATTTGAGAAAATGGGAGAAAAACAAAGTGCAGGACTAATTATCCAATTAATGTGCAATTAAGCCCATGCGGCCTAATGGTCTGTGTTGGATTTGGTAATAGCTCTACCAGACTGAGGAGCCTATTAAACTCACTGTAGGCTGCTGTGCCGAGCAGGCAGACTCAAACAAAGTCTGTGATGGGCCCTGATAGTAGGATGTTACAATTACAGTAGCTGTCTAGATTATAACTCAATGAGAAAAAAAGGATGTATATTGTGTTTGGGGTTCAGGCATACTGACTGCAAATTTGAGGGTGGGGAAAAAAAATAATAAAAAAAATCAAACCCCCGACACAAAATTCAACAACGCATTTCATTAAGATTTTCATTATCTACCATAGCAGAGTTTGCTAATAAATGCTAATTATATTCAAGCTAATATTTAATCACACACAATTTCTCCAGTCAACTCAGTTTGAGGAAATACTAATTCTAATGAACGCATTCACAGTGCAGTTTATGAACTTCAGCACTAGCAAAATGAGAGAGGAAACGTGGATGATGTTTAAATATGCCTTTTCAACTATGAGCGTTATTAGTTTTGACTAATTTCCTACCCTAATGAGATCCTCTTGGAGGGATATTTTGGTGCAATTAATATAAAATAATTAGAAGCATAAATATTTATAATGTTGTGTTTCTGTCTAGTATAGGGTGTGGTGAGTACAGACAAACCTATTGACTTTGCAGTGTAGAAACATTAGATATTACCATCATGTACTGTGATGCACTTACATCAAAATCACAACATATTTGGATTCACTTAGGGAACTATTTTGATCACTCTGTTAGAATTCCTTCTAAATTCAGATGTACTGGGCGTTTAAAGTAGCAGTAACCCTATAACTATAAATCTCCTGTAGCTGATATACAGTCATAGTTACAAATTTGCCAAAAAGAAATTGTGGGGTCTGTGTATGTACAGTATACTTATTCATCCAAAGAAAGTAAAACTTTACAACATGGGGAAAAAAAATCTCCTAAATAGCAGTTTGCGATTACATTATATTATTTTCTACAGCTGAACCTTTACAAATCTAAACATGATCCTCTAGTTTCAGTCAGCAGAAATCAATACCAGTGTGGTTGTGAATGTGCATTTTTATTGCCGCCGCACTAAAACAGAGGTCTCGTTTATACAGTGTAGCTTTTGGCCACCAGTGGCTGATCACACTACTGCCGAGCACCACGCCATCTATGGATGAGGTAGAAATTGATTTGCCTAAGCAAGGTTTATGTTTAACGAATATCACCCCCACAACCCTACTTGACCTTACTTATGAGTGTTTTCAACATCTTTCCTGTAACAAATCTTGTAAACGTCCTCATGTTAGCTAGCTCTGGTTAGACTAGTAAGTAACAAATGGTGGATATTTGACTGTGTTAATGCCAGTGCGACATCTGATGAGAATGACTGGATTTCTGGGTATTACTTCTTATTGCCTGTTGGAGCTGCAAAAAGTGCAACATTGCTTCATGTAGCTGTAACCTCAGTGAGACACTTGAACAACAAGTAAGATCTTAACTCAGGAATGTTTTTTTATGCAACTGAACATTAATTCCCTGCTGATCCTCTAACTACACAGAGAAAACATACTGTGTGTGCAACAATAATTAAGAGGCTTCATTGTCAACCTGCAATCAAAAACATTACAGAATAGCTATGACACACACTTGACACATTTCTAAATACAACCCAGATACTGGCCGTCACTGAAGTGACAGAAGAGCAGCAGGAAAAAGTACAAGGTACAGCTAAGACAAGGGTGAACTCTTGGTGCCCTTGAACAACGAACACAAAAAGTAAATATTGCTAGAACACATACTCCAACATGAAAATGTAAACACGCAGGAGGATAATATGTAGCCAAACCCAGATAAGACACTCTTATAAGCAAAACGTTACTCAACATCTCTGGGCTGATTATGAGCCTTCACAATTTTTTATCACTATGCTGGGACAACTGTGCAAATACACACAGAGCAGCAAGAGATCTCTCAAGGTTTTTAGTGCAATCATCTACCCCTTAGCTCACTGTTGGCTCACTTGGGCTGATCCTCCAGGACCTAACTGGCTGGGCTGTGACTCAGCATGGCTGCCTGCGTGGCCCAAGGAGGCCAATGTCAACAGGACGGAGTAGAGGTGGAAAGACAATCAGGGTTGGGATGGGATTTAATCCAGGTTCAGAGCCAGAGTAATGGAGTGTCTGTGTCTGGGTGAACGATGGATTGCGAGGCAGTGGCGTCCCCTGAGCACAAAGCCCCCTGACTGCAGCCATCTGGAGTTGATCTCTATCTTGTTCACCTCAAACCCAGACATAAAATGGCAGTCATTTCTCTCCCTCTTCCCCTCTCTCACTCCCAGTCCCAGGTATGTAAACAATCAGACACACTTTGTCTGGCCATGTTTCATTGATTTCTTGTCTCGCTGCCTCTAATCAGCCCTTCACTGGTTTAATTATCTGTAACTTGTGGTATTTGGCCTGCTTGGATTACACTCCCATAGGTCACGTCAGCCTTTTTTCATCTTAAAGCTGCATTTAGTCAAACCTCAAACATAGAAAGTGAACTTTAATCCAAAACGTTCTCTAAATCCTTTATAGCTGTCAAATTGGAGTGAGTTAATGGTGCGTTTAAGTGCTCCAAAAGGAGGAACCCGTAGTGGAAAAGAAGGTGAAAGACCTCTGAACCCATTCTGACTGACAGATTTCTTGTAATAATGTTCCCCGAGGTTAAAATCTGTGCTGCTTGACATAATTGTGCTCTGCTGGAGCAGGGCTAGACCAGTAAAGGCGACTGGGTCACAAAATGCCCCGCAAAAAAAAGCCGCCAGCTTGTGTTAGTTATCAGACGGTTTTAAATACCTCTCTCAATGTGAATCCAATTACCGGCAGCCTTTGTTTGTTCAGACAAAAGCAGCCATGTTCAAGGCCTGTCTCTCTCTGATTTTAATCAATTCTCTAGGGAAGTGTGTGGGAGATACAGATCAGGACTTGCCATACGTCAGTGGAAGATGTGTGTGTGTGTGTGTGTGTGTGTGTGTGTGTGTGTGTGTGTGTGTGTGTGTGTGTGTGTGTGTGTGTGTTGGTCGCTTGTTTGTAAGAATGTCAGAATGACTGAATGACAGGGAATGTGAAAGAATGAGGAAGCATAAAAGCTTTTTATTCATCTCAAAAGAAATCTGAAACTCCTTAACTTTTAAATTCCTCAAAAAACCAAAGTTCCATCTGCAAGTTTGTTTGTTTTTTCTGTAAGTGAGAGTTCTAGTTCGGAGTCAAACAAAAGAGGCAAAGTTTGCAGCAGACAACATTTATATTAGATAATTATGACAGATCATATTGTCATTATAATTCCAACGTCTGTTTCTCATACCTAGAGGGGTTAGCATAGTACTTGACTACTTGGCAGATGTTGTGTTATGTTGCAGCATTAGTGCAGCAGGGGACAACCCACCTGCTCCATATGGGAACTATGCAGCTAGCAAGCCTGTTGATGATAGCAGCCTTCACATCAACATTCAAGGGAAAAATTAGAGAAAGGAGACACTGCAGTAAAACGAACAAAGTGAGAAGGTCGGACTGATTTCTTTCCATTCCCTTTCAGAGACAGAATCTGCAAGAAATTAGAACTCCCCTCAAACCCACACAATTCAACAATGAAGGTTCATTTTTGTTGTTGTTCCAAAGGGATGTGTCAACCCTAATGAATTCCAAAATGTTGAGATTTGCATTTCAATTTGGTAACCTCCCTCTCAAAGGCGATAAAGCCCCCCTCCCCGCCCAAACCCCGGCTCTAAATCACATTAAGCATACCGCTATCTTTTGTAAGGCCCTGCAACAATGTCACTGCGGTTCCCCCTCTCCATCATTATGCCTTCTGCTTTTTGTCGGCCTGTTTACAAGCTAAATAAATAGCTACACAAAACATCTGGAGCCACAAAAGAGACCTTGAGTGGGGCTCTTAAAAAGAACCGCCAAAGCAGACTCGGGCCTGCTTTAACCCCTCTTGTCATGCTCAAACCACCGCAACGTCAGAGAAACCAAACCTTTGAATTCAAAAGTTTCTTTGGTTTTGTTTACAATTAGTGCATGTAAGAGAAATGCGGATCAAAATGTAAATCATGTTCTGGCTTTGTGAAAACAACAAAAAAAAAAAAAAAAAAAAAGTCTCCCCAGACAGCTGTGTATTTCTTTATATTAACTGCACTCCATCTGGTCACATAGTGGAATCTGTGGAGAGTAAATCTTCACATAAGATCATCAAAGTGTGATGAGTGTCTTTAAAAGCTTCTGACATACCCTTGTGACTATTATTTAGGAAATGTATACAGATTGTTTTTCAGTTATTTACCACAGTTTGGCCCTACTTAGCATTCTCTGTATATCTCCAGCTATTAAGGTTGGATTTTTCTTTTCAGGACTGTAAAACAATGTCAATAAAAACTGTGCTCAACTATTAAATCTCTTTTGGTCTTTGGTGCAGGTCATCCATTTGGTGACTTATCAAACTGCCACTGGTTCTGACTACGTACAGTTTGACTGTACTGAAATCTAATCTGGATGGCGTGTGTGAACTTAATGGTGCATGGCCCATTCAGCCTCCTCATCCTAGAGGTCAAGCCCACTTTATGAGGTCACGGTCCACAGATTTACAACCTAAATTTCCCATGACGGCGGCTGTTACTTTGTGCATCCAAACAGGGAGGCTCAGAGAAATGTGGTCTTATAGTTTGGTCAGATTGTGACCAGAAAATCTCTCTTAGGGAATAGAGCCAAGAGGAAGCACAGGAGGAATATGGGTTGTGTAAACATGCCATCAGCTCCAAGGGCACACAGCACAATAACTTACGAAATGTCTCACATCTCCATCTACACAGGAGGATAAGTCATGTTGAGAGGAGGTGCCGGCGTAATTTGTTATGGGTGTACTGCTTGCTTCACATGGAGGATCCAGCCCAGCAGTTGGGCCGTAAACTTGCAGAGATTGAGTAAGAAAAAACACGTCACCCAGCAGACTGATCAGTGCTGTGGGTCGTGATTGAGTGCTTTCTCTGAAGACATGATTTATAGCTCTGAATTAGGACAACAAAGCAAATCTGTGGTAGATAATTCTAGAGCACTGCTGTTAATGTCTGCCCCCTTTTTTTTTTTTGCTGTATAGCATTAAATGAGTGGGAAGCAGCAAACAAGAAGCACAGAAAAGTTAAACCCCTCTACAGAAGCTTTAGTCTAATAAGCTGTTTGCGTAGGAGTGTGAGATGTTTTCAACCTTGACCCTCTATGCCTCATTTTTACATCTCTGAGATGCAGCAAACTGAAGTGAATGCAACTTCCAGTCACTTTAAGTGTTTGTGCCAGGGGCTCCATGGAATTGATTTTCGGAAACGAGGACTGCAAAAACACTTTTAAAATCCACTAGAAAAAGTTCAGAGTTGAAAAATGTATATGCACAAGGACAACGAGATCTTTTCTTATGAATCCAATTCATAACGTCATCTTTAAAGAGTACCTATAATGCTCATTTCCAGCTCTATATTTTTTATTCTGGGACTACACTAAAATAGCTTTGCATGATTCACAGTTCATACTGCTTATTGATCTTATACTGTCCCTTTATGCAGCCCCTCACTTCAGCCTTTCTAACAGGCAGTCTTAGCTCCTTTCTCTTTAAGCCCTCCTCCCGATGAGCCCACTCTATTCTGATTGGTTAGCTTGATTGGTTAGGCGCAGCCATGTCAAATTTACTGCTGATGCAAACCCAAAACGTCCTTCTTTACTGCTTCATATTAAAAGCTTTCAAATGACAAAATAATGCAGGCTTTTATTATGAAGCATTTACAGGAAATGAAACGTGTTCCTCACTGTATTAGCAGAGCTTTGTTAGTCCGACACAACAAATGGAACTCTTTGTTCAGCTGATCAGTAAGAACTAGTGCAGAAACAGCCACTATGACGATGATATTTGATGAAAAGCTGCAAATGACCAACACACCCCCAACAAGTAAACTACTTATTTTACTTTGCCCTGCTGTGTAATGGAAAAACACTCACAGCGTGCCAGCTCGACTCGAGTCATGGCTCAGTGTGACTACCCCCAAAACAATGGAAAAACGCCATAATGTTAGCCGAGCGTAGCAGTGAACTTGCATGCTGTGCGTGGAGCAGATGACCATGTAAAGAAATCTGCTGAAAGTAGTGTTCATAGCAGTCTGAAGCCGGTGCTTTTTGATCACAGGGATTATTTCTACATACGTTTACTTCATTATTTGACACGTTGGCCACATTTAATATGAACATTACACATTATAAAATTAAATATATACGGTTTAAATTAAGGAAAAGCTTAATAGGTCCCCATTTAATAAGACACCTTATCTCAGCCTACTGTACTTCCTCCTGATTAGACATTATTTAAAAAGCAGACATGCTAAAACGAAAAGGAAAAACCTAATAATCTGCCTGCATGATCCAGAGACATCATCTTTCATGTCCAAAACAAAAGGTCAAACTCTCATGCAACCCACGTTTAGACCCAACAGCTAATCGCCTCAATTCCCCAACCCATCTAAGAGAATTACAGTGGTTGTTAAGTGTGCATAATGAATGCCATAAAGCTGGCCTATAAAGCAAGCTTTTGGCCAGCCCCTGGCAGTGAGTGGGAGCAGGTCTAAACACAGATCTGACTCTGCACACCATCGTGTACAGAATAATTGCTGATGGGTTTTTGCATGGAGGGGAGAGGCGGGGCAGCTTCCACATCATTAATGAGTGCTAATATTTCAAAGGAGGTTGCAGGGCCCGAGCACTGACCGTTATATTAAAAATCAAACGGTGTGACCTTGTTAAGATGGATGCTTGGTTGCTCTGTCCCCTTGGTGCAGCTGAGCTGCAGACGGTGCACTGCATTAAAGGTGTCTCTTTGCTTTTTAAAGCATCAGCTATGGCCGCAGATATACGGGGTGCACCGGGAGCATTACGAGTGGCATTTAATTAAAGAAAAGTAAGCTGTGGGATTTTATAGACTGGCCGGGGATTGCTTGATCTGTTAAGTAAGTGGAAATGAAGGATGCTTGAAAGGCAGCATAAATCTAACACAGTGCTAACTTAACCTTCCTATCATTGTAAAAGTCAGGGCGAGGACACTTTAAGCCCTGTCTGCAGCAGAGAATGTTATCTCATTCAGCCTCTTACAGCTTTAAATTTGTGGTATACTAAAATGGAAAAAGTAGGGATTGTGCAATGGATCTAATAAAATTATTATTAGCTCATGGCTAATATTTGACAAAACTTAATCAAAATACTTGAGGGTTGCAAGCAAATGTTTATTGTTGATGAATTTTAAAAAGCTACATTTAACAAGGGAACTGCAGTTCTGATCCACCTTAAGAGAGCCTACTTCTTTTCAACTGTGGCTGATCCAGGTCAGACTAGTGATTTATAGGCTGGTAATTAGCCCCAGATGACAATGATGAATGCGCTACACTAACACCTTTGTAGGCTGCCTTGTTAGGTAACATCTGAGAAACCTGACAAAGCTATCATTTTACAGAAAGCTCTTAATTACCCTGACACAATTATGAATGGACCACAAACAGACACACAGCTGTTTTCATGTATTGCAGTGGGAGAAGATATGAAACAAAGAAAACAAGGAAGGACAGTCAGCATTCGGCTGACAGTGCTTGGTGCAGATGTGTTGTGGGACAAAAGCAGCAAGAGAAATAGCTCAAGGACATTTTTTTGTTCCTGAGCTTGCTGGGAGTCAAAGAAGACATTTTTTCTCAGGGATATTCAAAGATGGGTTAGGTCAAAGGTTGGAGATGGAGGAGAACAAGATGAGGAAGGAGCAATTATATGTGAAATAAAATGTTCTTTGGTTGAAAAGGTAGGAAAAAGGAAATAACTAGTCCCACTGCCACAACTGTACAGATACTACTTGAAGCCATAGCTTAAATTTAAGAGTGATCAAATCTTTGAGTATTGAGAGTAAAAGTGAGATTTTTATAGAAATATTGATTCTTTTTGCAGCCAAAGAAAGGTTGACTAACCAGTGGTTTCCAAATTGTTGGAGAGTGTTGGTAAGCCTGAACACCCTGGACAAAAAGAACATTTCAATTATTTGTGAGGAAGATGAAAGATGAATTGAGATGAGTTTCTGAATTATATTTCCAAGCAAACACTCAATTTAAAATAATTGACCAAACCAGCTGACTATAATAACTGCTAATAACTGCTCTTGAATAGCATTGCAGTTATATAACATTGTTGAGATCAACTAAAAAACAAGATCTAAATTGATACAGCTGAACTACATATGAAATAGAGATATTGTGTTATATCTTATATCTACAGAGTGGAAGTATAATGGGCTGTCCAGCTCTCACAACACAAGAGGAACAAGAAATGACGTGTATTGAATTGCTTCCTTATCCATCACAGGCCATCTGGCAAATGCTGCATTGGTAGTTACACTGCAAAAGTGCCATAAAGGAGACACTTCCTCCTCTTTGAGGCTCTGGGTCCTTGTTTGACACAAGGCATCCTGTGCTGAGAGTGAGACCGACTCTAAAATAAAAGAACACACCCCTGCTGTCTCGCCTGTCGTGTCACAGGGGTCAACAACAGGGCTGTCTCCCCGCTGCCACACATTTATTTTCTTCTTCCAGCTTTGTTTAAATCCCAAATTAGAGTTTCCGTGCAGGAAGCCAACGTGGATGGGGAGGTCTCCATTCATCTCATTCCCTAAATATTTGGATGACTGGTAATTTACTTTTAGTGATATGAAATGATTTCCTTTCGAGTTAAGAATCAAATAACGATTTCCATCTGTCTGGGCGCTGTGAAGTGGTGCTGCTGTGTTTGTCTTGAGTATATATGGCTATGTGTGTATATATGTGTGTGTGTCTGGCAGTGTGAATAAGTGGATGGAGTCAGGGGGAGGGCAACATGACACATAACTCTATGAACTGGCCTGATGCAGACACAACATGGCATGGGAAAAACACCAGAGACTGTTAACTGATGACTCTTTTATTTTAACAGCACTTTTAGTGGGTTTAGTGGTTTGAGTATTTTTGTTTTTAATTAAGATTTACTTGACTCTTGTTAAAGTGCCATGGCTTTTAAGTCAATAAACTCAATTCATGACAAATGATACAATGTCCATCTGAAAATACTGTCCATCAAAAGTAAGATAACTACAGATACATATGCTGTTATAGTGACATTTGGCTGCAGTATATCTGATCCAATGCATTTACATTACCTGTAAGTTTGGTGACTGAATATAATAACATCATACAACATTAATAATGACTTGTGAGCTACAGCTCCATCCAGCTGTAGAAATGAAATGGTGTCAGTGACTGAAAAAAATCACAATAATATTTATCTGCAGAGCTCTCTGGGGAATTTTCTCAAGATATACAAACAGTCAAAAAAGTGATAGGCTAATTATATTGTGTTTGACAAGCATTTAAAATCATATGTTGGACGTAGAAATGTACAGTAAATGTTTGGTAATTTATGGCCCATCATACACGCATACTAACATCTATGATTGTCATGGGTAATAATACTGCTGTTGTTTGATCATAAGATAAAGAGATAAATCCATCTGCAAGCATTGCACCCAACCATCCATATGTGCAAGCTTAAGAGGCCATAAACAAACCTCCTCATGTATCTGCTTCATTAGACAGCTGCATAAGACAGACTCACACACGAGAGAGACGGCTCGAAGAGCATGGCTGATACACAACAAAGGATATGAGGTGGTTTCAAATATGTGGTGTTGAGTCACAAACCCACACTTTGTCCATTAGTCACCTGACCAACCGGGACACATTTGGAAAAAAAGGATTAACTAACGGGTCATGCTCAACATGCCACCTGTACAAAACAGAAGTTCATTTCTCCAAAGTGCATTCTGCTTGAAGTCTGTTTTCATCTGTTCCTGTGTGAGGTCTGTTTATAAAGACATAACCAACAATAAATGCTATGTGCTGTCATTGCCAATTTCATCTCTATGTGCTGTGGGGAAAAAAACTATCGATGAACTGTTGCAGGCTGTTAAATTAAATGGAACCCCATACAGTGGAGAGGGATTGCTCCTCCAACACGAAATGACACATCCCAGGACTGGTTCAATACTGTAAGTCACATCTTTGAATGAAACTACACCAAGGCTCAGTGTTATCACACAATCTCAAATTTGTTAAAGTTCAATGCTGGGGATTGGTAATATGTAGAGTTTATGTTGTGATAGCAGTAGTGATTTATTGAGTTTCCCACTGTGTTATGTTAAACATAGTGTGAGAAAACTACTGTACCAGAAAAACTAGAACGTGAAAAAGAATCTGCACTAGAGAAGACATTTATCATTTTTGTCTATCAGTGTCAATGAGAAGTGAAAAGAGTAGAGAGTCAAAGGCCAAGATCCAAAGTTAGACCAAATAGTTGAAAAGTAACTTCCATAACACTGATTGATTCTAATGTTAGCTAGTGTAAGTTGCACCTGAATGATTTGGAATATTCAGACACAAAGGACATGTGTCATGTTTGAGACATATTACTGGTTCATCTCCAAGGCCTTCATGTGGTTGATGATCAATATTAATTACTCAGCTATCACTTGTTCAGGCCTTGGATTTCAATGCTGGCGTTTAACTTACTGGAACAACCTTTCTGCTTCTACGGAATATTGATTTCATTTTTACTTGGTTTTCCACTGAGACTTAATTCTTTGTGCTGTCAAATGACATTTACAGACCAATAGACCTATTCAGCTTTTTCTTTGCTTCTACATATGGGTCAGTGACAAATAAGGATTGGTAAGATGAGAAATTCAAAAATAAATAAATATGTATATTTTGTGTTTTTGTTGGTTTTATGTCATTTGAAATGACATCTGCAACATTTTTTTAACCAAAAGTAAGACTGAGTGCCCCTGAAAATGTCCCATGGTGTAACCACAAAAGAATGACCAATATTAAAACATTTGAGCACCTACAATGTATTTAAGTGCATTTATTAGAAAAAAAAATGTAATGTGTTTTGTCAATATTGAGCAGGACATATCCTAAAAACACTTTTTTCTCTACATAAGTTGGGGCCAATAATATAAAACTTGTATATTACATTACATTTATTCCACATTTGAGTTCACATGTATTTTCCTGTATATAATCAGATTTTGATGAAGAAATACTGCTTATACTGTACCAACTAGACACTAGGTTGTAACCAGTATTTTTCAAGAATATCTGACACACTGCCTGACTATGTTCCTTCTCCAGTTAAATATCACTGTTTTTTGAAGAAATGGACTCTGAAAATCAAACAAGGTTTGGTGAACTTCGTTTGGTAGTTCATGTTATTTCAGTTTAGAAAAAGGAACATCTGACAACTAGAAATGACTAGGGTATTTAATTGTAAATCCAGTCAAGAAGCAATCATTGTATTCATCACCTGTAAATTCTGTGCTGAACTTTTTTTGTTTTACAACAACAATCATGGTAACTTCTTCTTACAATTGAACTCATGAGTTGTATCATAGAGAAAAAAAAAATCACCTGACAACAACTCATAAGTCCATTCATAACTTTTCTTCTGTTGCGATTACAGTTGATGAGTATTATCTGACAATAACACATTTAGATAACGTATCTTTAAAGGATGTGAGAGAGAGAGAGAGAGCGAGAGACAGAGAGAGAGAGAGAGAGAGAGAGAGAGAGAGAGAGAGAGAGAGAGAGAGAGAGAGAGAGAGAGAGAGAGACCTTCGTCATGAGTTCAGAGGTTCTGGCTCTGAGATGATGTTGTTATATTAAAAGGAGGTCAGGTGGTTCAGAGATGATGTTATTATATAATAAACAGCTGTTTCATGCAGCAGCATTCACACATGCTCTGTGATGAGCCACTTTTTCCTTGTTAGGAGAATCTAATGGGGGAAAATCCATTTTATTTATTTAGTTTGATTGTTTTAGTTTTGTTTAAATTAGTAATGATATAGCAGAAATGTGAATAATTATATTTCACAGATTTTATGTTTGAGTAACATTTATCATTGAAACAAATTATTGGATTTTTAGGTATTTTAAAGCTACTACATTTTCAAACGTAGGTTTTTTATGATACATTTTTAATTAGCATTATAAACTACTGATGTCTAACAAAATGAGCATAATAAACTACTGATATTTGACTAAATTGTCCTCTAACAGAAAGGACTCAAATGATGTAGGCAGTTGTATGATTTTGACATTTCATTTTAAAATCAAATTTCATGCATGTGTAAGCACAATATTACAATATTTAAATTGTAATTCTTAAAGTAAATATTCATTTGAATGAATTCTTATGAACTATCAGTGTTGACTAGGGTTACACCATGGGACATATAAACTGAGCAAACCTGACTAAGTCCAAAAAAACATCAGTTTATGAGTAATTGTTAAGAGCTTCTAACCTTGTGAGGCAGCAGTTGTGCTCATCAGGTGTCCTTTTCTGTAAAACCACTTCCTGTTATATGGCCTTCACAATTTTAACAAAACGGTCTCTTAAATGGTGGTTACACTTTGAGACACTTCATGTGGTTCACTTGACTTGATATAATTCCCCAAATTATATTTTATACAACACAATTGTATTAATGATAATAATAATAATAATAATAATAATAATAATAATAATAATAATAATAATAATAACTTTATTTTGTATAGCGCCTTTCATAAAACCCAAGGTCGCTTCACAATAACAAGAACACAGACAAAAACACATATTTAGCCGGCAAAAGCCTGCAGGAACAAGTGCCTTTTCAACATTGATTTAAAATTGTCCAGAGTTGGTGCTAGGCGAATGTCCTGAGGGAGCGAATTCCAAAGTGTAGGAGCTACCACACTGAAAGCCCGGCTCCCAAAGGTTTGCCTTCTGGTGCGAGGGATGGACACGAGGCCCAAGTCGGCGGAGCGCAGGTCTCGTGAAGGGTGGTAGATATGGAGAAGGTCTGTTAGGTACTGGGGTGCAACGGCATGAAGAGATTTATAGGTGAGAAGAAGCAGTTTGAAAGTGATGCGGAACTTAATTGGAAGCCAGTGCAGCTGTTTGAGTGTGGGGGTGACTGAGTCAGTGAGTGAAGGACGGAGTCTTGAAATGTTCCTTAGGTGGAAGAAGGCGGATTTGGTGACAGATTTGATGTGTGTGTCATATGAGAGTGTGGAGTCCAAAATAACACCAAGATTGCGCACCTCCGATTGTATTCCATTAACCTTTATATAATGAGAAAGAGTGATGATGTAAGATTATGCCACACTAGTTGATATGGTGTTTTATTGAGAATTTGGTTTTTTGGGTTCAAATTTTGATGGTTACACTACTGGGACATTTTTGCCAAAAACCTCTAATATATTGTCTCAAAATGGATTAAAAGCAGAAAGTTTCTAATCGGTCCACAAGAAAAGAATGTGTGCATGGTAGACGTGTTAATTTTAAAATTTTAACCCCTTTAAATTTGACTAAACCACATTCTGGCACAGGGTGGGACTCACAAATAGAGATCTTTTCCGATGGTTATAAAAAAAACACCATAGCGGTTATATTTCAATTACCATGACATTATTCTTACATTCCAGTGTTTCAGGGAACTATAGTCACATGCATACGCCACGCAATGAACTAACACTCATTGTTTTCTAATCGCGTTCGTAGTATTGTTAGAATTGTGTGGCTGTGTAACACCCCAGTGCTTTGTAAAGACAGAAACATATATACAAATAACATACCTGTGGTTACACACACACACACACACACACACACACACACACACACACACACACACACACACACACACACACACACAACAGCTCAATGTCAGAATTCTGCACATGCTGAGAGAAAATGCACAACGTAGGCATGTTGTAGCAAGAAAACCACATGGAATAAACAGCAAGAAACCTGCAAGTCCTGTCACAAGCAGTCATAGCACAGAGCTGAGTGGAAGAGGGAGAGAGAGAGAGTGTGGGGAAGGAGGGAGGCTCCCATCTCTAACCTGCCCGGTGGCAGTAGCTGAACTGTCATCGCCTGGTCCTGTCATTTGGAAACTTTGCTGTTTAGAGGTGACAGCCGCCCACGGACACACACTGTACACACTCTAGAGCTCTATACGCATATATATATATATACACACACACACACACACACACACACACACACACACACACACACACACACACACACACACACACACGGTTTGGGGTGGTGAGCGGGCACTGTTTGACACTTCCATGTTTGACACCTCCACATCCCTCTGCATGTTATGGCCTCCGCAGGCTTTTCTCACTGTGTCGATGTGTCCCTCGCCCATTTTAGGGGATGATGGATCTATACGAGTGTTTGTCTATGTGTGTGGTTGTGTGTGTGTTGGTGCAAGCAAAGAATGATAGGGCAGTTTGGCCATAAGTGTTTACTATGAATAATAAATGTAATATCAGCACAGTTTATCCATCCAAACTGGTGATGTAAACTTCCTGTATTGATGTTAAACAGTTTTACATTTGTGTTTCCAGAGCCACTGGAGATATATAGTGGACATTGTAGTAACCATTATGTTAGTATTTGTGTGACACTAAACTGCCTAATTACAGGTGTCCTGTGGTGTGTGTGTGTGTGTGATAGTGTTTTTGGGGCGTGCTGAAGGAGACAGACAAGGAGGAAGGGGTGATGAGGAAAACAGCAGGGTTTCTCATCAGCAAGCTGCAAATGGTCCCATCACCAACAACCCCCTCCGGCCCCCACCCAAACAACACACAAACCCACACACACACACATACAGATGCACACACATACACAAAACCACATTTATTCGCACTGCGGTAATTGCTGCACCGGCTCATTTGAGCTTGTCATTTCTTCTGATAAGACCTGCAGTATTAAAAATGACAAAAGATTGATACACACTCTCTCTCGCACACTCTTTCCACAAACACACATACAAATGTCGCACACCGCATCTCCTGACGTCCACGAGGCAGGAGAAGGCGGGGCTGTTTTTGCAGTTTCTACAGCCGAGATGGAAGGGAAATGTGAATTCACACTTTTTGCTTTTTCGGTGTAGTAACAATGACATGTTTTATAAAACAACAGGACAAAAAAACCATGGGTGAGAGATGTTTGGGTGCAAACAATGCTGTGAACCTGAAAATTGCCTCACATGGAAATGAACTTAAGAAGTACAGTAGTCTAACTGTCTTTCACTTTCTCCCTCCCTCTCTCTCTAGCCCTGTTATGGCACATTCAGCCATAAAGCTCTACATCGACCAGTTACAAAAAGCTTTATTGGCAACGTCAACAACAACAACAAAATCAACCAAACACTTTGGGAATAACAGCAGTGTGCATCATAATGTCACAGCTCTTCTATAACCAGGCGCATCATCATCACCCGTGTGCAGAGAAAATAGAGCAAATAGTCATTCTGACATTGAATATCAACAAAGGAGGAGTGGGGGGGGTGGGGGGTAGGGGGGGGGTGAGATGAGAGAGAGTTAATTGGGAGCTGTGTATGGATGGAATAGTAATACAGCGTTTGGTGGGGAGAGCGGAGGAACGGGCTGATGCCTGGTCTCCAAATGGAAGGAAGCAGCACGTTCACAGTTCATTACCACTTCCCTTCTCTTGCTAATCAGAACGCAAAGCACTACAACGTGTCAACAAGGAAGTGTTTTCATTTTTACTCAGAATATATAGATGTGTGTGTGTGTATGTGTGTGTGTGCACTTTTGTAAGAGTGAAGGAAGGCGTGGGTTTGACCATGTTATATTTGTATATGTGTGTAGCTGTGTGTGAGGGAGTAGACAGTATGTGGTTAGGAGTGTTTGCATGCAAACGTGCATCTGAGTATGACAGTATTTCTCTAAGTATCTGTACGCAAAATCTATCTATTTATTGCATATTGATATGACTAAACAGGCATACAGCTTTGAAGCAGTTTAGTTAATTATATAAACCATTCAAAACCAAAAAAAGACACTCCATATTTAAGAAAAACAAGATGATAGTACTTAAAACTGTAGCAAATACCTAATAAACCTTTAAAAGATAGGTTGTTTTTGTCGCCAAACTGTAGGGTTTCCTTGTTCCAGCATCATCCTCTAGGAGAACATACATCTCAGGACCCTGATGACACAATCACCCTCCATCCAGAGAGCCTCCAGTCGTCTCACACTTCAGACAGGCAGCAGGAGGAGCCCAGGGAGGCCACAACTCATTTATGCCTTTCTCTGGGCTAACTCCGGTTATTAGTTGGAATCAAATGATCTAACTCGTCTTGTGCCACAGGCAGACCCAGCGCTGAGGAGGATAGTGTTTGTGTGTGTGTGTGTGTGTGTGTGTGTGTGTGTGTGTGTGTGTGAGAGAGTGTGAGTGTGAGTGTGAGTGAGAGTGAGAGAGAGAGAGAGAGAGAGAGAGAGAGAGAGAGAGAGAGAGAGAGAGAGAGAGAGAGAGAGAGAGAGTGTGTGTGTGTGTCATGACTAAGAGACATAAAAAAAGGAAAGCAAAAGGGAAAAGAGAGAGAGAGGTCTGCAAAATTCCATTAGAGGAATCTAAAGGCATCACGCAGAATGGATGGGCCACGATCCACGCCTGAGAAACTGTGATGCTCAAAATTAAAAGTATTTTTCAACTTGGATTGTGCCCTCAGAGGATCGTCATGGAGTCCCTGCAAGACGACAGCCATTTCCTGTTAAGATGGTGGCTGATTAATTCTAAATGATCCTGTGAATGATTGCTGCTTGTACTGTGCATCGTGATACAAACTAGTTCTCTAAAAGGCCTACTTGTCTGTTTGTAACACACCATATAATTGATGTGAAATTAAAGCTAATGTTAAGGATTTTAATGTTTATTCAAATAAAATGACTGCATGCTGTACAGGCATACAAAAGGAACAAAAGCAGTGAAGTAGTAGTGAATTAAGACTAGTATAGAGTATGCAGCCGCTTTTTGTTCAAGGTTGTCATTACATGTCCTCTGCTGTATTTTCTTCCATATTCACGGTGGAATGCCACAATATAATAAAGCAGAGATGCCATGTAATAATGCACAGGGCTAAGTTCACACATTCCAGTCAGAGGTTTGTGTAATTTTGCCTGTCTGAACAAGGGTCAGATTCCTGCATCTGGCATCAAAGCCATCTTTCCTTGTCATTTGTGCCTTTTGACTCCACATTCTACTATGTCAGCTACAATGGCGAGGCAGCTAATTTGGCCTCCAAGGTTGCCATTCCTCCTCTCCTCTTCTCTCCTGCCCTCTCTCTCTCTCTGTCAGTTTGGGCTATGTGCTGGGTAAGAGCTGGCCCTCATTATTCTCTGCTGAGTCGTTTGGCCTTAAGGCTGCAGTCTCTTGTCCTCCATTCCCCAGTCCTGCTCTCCCTGCTGCTGTGGGCTCCAGTCTTATCTCCCTGGTCCACAAAGCTCCTGTGGATGTGTGCCGCTATCCACCCGCTGCACGTTGTTCCCAATCATCTCCTTGCCACACTGGTGAAGGCAGAACATTGCGCCAACTTGCCCCCACAATTAGGACAGAAAGACAGTATGTGGTACAAAGCCACTGAGACTTAGAGAGGTTTGAGCAAATGGCAGTTCTCTACATACAGCAGCGACTGGTGTTATTCTGTTTTTCTTGGCTTCAATAAATGCAGTTCATCTGGCTGAGATTATAAATATAAATTATTATAATTATGAAACACAAGATTTATAAATATTCCTACCCTATATCTGGCCTGTTTTCACTGTACTGTATGAAGTGGTCCTTAACCAGAGTTGATTGCAACTCACTAAATACAGGATTCTGCTGAATGATGTGAACTATGACACATTAAATGCGCCTACTTGCACTCAGTTAAATCTTCTTTTCGCATGTTGGGAGATGTTATGAAACAAACAAGTAGAAAGTGCTTGAGGTTGTATCCAAATAAATGGAAAAACTGTGAGAGAATCAATTTTTGCTGCATATGAAGACGGAACATCATTGTAACAGCAGTGAAAAGCTTGCAGCTAAGTCATTTGTGGTAAACACAGCGTCACACATTTACTGTAATATGGACACATACAGTTAATGGATAAATAAATTATCTCACAAGTTAATCTGCATTTTGCTAGGTCATTTCCAATTTGGCATTCAGTCCCCTCTATCCAATTTGAAGAGAATGTCTAGTGTCAGAGAGAAGGGGAATTTATTCCAAGCCAATAAAAAACAAGCGCTTGGTGAAAATCACCATCGGCAAGTCATTAAAAGTGGGAGAGGTGCTCGGTGTGTGGAAATGGCTCATCGGCTCCCCAGGTGCTACTCACAACAAGAGACCTGGACACGTAGACGGCGGCCCTGATGAATTGAGCCATAAAGGTGATTGGCTAAAATGAAACTCGGTGGCTCTGAGGCAAAAACACATCCGTTTGATTTGAATACATCACCGTGCCGAAAGGGACGGCATGCTCAAACTGGAAGAAAATGATACATGGGCATAAACAAGAGATTTGCACAGTAGCTCGGTGTGAATTCCGACATCAAACCTGGCCGGCTAGTGAGACAAGCCAGCCGGTGGGATACATAAGCCTTCATTACCGTGTTGCTACTGGTTGTCAGGTTACGGACGCAAGGCCTCGGGTGCAATGTGTGAGTTAAGAGCAGCGGCTGCCTGCTAATTACCAACCTAGGCAACACGCAGCCATTAAAAATGCAACCCAGAGTGTCTGCTGAGCTAATTTGTCTAATTACATCTTTGTAACTTATGAAAAGACCTAACATTACCCTGAAGGCTTGCTTTCAGAGTGGGAGCTGCGTAGATGGTAAATGAAAACTTTGCTGTCTTACTACAGCCATACAAGTGCCTCGATAGCTGCAAGGCACTGGGAGTATAGGAAAGATTGTGAGGGGGAGGTGGTGGAACCCCTGTTGGGTGATGCTGTAACTATTTCTATATCCCCGAGATTCCTCTCCCATGGGACAGCCACCCACATCCTGCCGACAAGCCTCCTGTTTATTTTTCTCATCATTAATGTGGCATTTTTTTTAGAATTTATCAGCAAAACCAATATTTGGTGCCAGTTATGAGATGCGTAGGCTCCCAGTCAGTGTAATAGATTGTGACTGAGCCGTTACAGCAATGAGGGCCTATGGCAGCTCTGCTAACAAGCATCTCTAATGGGAGGAGGTAAAGGGAGTTAGGCGGACCCTTCGTGACATGTGTCAATTTACTGAAATTTGACAGGCTTCGCAAAAAAAAAAAAAAAAAAAAAAAGTTCCAATTATAATGATTGTGAAATGTGACTCACAGTTAAGTGCAGTGTTTGGAAACAATTTTGATTCAAGGCATCCAGGTTGCCACTTCGGTGCATCTTACTTATGCTGTCGAGCCAGTCAAATCATTGTGTTTGTTAGTTAATAAGTCAGACACTGGATCATATCACCTCAGCGTGAATGACAGCAGTGAAATGGAGCACATTAAATCAGAGATGATCAGAGATAAAGAGAATAATCATGGCAGACTAAGTCAGAAAAAGAACAAACAGGATGATGCCATCTACTGTCTACCCTCCTTCTTCCTCTTCTGAACAAAAAGAATGGCTGGTTGACTGTGATAGCATCTCTGGGTTACAGCACAGCAGCTCCCAGGAGCCAAGCAACTTGGCTATTTAGAGGCCAGATCTCCTGCCTACGTGGGACTGGGCTCATCTTTAGGCCCCTGGAGAAACCACCCCTCTCCAATTGTTAACTGAGGAACAAAAAAATGACATCTGTATCAGAATCTGTTTCATTTGCTAAATATGGAAGACTACAAATAATGGATTTGGGCGTTACATATGTGTGTGTGTAATGTAAATATATGTGTGTTTGCCTTACAAGGGTTATAGGAAGATAAGATTCAAAAAGTCAAAGTGACCTTGTTTGTGCTGAACAAACTTGAAAGAGAAGCAGGCGTAATCATACTTGAAGAATCTGTGTCTCAAATTTGCAATCAAAAGATAAAGCAATGCCAGTGTGGTTTGTAATCCGTCAGTTTTGACTCAACCCACTCATTTGTGGAGAGCGTGGTGCACTCGGGGCCAGCCAGAGATGTGTCAACTGAAACCTAGACACAACCTCAGAGACCTGATGAGGCCCACTATCTCTTCTAGTTTTTACTCGCCTTGCCTCAACTCTTTCTCACTGCCTCTCTCACTCTTTTTTTCTAATCAGGTGAGATTTTATCAGGCCCCCTCTGTCAGTAACCACTATCGGTTGTGAAATTTCAGAAGGCAAAGCGTGTGGGAACCACAGTATCAGTTGTGCTCATCTTGCCCAGCACCTTTACAGACGCGCGGGCGGTTTCTCAAAAGGCGAGAAAAGCTTCACAAAGAGCATATCGGAGGCCGCTTTAACACAAACTGACAGTGGAAATACTTTCATACCCCGTTCAACCTCTTTTCTCTGCCTCCTCCCTTTTCTATGCTTGTTTTCTTTGTGTACCGCTGCAGCCAGACTGTACTGGCTCATTGCAAGATCAATTTACAATGTCAAGAAATAACATTTGCTGAGAGGCCTCCATTTGCATGAATCTGCTGAGCTGATGTGGAGAAGAGATGCGATCTGTGATAGTCTGCTGGCTTAGAAATCCTTATCAATCAGACCATTCTTAGCCATGAATACAAACACCTGAAGGACAAAAAATGGAGCTGAATGATAGCCTCTCCCAGTGGGCCGACATTATGTGCACTATAGTGCCATTCAGTGCAAGTATATTCTTCCACAAGCTAAACTGATGCTGTACAATCAGTATCTTGATCAAAGTTACTTCTTTGCACTTACAATTGAGCTGGCTTATTGAATTTCAGGGTTCTGATAAATATGGCACATCATTAGAGCTCCCAGCACGGATGCACGCTAACACAAAGTAATCCCCTGGGTGCTACCGAGACGCACTCTCTCAGCGAGCAGAAAGGTAATCCAGCTGAGAAGTGGGGTTGTGATAAAAAACTTTGAACCTCAACATGACCTGCTAAAATGTGGGTGGCAGAGGAATGAGTGAAACTTATTCATTCGCTCAAGTGCTGACAGTTTTTTCTACAAGTGTAAAAAAAAAGAAAAAAAAAAGAGACCTTTTGCAGTTGGAGAACTTTCTCAACAGATAAATGAATAATGCAGGTTGTGACAGGGGTTCTCTTAATAACAGTGAATCCACTGTATTAGGCTGCAGCAGTCAATATACTGTACATAAGAGCCTTGAGCGGTTCGCTTTCTTGACGACATTGCATACAACCGAGAGGAGAGTTTGGATCAGAGGATCCCAACAACAGGCGATACGATTGATTCCATGTCCATGCTGTAGCATTGCTTGGTGATATTAACAGTGCCCTTTTTACTTTGAACGCTCTAGGTTTGGACCTAAAGGCCAATTGTTGCCATTTTTTCCTCAGATTGAAGTTAAGTTACAAAACATTATGTGAAGTCCCCATCTAATTCTGCATGAAAGGTTCTGTGTGAGATGAAGTATCATGGAACAGAAATTACGTTTACTTCCCTCATTCACAAGATTTTTGAAGACAGGAAATCATTTGTGATTGGACTTCAGCTATCTGGTTCTTATTTCTAATAGGTGATCTGTTCTTGTCCTCCTAATACCTAGAGGTGCTGCCATCTCTTTTCTTTCCTCCTTCCAAATGCATTAGCATAGCTAGCAGTGCGGGGGCGTCGGTGGCTCCATCAGTAATGTCATGGGCACTTTAACATGATGAAGCACGCCGTGGCCCCGCTGGCATGAATAATTCACATTACCACGCGCCCAGAGAGAGAGAGAGAGAGAGAGGGATTGACTTTGCAACAATGAGTTGTGGGAACAGATGTGTGATTTTTAAGGCGCATGGGCCTCTGTTTTGGGTGAGCGAGCAATTTTAATTCAATTTGATATTTCTCTTTTAAAGTGAGGCGAGACCTTGAGCTGGGCGCGGAAAAATAAATAAGGTGGGATCAGAAGAGGGAGCCATAGTTATGGGGTGGGAGGGGAGAGGGGTGGTGGTCCTCCTCACCATCCATCACAGTGGCACTTCAATGATTGTCAAATAAGTAGCCCTGTCCAAACCCATCTTTTATCATTATGTATGAATGAATCTATCTGGGGATCACATCATCCAGCACATGGGAGGGCTCCATCTCATATACATGATAGGGAGACGATATGGAAATGGGATACATGATAGCAGAATGGTTTGGCAGAAGAGATGGATTCACATCCCTGGCTTGGAGAATGGACCACAATTTGATCTGAGCACTATGTCTACTCTGTCAGTCTTGGAAATAGAAAAAATGTACAAGCTACTGCTCCCATTACAACAGGCACGGCCTCTCTGAACCTAATGCAACACATTCTTTTTTTGTCTACTAATACCTACAGAATAGCTCCTCAAGTGGCACCGACAAATCTCTCTTTTTGCAGAACATGTTCCATTAAAAGTCTTGGAAATATTTAACATAATATTTTCCATGCTTCCAATGCTTTGAGGTTTAGGCAGGTTAACGCATAGTACCTCTGGGCCTTTGGCTCCAAAGCTGACGTGAGAACTTTAATGTAAATAATTCAGCAAAGGTGGGTGAGAACTCTTGGCACGGGATTAAGGAGGCTGTGCTTGCAAAAGCTGCTCTCAATCCATTCCCAAATTGTCACGGGGCCTTCTAAGAGGCAAAACAAACCCACCTTAATCTCTGCTAATCATACTTAAGCATGAATGTTTCATGTGGAAATGCCTGGTTACAATTTAGAGGCTTTTTCTTCATTCCCGGGGTAACCCTGCTACAATCCAGAAATCCTTTTGGCCACAAAAAAGACAAAATGTGATGTAGAGACATCAGATGCGGTACAGTGCACACAGCATGTAAGTAGGAGGAGGCAGAATCCCACATTACAGACACCATCTTTGTTGACTACATGAAACTCAGCAAAATGAATTCAGGCTGCCAAATTTCAAGATGCGCCAAAAGATAAAGCTATTATAAACAAGGAATAAAAAAACAACAAAGATGATAACATTGGTGATTGGTTGTGATTAACATCAGCCGTCTTACTTGTGTCTCAGAAATTCAAATTACAAGCCTGATGTAGGGACCAACCTAATATTATTATTATTCGAGACGGTGCATAACCCAACGGCGGGATGATTACATTTGACTTGCAATGATTTTCCCCCCTGCATGAGAAAACAACAGCTTGGAAAAACTAATAGACATATTCCCCAAAGTAGCTTTGTTGCTCCTGCCTTGCTTTAAATAAATCTCATCACCGCAGTGAAAAATGTTTTGATTTCTCCTGCATTTAGGAAGTGGAGATAAAAGTCCGACCCATCTGTCCCTCAACTTTGCGGGGTGCAGTGCAGTGGAGGGAAGGATTTATCACTCCGCAGCGTGGTAAAGTGCATCTGCATCCGCCACACTGCTCCCACTCACATCATTATCCTCATCGCCTATCACTTCCCCAGCTGAGCCCCCTTTTTGGGAACAGGGGCTGAGACATCGACGGCGGGTAAACACCTTTAAAAGGATCTGACGCCCCGTAATGGAAGAAAAAACACTTCCGTATTGTTCGGGACCCCTGGCACTGTGCTGGGCTTATGGAGGAGTAAGCCATTGTCTGGTGTCACCTAATTGGATCAAGTTTGTGCGTAGAACAGATGTGTATGCCTGGCTGAGGTAAACACTGGACCAAAAGATGCCAGGGCTGAAATTGCTTTGAAAATCGTTTCTGCCTCCATAGAATGGGTTAGAATGGCAGAGAAAAATGCAGTATAAAAGAACATTTGTGGCACAGTCTGAAAAAGTAATAAACACTTTCCCTTTGGTGTTGATTCAAAAAGGTCCCTATTTTGTTTTGTGCATCCAAGGGCCCAGTCATACAGTACATCTGTGCGAAAGGGACTGTGTGGTACACAGAGATTCAGAGCAAGGCTGAGGCAGTTAGCACAGCAGTGTTCATAGCGAGCGAGTGACGGTCCCTGGCAGAGGACAAATTATACCTTGGAAACCAAGTATTGCTGATCTAATTAAGAGCTGGCAAAAGGTGTCATCAGGGTCTGACAGGTTTCAGCCCTGAGTCTTCCCTGCTTGCAGCGAGCTTCTGCAAAAAGTGAGAAACATCGGCATGAACAAAGAGAGATGAAGAGAGACACGCAGCGACAAGGAAGCACCATTTCCAATCAAGCATCTGCCTCCCCTCCGACACAGCTCGATTTAACCTTGAAGAGTAATGAGATCTGACTTGCTTAAATGTTAGCATTCTTAAATTATCAGGAAGTGCCTCCAAGGAGCCGATAATCACTGTGCCAAATTGCTGTGCTTGCTAATTTCATTTCTCCCTAGCATTTGCTTGCAGTTAGTGTCGATTATTCAAGAACAGGCATTTAATGCTGCCAGGTCCCAGGAGTGTTACATTAAAATGTAATAACTTGCAACATAAATGAAAACAAAAACCATTACTTTCTTCCCCCCATAACTTTCTTCCCTCCTCCCTTTTCCTCCGCAACCTTACTCCCTTTCTCCCTCCTCAATCTCTCTCTACTCCCTCCCTCTATGGTGGGAGTTCGAATCTAATTCTCAGCCCATCTGGCAGGCGTAATGAAGGCGGGCCGGGCTTGTGGTGCCCTGCTGCCATGGCTCGACGGAGCAGGAGGCTAGCTGGCAGATTGGGCCAGGATGAGTGGATGGGAGTCGGGGAACCTGCTGAGTGAGTAAGCCAGCCCAGTTAATCTCCTATGTGCCCCGGTGTGATCTGGGCCAAGGCCAACCACACACTGAGGGCACAGTGGCTGGGGTCTGGAGTGTGGATGGTCGCAGGCAGAAGACTGAAGGGGGGGAATCTGGTATTCATTTGCATTCTCTGGCATTTATAAGTGACTCTTCCATCCAAAACAACTTTCAATGAGTGAAACACTAGAATAACCTTCATTATGTAGACTGCAAGCGTCATAAACAACCAACAGTCAGTTTGAGGGTCAGAGCAAAGACTTCTTCAACATAACTCCAACTTAGCCTGTAGTAGGTCCAAGGGATGTTTTGTATTGTAAAACGACTCAGCAGCCGTAAGGGAGATAACGACTTGAATCACGAGACAACTGCATGTGGATGTGATACTGAAAATGTTGGATATATACATCATTAACACCCTGATCCACAATGACACCAGAGGTAAAACAAAATGAGATCTTCTTAAATACAGCACAAGGCCAGCTTGGTCCAACGTGTCAAAGGATACAGACAGTAAAACAAGTAAATTAAACCCCAACAGGTGCAGCCTCAGAGGAAACAAAAGACAAATAGTGTCTTAGCACCATCTGGCACAAGCAGAAGTGAATACGGATTTACATATGGTCAAACATGGCAAATAACAACTGTGAGGTAGGGCAGCACACAGCATTTCAAAGTACACTGGATAAGACTTAGTAATATACACAGTTGCAAAGAACGCTTGCTATAATTAAGAGTCTTGTATGTTTTTTGTGTGTGTTTAATATATGAAAACTATATATTTTTTATTTTCTGGTTTTATTTTGACTTGACAGTAAGTTGAATTTGCAGTGCTGTAAAAAATATTGCTCCATTAAAAATGTGTGATATATTTCTACAGTATCTCCCAGACATGCTGAAACCTCATGCTGCGAGTCAGGCATCTGCCAAGGGGAACAGCAACTGGGAGAGAGCCACTGCTAGACACTGGAAACCCCATGCAATTATGATTAAGCTCCTTATCTAAACACAAACTCCTCTACAATCGCTGCGATCTGCCTACCGTGTGTGAAAGCACGTAGGGGGGAAGTAGCACGACAGCCAAAACCCTGGTGAGAAGCCTGCAGTAGCAAACACTGGCCTGTGTATGTATGTGTGTGTGTGTGTGTGTGTGTGTGTGTAAATGTATTTACCAATGCACTTTACTAAGCCAAGCTGCTATGACCTTAAGAAGCCATATTTTGTTTGCGCTGCAGTCAGCACACCAAATGCTAGTTGAGCACATTGCAGGAAATTTGTACCTGCTCGGTGCCTCTGTTTGCCCAAAAGGCAAACCACAGCATAGGCAGCGCAACATAGAGGCCGCTTAGCCCAAACTGAAGGCTTTTAGCATTGGCAAGGCGTGGGAGAGAAAGCGAAAGATAGAACAAAAATTTGATAGGCGGACAGAAAAAAACAATCTATGACAACATAGCAGGAAGCTAGGCTGACAAAAACAGCAGGTTTGGGCCTCTGGAGAAACCACAACACTGTCATTAACAGTTACTCTCCTCATAAACACACCAGCATCAGCTGGAAGTATAATTGCCCCTGCTTCTCCTGTAATCTTATACCTTACCTGCTGTTACTGTCAGACACCTTCTCCACTGAGAGAGACAGAGAGACAGCGAGAGAGACACACAGAGGGGAGGAGGAGGGGCTGTGGTGAATGTGTGTGTGTGTGATGAAGTTGGAGGCAGGGTAGGTGTTGCTTGTGTACTGTCAGATACAAAGTAAGGAAAGTAAGATGAGGGGTGTAGAGAGAGAAGAAAAAGGAGAAAATGCCAGGAAATCAAATGAGTGTGTGTTGCACACTGCAATCCCAGGAGCAAGGCTCAGGGGCTGCCATGGAGGGAAATCATGTTCCTTTCGTTGAGTGATTAGAAGACGAGTGGCAGAACATGACCTACTTAGTATAACTTTTTTTGTACAGGTTTTGGAAAAGGTACTCATGCAGGAAGAGTCAGAGAGGCAGGTGGGGGTTTTAACCCTAATAGATTCATAGAAACATTAGAGATAGCAGGAATAAATGCTAGGGGGTGTTTGTGAATATGGAATTAAGTCTCTTCATCTCATGACCTCTCAAACTCAGACAAGGGCTTGCAGTCATCCTCTATGCTTTGGCTTTGCAGCCAAAAAGCAAAGATGGATGCGTTTGATCGTGCAGATATGCAAGGGTAAAATGCAAAACAAAATATGAATTAAACATCATCTGACACCATCTAAAGGCTACAAGAGGAGGTTTTAGTACCTTTAAAATTAGCCTGGAAAGTGTAGTGGGAGGTGTGAATATTGAGAGAGCAGGAAAAATCTGTGACTGAAAATGTCAAAGTGTTGTTTAGTTTCTCTGCCCTATTACAAACCCATACTGAAAATCCACTGAGAACACGAAAAAGGAACGTTTTAGCTCTGCTGTAGAAATGGGCTTGCCTCTGGCTCTTCTTAATTTCAGCCTTTGTTTGTGCAGCGTTGGGGAGCTCTTGTGGGTTTGCGGGAGACCCGCAAGCCTTTTGTCTCATCAGTAGAGGTGGTTTCTGCTTGGTGCCTGCAGCGATCTGTTGGCGTATGCCTTTTGTTCTACCTCTCCATGCGAGATTTGGCCACGGGTTGCAGATAACAGGCAACACAGCAATCACAGGAACACCACTGTTTGTTTCCCCTACAACAACTGTTAGCGCTTCGGGAAGTGGTGTTGGAGTGGGAGATGACGCTGTGAGACTGAGAACATCGCGAGACATTTGGAGATCCATTATGGCGCTGTGCTCTGCTGCACGAGAGAAACTAACCACAAAACCAAATAAAACAGACCCGGCTATCTTTCTAGGATTACCACTGCAAATTCTGGATAACCAGGAAGACATTATGGGTGAGGAGTTCCATAAGCTGTGTGTCTTGAGTCTGCCACAAAAAAACAACCACAACGAGACCGGTCCACCAAGACTGACAACTGGACCACATTAACCATTAAGCATAAACTCAATCCTGGAAATACTGCACAAAGACCCAAAAGAACTCGGTCACCAATTGAGACTCAACACACTCGCTTCCCAAGTAGAAACCATCTTGAATGAAAACTATGAAAGAAACCATACTGGACGTCCAGAGCTACAGCATGAACAACAATTTTATACCCACAGGAGTAACAAGATCAACCTCAAGACAACCCGGAACAAGCAATGACTGACATACAATTTCACCACATTCACTGTAGCTGAGCCAGAAACAATAATAGACCAAGACCTATTGTTGCCAAATTTGAACTTTCTAAATAAAAAAAACTTGTTAAAAAAAGAAAGGGAACATAAAGGAAGGATTTACGGGATGAATAACAAAAACGCATGGGAACCCTAACCCTAACCCTAACCCAAATACACAGACAACTTTAACAATACAGCACCACCGCCTGGCTGTAGCTTCACTATCTAACCATCTATCTAATGTATGTATATATGTATGTGTGTGGATGATTGATATGTAAATGTGGGATAATTAACTGCATGTATGTAAACACCTAATATAACTCATGTATCAACTGAACTACAAACTGGAAACAACATTTTCAGAAAATACTACTGTGACTTAAGCACTGACAAGGGGATAACAATTAGAAATAGAAATGTTCACTAACAAAAGACAAAGCACTGCTGTTCAGCACTGCTTAAAATAAATAAGGACCCAGCTTAATAAACACCTACATCAAAATCATCAGCAAAGCACTAGCAACCCAAATTCAATCAGTTATCTCATCCCTTATTCACCCAACTCAAACAGGATTTATTAAAGTCAACATTCAACAAATAAAACACACTGTCTTTTCAAGCTAAAAAATATATCTTACCAAAATGATTTTTTAACTATAATCCTTTCAACTAAATATTGAGAAGGCATTAGAAAAAGTACACTGGACATTTCCTGTTAAAAAAGTGGCTTTGGAGTGTCATTTATACAATGGATTAAAACATGTTACACTAAACCAAGGGCAATCATTGTGACTAACAACCTAATATCCACAGAGGAACCAGACAAAAATGTCTACTCTCACCTTTTCTATTTTCACTTTTTATCAATCAACATACCAAAGCATCTGAATCAATCAATAAATACATCAAATATGCCTATATACAGATTATTTAGTCATATTCCCACAAAAACCAAAACCACCATTCTACCAATACATGGAGATAGCTCTGATACTACATCACAAATCCCCCATGTATGACTGCTGGCAACATCACATATTTAGGTATAAAATTCTCCCCCAAGCTATCAGAGTTTACTTCAATTGAAAAAAACAACAACTTGAATAGTTCAATTTGAGTATGCTCAACAATTCTCAGATCTACTCTGCTGCCGATGAGTTAATGCCACAACACAAGCATAAATGTACATGAAGGCATGTAAGTGGGGAAAGGAAAGGAAAATAAAAAGGAAAGTGGAAAAGGGGTATAATATGAATGTGTATGTGTATGAACAGAGAGATTTAATATCACTAAACCAAACCCATCCTGCAAAACTCATCTGGAATGCAACCAAACAAACAGACTATGTCCTCTGCTTGTTTATTCATTTCTTTTAATTATTTTGTTTTTTGTTGTTTATTTCTTGTCATCACATGCTGTCCTCTGTTACCTATCTGTGTACTATTTTATGTTTTTTTTTAAACCGCTATATATATATATGTCTGTATGTCTATATATTTATGCACTAAGTGGTGAATTTAAAAAAAATAGTTAAAAACATGTGTTATGAAGAAGGGAGAGTGAAGGACAACCGAGACATATGTTAGGAAAAGAAAAAAAAATATTTTTTTAGTCCTGCCCAAACTAAAATGGCTTCCTCTGGATTCCTTGGGGTACATTGGCAATGCTGCAAAGCCTGCTTCTTTAAATGACTAATATTACACTTGTGGCACTGAATTAATAAGCTGCAGCATGATAAATCTCTATGATTTATTATGTTCCCTCCAGTGTATAATCAAGTTGAAGGAGAGAGTGAGAGAGAGTCAGACAGAGGGAGATTGGAAGAGACAGAGACATAGCTGGATCTGAATTGAGACACAATAGATGAGGCCCTTCCTCTGCACAGCTGAATGGACAGGCTTACATAGCTTTGAATGAGAAGTGTGAAACAGTCAGCCACCGAAATCAGTGGGTGGTGTTTAGCAGAAGGAAGGTGATTAAAATACCACAAAGTTCAATGTGCAGCACGCCGTGAAATATGACATATGGAACTGCCAAAACAGAACTAGCAGACGTTCTTTTCCCCCCAAAACGGTATTTTTCTTTTGGAAGCATGACTTCCCCATAAGGGTGGTTTATGAGAATATCACACCTCTATGGAAGTCTCATCCCACAATCCACAGGAGGCTTTCTCTCCCTCCTGCCTACTTCTGGTGGGCTGCCATCGTATTCTTTCCTCGTTCCCAGATAGATGTTTGTAATTGGAGCTCTAATTTATGATCGGGCCTTGGTGCAGGATAATGATATGGAGCATTGTAATTTGCTGATGCAAATTGTACGTTATAATGGGGAGCCATAAAAGCCCCAGCAACATCTCGGAGACTTGCCAAACACCCTGAGCGTTCATTACAGCCCTCATTAAAACATCCACGTCGGCATTGGGAGCTCTTACAAATGGAAGGAGCATGTAATTGCTGCTTGATTGTGGTATATGTAACATATGATAAAGTGGAATTACCACTTTATTTGTCTACAGTGTCTGTGAAACTTAATGGGGAGAAAGCCTGCAGTAAACAAATCCTCAGAGCATTTTTTGATTGTTACATTATAGGGCTATTTGTTTAAAGTAGGGCAAATGTGAGTTAGGGGACAGTGCATCCAGGACAAACTAAGAGTGATGATAATCAAGGCTGGGCTTAGGGGGGTAAAACTAATGCTTTTACCCATGAGAGACTGTGTTTCATTTGGACTAGCTCCAACATGGGTGATAGCATAGGGGTTCGTCTGGGAATACATTAACTGGATTTAATATAAGAAAAGATCAGTATTGTACTTTTTCATTACCGGGCACCAAAGTCATCATCACACATTTGCTTTAAGGGTGGTGAAACTAGATTGGAAAAGGTTACAATGAACCATTGAAAGCACCTTTCGTGGAAACGTATTTTGTATTAATGCTGATCTTGGCCTTTGGAGTATAGCTTCTAGCCGTTTCCAATCGTTGATCTCAATTCAGTCCTAACGAAGGGGGTATGTGGAACGCGGCGAAGCTGAACGTCCCAGCTCTTAAGCAGCCTTAAGAGCAAAGCCAAGTGGCAAAAGCAATTAAGAGTTCATTTAGAACAACTGAACTATGCTGCCGCCGTTTTTTCAGTGGCCTGGTCAACACTAATTCACAGTGTCGCCTTTTTATTCAAATGACCTCTCCCTGAGTCCCCTTTGTGTTGGTACTGTTCTAATGCATCTCCATTAGAACAAAACCTGAGCTGCATTACTGAAAATGTAGTTTTCCTTCCTCAACTCTGAATGATAGCAGACCTCCTCCACCAGAGCTGTGTGTGCTCAGCCACTGGAAAAGGATTTTCAGCCGTGTCATTCAGCCGGGGCCCCAGAAGCCTGCAGCCTTTATCTGCAGACCCGTTGATTGATGTGTTGTGGGCCCTGCTGTGGTTAACAGCAATTTTTATCTGTTGCTAGCGGCAACAGCCCAGGTCCCTGATGTGCAGAAAGCAGCAGGGCCCAGGATCTGAAGCTGGACCGCACACAGGGATAAACAAATAGGTTTTTCAAGGCGGACAGCCCTCATAGAGAGGCCCCTGACAGGCAGCGCCCCACCCCAAGGCCAGGACAATGTCAGGGCCCCAGCCCACTCCTGCTGGGCTCTTGGTTTCCTTCACTAATTTTCACCATGTGCAGAGCCGGTGGTATGGAGACACCTGCACACCCCACTGAAAAGTAAACAGAGGAAGAGACAGAGAGAGGCAGACAGAGTGAAATACAGAAAAGAGAATCACAGAGAGACCCACAGAAAGAAGAAGCCATGGCTTTCTGTTAATGCTCTGTGTGTTGCCATTAGTGATAGCCACAAAAAAATCTTGCTGCAAAAATTATTCTAAATATAAGATATAATTTATACTCAATTTCCTTTCAATCGCTGTGTTTAACATTTAATCCAGTGAATCTATGTCATTTTGTTAAATAAAGCGTGACGCTTTTAATGGCTTCTATTATAATTAAGTAACATAATCCTTGTATTCGATAAAGATCTTGTAAAAAGCCTCGTCACTCAGACAGGGGAGTGTATTTGCCACAATGTGGAGGTCGTGAATGCCAAATCAATTAAAACAAGGCTGTTTAAGAATGCACAAATGACTCTGAGATGGCTCTGTTTAGAGTGTAGACTCATTTAGCGTTAAATATGATTATGACAACCCGAGCAGGGGAAATGAAGGAACGGGTGTGTCTGAGAGCTCCGAGCACTCTCGCTTAACCCAAACACTCCGGCTAAGGTTTTACTCCCTGACATCGCAGAGATAAACCTTCCCAAAACAGACTAGTCAGATTATACTGTCACAGACAAAGCTCTATGCTTTTATCGTGCGTGAAAACATGAGCTGTGGCTTGGCCTTGGGTGGTTTTAAACGATGGGGGGTGGGAGACTGAATCACTTCATCTGAAAGGAAAGGGAGGTGTGTTGTCTTTTTCACTTAGCTAAAACGTCTCCTCCTCTATACAGTATATCCAGCCCAAGGGGTAGTGACAGGATGGGCAGATAGTTGCAGTGAGATTTTTTGACATTTTCTCTGTCTCTTGCAGCCCGTATCTCCCAGGAGCAGAGGGGGATGTTGGGTTCTTTATCAAGGAGCCCCTGAGAGGATGATAAATCGCCAGAGCCTGGGCCCATCTCCTGCTGGAACAACAAGCAGGTAGCAGCGCAGGAAACAAGGCACAGATATTGTCTCCCAAACACAGCCGAGGCTATAATGAAGCCTGCACAAAGCAGACAGGAGAGACTCTGCCTGATAAACAATTCCATATCCAGTCTTCCACAGAGAGCGAGATAGCGAGTCTCAGTCCTGCTGCTACATATCGCTACTGGACTCAACGGTCCAGAGATTAGCCCTCACCCCTGAATGGGGAATGAAGGGTAGGTGGGGGCAGCAGGTGGTGGGAAATGATTTCAGGTCCAGCAATGTCATCAACTGGAAAAACACGTGTTTAGAACAAATAACTGAAGGGAGGTCGCAGTTTCCCTACCAAGTGAAGTCAGTTTGTTGAGACAGAGCATGGATCTGTTATAATGCAGTTGATTATATATTAATAATGATTATATATGTGTGTATAATTGATCGCGTTTAAAGCAGTTATCAAATAAAATAATTATATATTAACAATTAAAACTATTAACACTGGTTTGCTATTAGTGTATACACACACACACACACACACACACACACACACACACACTCTCTCTCTCTGTGTTAGTTTCCTATTGTCTGACTGCTGAGTTCCTCTTTGCAAGAATAAGTCATTGGCCTGCATTTTTTGGCACATTTGAAAAAGACATTTTCCCCAAAAACAAATCCTAAAATATGTGAGTATTCAATCAATCAGCAAAACGTTTCTGCCACAAGAAGCTTAATAGTTCTAAATATGTGCATCAGCTTGCAGAAACTCATATCAATTTACTAGAAAGCACTACCAATACCAACATTTGGATTTAATTAGCATTCAGTTAGCAACTTTATACAGTAACTGTCACTTGTGATGAAATATTAGTTAGACATATTTTCTATGTTAGTTTTTTAAAGAAACAATAAAGTGAAGAACACGAGATGAAACAAAGTGTAATAGAATAATGAGGATACATGATGAAGGATACATGCTATGTTTCTGCAGAATCTGTGCTGAGTTATATTACATAGTATGTGCAGCATTTTTTCACTGATTAATTCAACTATAGCATACAATGTGTTCTCTATGTAAGCATTTCAACACAGCGTAAAGATATTTGCTGAGTCTAAAACACTCTGCTGGCTCCAATTTTCCCTTTTCATGAGTCTAGCACTAAAGCACCAAAGCTTCCTTTACATTCTTGTGTAAACCATTCAAATGAGGCCATTCAAGCCTGGCAGGCAACATAAGAAAGGAGACATATGGACGCATCAACGAGAAAAGGCGTTATCCCCCACAGAAGTAGAAAACAAACTGTCAGGAGAAATAGCCATTGCTACCTCTTAGTGCCTTGTGACAGATAACCAGCCTCCATCTACAAGCTTGATTTTTAGATTGTTTGTGGAGAGAAAGAGCAGTAGTTGGCGATCAGTGCCAGAGGCCAGCCAGCAGATAGCCACATCCGTGCTGTTGGCAGCTAGTGCTACTGCCTGCACCCTCTACGCCTGCCTCATTGAACCTCACAAACCCCCTCCCCACTTCACAAACAGTCCTCCACCCACACACCGTACATAGCCTCTCTCTTCCTCTTCCTCCAGCCATAACACTCTAACCAGCCCCTGGCCTTATCCTTGTCCTACTCCTCCTCCCATACTCATTCAGCCTCTGCCTGCAGTTCCTTGGAGGCTGCCGACCCCCCCCCCCCCCCCCTTCAAAACCATCATACTGTAAAGCCTAGAAGCACTTACAGATAAGGAGACCCCTGAAATCAAGCGGGCCCGGCAGCAGAGCAGATTGAGAGTCAGAGCTCAGCACCCAGGAGGTGCCCAGAGGCTACAAACGCTGCAGATAGCACCACTGGATAGCCAGAAAGGGGAGCCAGACAACATGAAACTTCCTGCCCTTGTTACTGGACTTCGCTTGCACAATGCCCCCGCCCCCACACCACCATGCCCCCTCTACATCCATTTCTGCCCTCTCCCTGTGACTCCCCCTTTCTCCTTTCAGATAAAGAGAAGGCCTCGTTCCCTGCCGACTCAAACTGACAGCTCGAGCCAAAGGGCTCCACACGCTTTTTTGGAAGGTCTTGTTTGTTTTCATCCATCTGTGAGCATGCAGCCGCTGGGGAATAGGAATGTGACATGTTCTATTAAAACAAAAATTTAAAAAAAGATTGCACAGAGATCAATGTCTTTTGAAGTTAAGCTTTGTTCAGCGCTTTAACTGCAGTCCTTTGAGGCAGATTAACGATGACAAACCATTTATAGTTGTTTTGTTTGTCTGGATGATTGCTTCCAAGCTGCAATAAGAACTGCCATATGCCACTCATCAGCTAAAAGTAGCACACTTTAAAGAATGTTCCTCTTACGAGTTCCCCTTTAAGCAAAGGACATAAAGGACGACCGCTGTCTCTATTACCCAGAGACTAGACACATCATTGAAACAATGGGAGGGGAAGAGCGCAAATTTACGGTTTGAAAACGCACTGGGGCAAGGCAACAGATGCTTTCAAGGGATAAAAATAGTTATGCTCTGACAATTTTTAAGAAGTGTATGTTTGAAAAGATTAGACTGATGGTTTTCAAGGCATCACTAAACATTCCTCTCAGGCACATTTACCTTGAAAAATACCCACAAAAAACATCTCACTGACTCCTTATAAGAGCCAATAATGTAATAACTGCCAATAATGTGATCATTTTTCCATCTGTAATGTAATAACTGCCAATAATGTAATACAATTTCTGAAACAATAACATAATAACTTTTTGTGCAAAATGTAATAAGTTATGAAATTATTGACTGATTATTACATTATTAGCTGGGTAAAAGTAGAGCAGATAATGTAATATACTTATATCACTATGTTTAACTTTTATTCATTATCAATTGTCAATCAATTGTCAGACGTCCGTAATACTTAATTCTATTGTTGATTCTTTCAAAGAGCTGCTCAAAAACCTGACCAACGCTGAGAAAACACACACACACACGCATGCATACGCACACACACATTTGTGCACGTGATGATGTTTTTCAGAATACTGTTCTGTGAGCTCACATTATGTGCATGCACCTGGTTTTTACAGTATGTGTGCAGGTTTTGAAACTAATTATGTAGACTCATTTGAAACTAGTCTACATAGTTAACGGAAAAATAGTGAGACTCTATTAAATGTCCCCAGCACTGTCAAATCTAGATTGAGAGATAACTCAATCATATTTGATAAGATTTCTGTTGATAGGTACTGACCTCCAGGCTCATTGACATTGTAGTGGATTCTGGAGGTTGATCATAGAATGAACTTTAGGGTGAGCTAGAGGGCCAGGCTCACCATATGTCCTCTGTAAATCATTTTCCCATGTCCCCTGCACATACTCAAAAAGCAGCATTCTATCCACACGAACTCTGAATGATCAAGGTCAAGATCTGCATTGTACATGTCATTGGTATTATCACATTGTCATACATAGAAAAGAATGATCCTATAGTCAGTCAGCCACAGTCAGATTTGTTAGATTCAATTAGAATGATGTCACAAATGTGTATATTCTCTTGCACTACATATATAAGAAATGTTAATCTATATGCATGTACCTCAACTTAATAAACTGTATTTATTCATTTTTTTATTATTTATTTATTACTTTATTGGCAGTAATTATAATAATGGCAGTTATAACATAATTGCCTGCTACACTCCTTTTAATGCACATGTCAGCCAACAAATCACCAGACATGTTTAACTGCTATGGCTCCTCATGAACGTGTAAATGCACATGCATTTCTGTCGCGGTGAGAAATTGTATTTATTGCATATATGGGCGGGCTTTTAAAAGGCTTTTAGGCATATTGTCGGTTATGTGAGCAAAAGGATCTTCCATTGACAGTCACCGGAGGAAGATATAAAACTCTGACAGCCAAATTGCAGCACCGGCAAATGGCTCTGATCGATGCCAATAAAACGAGGCTCTTTTCACCAAGGTAGCGCAGGACACCTTCCCACAATTTAATCAGTCAGTCAGCCAGAATTAATGTTCCTAATATCATGATTTCTCCATTACTCTATTTAACATAATTAAAATGTCGAGTGCCGGGGCCATAAAGCGGGTCGTTGGAGATTGTAATTCTGCCGTAAAGCTATGAAGCATGAAAATGTCACTTACCGAGTAGCCGCGGCCTGACAACGAGTGAGTGGAACTCTGTAGGGAGAGAGAGGAGAACAGGGATGACCTTTAAGGAGCGTTTCACTCGCTGACACAGACATGATGAAGCAGCGCCGCTTTAATATCAATATTCACGTTAACCTTTTACCCGCCCCGCCATGTACCCCACACCCGCTCACCACTCCCATACATTCTGGCCTCCACCACAGGGATAGCTGTGGTGGAGCTGCTCCCCCTCTAAACATAATCACGGCCTGCTGAGAGACTTAATTTGAACTGTCTTAGGAATACACTGTGAAACACCATGATTATTTGGTAAAACTATAATTAAAATTGTGCACAATAGTGATTTTAAAGGTACACTAGGCAAGATTTATTAGTTGGTGTTTGTAAACATAGATTTCGAAAGTTGGCCCCTCTTCCCCAGCAGCGAACTGTGAAGATAAAAGAGAGACAGAGAGAGAGACAGAGAGAGAGAGAGAGAGAGAGAGAGAGAGAGAGAGAGAGAGAGAGAGAGAGAGAGAGAGAGAGAGAGAGAGAGAGAGAGAGAGAGAAAGAGAGAGAGAGCAGTGGTGTTGGAGCTCCTGCACACACACACACACACACACACACACAGAGACACACACACACACACACACACACACACAATAATACAGGTGATGCGCAGCAGGTCAGGTCCATATTAAGTGTCAACACATATTTGTTTGAATTCACCTGCTTCTGTGGTGTCGAGAGTGCCGACTGACATTGACAGACACATGAGTGTGAATCCATCATTTGCATTAGTAGATAATATGATAAAACACACCTCGATACAGAAATTGTTGTTTTTTTGGATTAGGTAACCATCCAGATTCCCCGGTTGCTTAACATGTCATATCCTCTTATTCCATCTTATGATTTTCCATGTATTTGTTTTGCCATCAAAACAAACAGCAATGAATAAGAGTGGCATCAAGAAGGATTTCTGGACAAGCAAAATACTGTACATGCTTTACAGGAAACGTTATGTCATGTTCATCATTAAACATTTGACATTAAACATTTTGTGCTGCATTTTGTGTCTTTCTAAAAATGGTGACTGTCCAATGTTATATGTTCTGTTATATACGCCCCTTCTGTACTCAGGATAAATATCTCTTCATGGTTTTAGGGAGGTGATTTGGCCGATCAAGCTCCTCCTGCGTTTTCTAATGCAGTCCTCTAAATGCTGAACAAGAACAGGATGGAGACAGAAAAGGCTTGGTTTTGTTCTGTTCTCTGGCTCTGTCTGTCAGCGCCCAGCACGAATACCAATCTCCAAATCCCTCCCTCCACTTCCACTTTTCACTGCTTTTATTCCTCTGTCTAGATTGGCAATTTCTCCCCCCCTGGTCTCTGGAGGGGACTTTTCTGCTAGACCAATTTCATCCATAGTTCCACCTTCAATCCAAACGACCTCCCCCACACCTTCACCACGACTGCCTCCCTTGTTTTGCACCCTCCCAGTGCCCCTCATCCATTCTCCCACACCTGCTCTAGGCCTCAGCCCTCATCAACGCCTGTGTGCCCCTCTGATTCGCAGGACGACTCCTGTGGTGACGATTAGGGAGGAGTCCTGCCACGAACCGGAAAGCTGGCTCTGCGGGAATCAAAAGGCTATTCCCTGCTCTGCTCAGCCTCTCTGCTCCCTTCACTTTCACCACCAAGGAGGAGGCCAAAGAAGAGGGGAGGAAGATCTGCACAGAAGGCAAGAATTTGTGGACACAAAAGGGCCAAAAGTGTGTTCAAGGGGGGAATGTGGTCTGTTGTCTATGTGTGTCTGTGTGTGTGTGTGCACATTGTGAGTATATGCATGTGTTTGTGAGTGCATATGTGCATAGGTGGTGGGAGGCCAAGGCCATTTGGAATTAGCCTTACTATGTAGAGTTCATTCAACTTGGAGCATTCTGAGTAAAAAGAGAGGCTTATTTAAATGATAATGAGGGACAATCCATTGGATTTAGTGCTGGTGAAGGGAGGAATAGAGGGGAGGGAAAGGGGGGATCCATTAAAACGCCAGCGGTTCATAAGCCATAGGGTCGGCATACAGCTAAACACTCTCTCTTAAAAGCCATTATACATGGCTCTCAATGGATTTCTGCAGCGCTTAGGACTTCAAAAGGATTTAAGAACCCGCCCCAGAGAGGGAGTGTGGGGGAGGGAGGTAGGACGAGCGTGTGTGTTTGTGTGTGCATGTGTGTGCATGTGTGTGTGTGTCTGTGTGGTGATTATGGTGGTTGGTGGCGAGAGGGATGGGGCGGATGCTGGCGGCATTTAAGGGTTAACTAAACAGCTCCGGAGAAGAGAAATGTTGCTAAATCCACCCCCTAATCCTCTCCCCATTTCCATGCCCCCTCCTCCACTCTCCTTACTTAAAAAAAAAAAAAAAAAGAGAGAGAGAGAGAGAGAGAAAACAAGTAAAAAGAAAAACATGGCGACAACAGGGGAGGGTCCAGTCCATCTTTTTCCCAACCCAGACTATTGGTTTTTGTCGTCGAAGGGAGAGGCGGGCCTGTTGGAGCATGATGGGGCTGGGGATGCAAGCATCTATGGCCTCTGTGGCAGGGAAATCAGGTAGGTGGGTGGATTTGGGTACATGTGGGTGGGTGTGGGTGGATACGGGGGTGGGGGGGGGGTGGAGGTGGTAGAGACCCTGACAGCACAACTGCCGCCCTCTCCTCTGCAGGACCCAGATGCAGTGGAACCCACCCCCTCCCACCACCTCACATTTCCCTAATCCCTGTGTGGCTTAGTGCCGGGGCACCGCTGCACCACAGGCACAATTACCTAGTCAAAATAAACAGATAAAGACCCAACCATGGCAATGAACAAACAGCATCCCCTGCATTTTTTTTTTTTTTACCCCCTGCTCCCAAATTGATGCATGACTGTTTTTACAGGCAGGCAGGCGGATGCGTCCGCATGTCGCATTCGTCTCTATTTCCTTTGGCGGTAAGACAAGAGAAATCCATTTTACTCGTTGCCGCCGCGGCATCATTAGTTAAGAGCTCCTAAAGCTGGGGAGCCACTTTGATGTGGTGGAGCATGTTTTACGAAAATTAGTAGAGCTCTCGGTGCGGTGGCGGAGATTTCATGGAGCTGAAAAAATTTGAAATGTAGGGGAAGACGGTGACACGGTGTTGGAAAAGAATCTTGCTGTGTGTTCCATGGCCTTCACTTAGTGGAAAACAAGAGCCAGCTGAGAGACAGACAGACAGACAGACAGACAGATAGAGAAATAGCAAGACATGCAGAGGGAGTGAGATGGATAGATATGGGTGGCATGGCTACAACGATCAGTGTCTGTGCGCCATTTATTTGGCTGAAGATTAGAGAGACATGCCACATCTAACACCGTCGGCGATTACAGCACGCAATTTTCAACAGTACCCTCCCTCACCAACACCACCTCCACCACTTCCACCCTCACTCTACCCCCCAACCCCCCCCCACCTCATCCGTGGCCCCCCTCCTTCTCATTCTTGTCGTATATCCCTGTCAGAGCTGTCAACTGGCGTCGGTCTTTTATCTGACAAGCACGCCTCTTCCTCCTGACTTTTTCATTAAAAGACATCCTTTTACACAAATTCAAGAGAAATAGTGCGAAGGGGAAGAGGGGGGAGTGTGCACGAGAGAAACAGAGCAGCGAAGCTTAGAGAAAAAAAAGGATAGAGATGGGTAAAATTAGGCTGGGTGATTTTTTTTATTTTTTCATATCAGGGTGGGTTTTCAATTGCAATGCTGAAAAGCTTAAAACAATGTATTTAATAAGTTCATTAAAATCTTTTTCTTTCCATCATTTTACCCCTGCTGGAAAAGGAAGCCTGCATATTTTTTCTCCCCCCTTCTTTCTTTCTCTCTCTCTCTCTCTCTCCTCCTGCTGCTTTCGTCAGCTAAATGAACAGCCTGATTGAATTTAGTTAGGTTTGGGAGGCCTGCTTGACAGGCATTAGTTAGGAAGCATATTTCTACATTCATTTAAAATGAGCCGCTTGGGATTTTGCATAAATTCTCATTACTTTCCCTGTATCTAAATTGCATTATTTCATCCCTTACGCTGAACCAATGCCTGGCCTCCATTTTCCTTTGCCACCTACTCATCCTCTAAATGGGCTGGCATATGGATGCCGGCGCAGGGATAATTGGAACAGTATTTTTAACTCATTCCATTCTGGGGTCGGTGAGGTCATCCCGCACCTGGCTGAACTGCGTTAGGTCATGTCTACGTTTAACTGTGCCATGCTTTAAATAATACCAGACCAACTAGGTGATGCTGTGTGACCGGCCTAATCATTCCTGTCCATGAGCTGCCAGCCAACTAGTTTTTTTCCCAATGCACAGGGGATTTATGAGGTGAGAGCTGGAAACAGCAGGAGCTACTGCACCAGCTGCCCTCTGATCCCAGTCTCAATGTTGCTGTCGTCTACCCACTCTCTTTGCCCCACCTCAGAGGTCCCCTGCCTTGGCCTCTGAAAGTGGATAGCGTGGCTCTCTGTAGGAGGTCTGTGAGAAAGGGAAATGTCTCGTCCGAGGTCTCACCTCACTGAGCTGCTCCTTGGAGTTGCTCCTGTGCGGTCGGCTGAGCTCCTGCACCGTTTCATCCTCGCTGACTTTGACTGGACGTAGCGCCAAAGGTTTGATCTGCAGTGGACACAAAAAAACAGGATGTCTTTGTCGTGCTCTTACCTCATTTCAAACTGCTACATCTACAACTAAGGAATATATCACGAGACGCAGTGATTTGTGGTGACTACACTATGTGCTAGAAGCTCCAATATCACTGTAAATCCCTGCAGAGTGGTTTATTACTTTCATAAATTTGCAAAAAAGAATAACATTGTTATTAGAAGACCATGCCAGTGTTGGTTTGCCAGTTTAATACCAATGCACTTTAAATGACCAAAAACCAAATGTTTGCCAAAATCATGTAGATTTGTATACATGTACACAGGTGTAACCCTAACCCTGTATATATACACATTCAGATGTAACAATAGTACATTTGCAGGAAAATATATTACTATTATCCACCTGAGAATGTTTTTTTACACAACATTCAGTAGCATATATCTAATTATTAATACATGAGGAGCCATTAAACACATCCATAGGAAATTAAAAAATATGTTTTTGACTCATTTGTGCTGGATGTTTGTTGTTTACCACCAGCACATGAATGCACTGCTATGCAATAAGATGTTACCCTAATGAATCTTTAATAAAACTGAGCACTATGTCCATTGTGGTGCATTATATTGATTGATTTCATCCCTTGTTGAATGTATAGAAATCTATGTGGCTGCCCGGAATCCCCACAGTGGTAATGCAGAAACCCTAACCCTAAACCCAAGTACAATAACACCTACTTACTAATCATTAAACAGTATAAATGTGGCTAATATTAATGAGCTATAATTTAATAATTGTATGATATGTTGATATTTGAATGATTAAATATTGTTTAATTCGATGAAATAAAGCTTAGAACTTATAAGTAATAATAAACTACTTGGTTTCTTCTCAAAACAAGAGCAGAGCTTTTTGGATTGTACATTGATATTTATATGACGTCTCACACATTCTTGGGTTTGAGTTTGAATCATCAATAGGACAAAAATGTTTTAACCTGGGGACACAAAGTTAAGTTACAGATGCCATCTTATTTCCTGCTGTTCTGTGATCTGTAAACACAGCCACAAGTTGGGCAGCTATGCATAACAATACAGCATAATAACAATGGCTTCAACTGACTTTCAATGGGTCCTTGTACTCCTAACCTGAGGGAAACACAAAGTCGGTGTGTGGCCTCACAGCTCAGTGTCAGTTTGTGCTTTGGTTAAATGCAAAGCAGAACTGGCTGTAGCCAAAACACCTGCAACACTAAACCTCAACCCACTGCGGCTAGTGATACCATCCTACAACAATAACACAGCATCAATACTGTAGTAAATCCAGCTGTGATTCACTATTATAGTACAAACTCCACCATGAATTCCGTTGCATCTTTTGTGGGTTGTGTAGAATTTGACCAATTTGAAGGAATTACTCCTCTAATTAGTATTATCCAGCTCTGGTATGATGGAGGTTCCTTCCTGTTCCATGTTTTGCACATGCAATAATAATAACATTTGCCTATATGCAACAAACAGATTAAAGCTTTGTTTATATTTGTATGAGACACCGTGGAGCAGGCCTCCATAGATGTGCATGAGCTACTGGCATGCACAAAAGCGGTTATGCTCAACGTGTTATTGGTTGCAGTATTCTCCCAAATGCCAGGATACGTTCAAACAAAATATTCTAATTGAGTGTAACCCTTGTTTAACTCAAGCATCACGCTACAATCCTGTAGCTACAAGTTTGTATTGTGTGCTTGCTTTAACCTCAGCCTACATACAGTTTAAAAAAAGAATATAATTGCTGCAAAGGTAGAATCAGTAAAAAGTCTGGATCCACTGCTGGATTCTCTCTAGAGAATCCACATCCACTCTATTTCTCTTAGTTCATTCACATTCATTCCATATACAAGGCCAAAGGAAACTCCTTGAGGTCAGTAAAACAAAAGAAAACAAGAAAACATGTAGCTGAATTGTGAACAGACAAGACAAAACAACTATACACACTTTCACCTTCACCGAGGCATTTTACAGAATGCTTTCATTTTCATTTTATATCTGCTGTTTTATGGTCAAATGAATAGAAAATTTTCAAATACTAAATATCAGTTGTCGGCAGCTTAAATGTACAAATGTCAGTAGCTGCATCCAGCCACCCACGTCATGGTAACCCTAATGCCAACATGGATGGCTTGTTTTATTACAGCCCATCCAGACCCACCACTTGGCATGCCTCCAAATTCCCAGCCAGATGGGAGGTTGGCGAGCTCGGCAAGAAAGACTCTGTGCTGGTGCAGCACCAACCAATCACAAAGTCCCGTGCTGCTTCCCCACCTTGGAGTACAGTGGCGATGGCCGCGGGGTGTAATCCATTTGACTAGCAGTTTGCGTGTAGCAGCTCCCCTGGTGGCACTCGCCTTGGCTGGCCCCGGTCTCCTGATCTCCACTGTAATTTAAGCAGATCACTGCTACAATTAACCTTTCCCAGTAAATATCAATTATGGCCCCCGGCTGGGCTAGAATTAAAAGGGTCATCAGCTAATCTGACAGGTCCTGTACGCTACCACCTGGCTGGGAGAAAGGGAGGGAGGCATGGCGGCAGAGAGAGAGTGTTTGTCTACCCTTGTGCCCACCAGCTCACATGCCAAGTAGACACAATTCCTTTTTAATTACCCTGCTGCCGCCAGGGCAAGCATGCTGATTGGCCAAGGGGCATTAGCAGCACGCTGAGGTCAACACTGACAGGACGGGGGTGTTGCGGGGTGAGTGTGGCGGAGTAGAGGAGGGAGCTGCCACCAAGCAATCAGGGTGTAGAGATGGAAGGAAGAGAAACCTGGCAGGGCCTAATCAGGTTTGACTTCCACCTCTCCCCGCTTCTCCCTCTGCCTCTCTCGCTCTCTCTCTCTCTCTCTCTCTCTCTCTCTCTCTCGACTACCTGTCAGCCTAATCACTCCTTGAATCTCAAAATAGATGGTGGCCTTTTTGATTTCCTTCTCTTGAGGAAAGCACAAAGAGAGCAATCCTCGTTGGCAGGCAGGCAGGGAGTTAGAGACAGAGCGTCAGGGTACAGTCGGCGTCACGTCGCCATCAAGTGCAGCTGTTGATTACTTTGTTTACCCAGCATCAGTGTTGCTGACAAATTCCTGAAGGCGCACAAAGTGTTTCCATCTCCTCTGGGGCCTGCCGCTACATTACCCAGTCAGCAATCAACTTAGCTATTGATCAGAGCACAGCGTCTAATTAGCCACCTAGGTTAATGATGCAGCGTGCAACGACCGTTACCCGAGCCGCTGTTCAACGGGACAGGAGAGCAATTGATCTAGGCAGGAATTCACCAACTCTTACAAAAGACTGGCAACCCTGACTGCCTGTGATTAAGGCAGGGACTAATTTCCTGTCTGGGGAGGTGTTTAATTGGCCCTAAGCTCCCAACTGTACAGCTTTCATGTGTTGTTTTTGTATTTTTTTTGTCTACTCATTAATGTTAAAGGACAAGTTAGTGAGCTTGAGGGTGGGGCTAATCTCTACCGAGATGTGATTGGTTAGAAGTGGTGACACCGTTCAAGGTCATAATGCCTTTCTACTACGCTCGAGGTAATGCCTTTGAAATGTACTTTGGGAAGTCCTGGGGGAGCAGTTCTTGGCCACCTGGCTGTTTTAGGGCGCTATATAGTTTTTGTTTTCTTTTTGTTTGAATTAAGTTTACTTTGGAAGTTTTACTCATGCGGTATTGGTAATAAGGATGAAGCAACACGTGAAAATGGTTAATCTGTGTGTGTGTGTGGGGGGGGGGGGGGGGTAGTTTGCCTAAAGAAAACAGATAGAAGATACATAGAAAAAAAACATAGCCAAGTAAGGGCCTGTGTTTTACATGAATAATGTACTGGAAATTAGCTCCATTAGTCTCGGTATTGAACATGTCTGCAGTCCCTCTCTAGAGGCTGCCGCTCTGTGCTCTTTAATTATCTTCAAAGGGCCCTCCAGCATCTTAATTTCCCCCCAAGTTGAGTAGTGCCGACTTGGGTCTGCTCATTTATACTACTCTAACCCTGGGTGAAGTCACATAGCCCCCCTGCTTAGAAAGGGCTAGTCAAGCCATTGACAGAGACAGTAGTGGTTCATGCTAGGCTTGGCTAACTTTCCTTTCCCCTTCACTCTTCCTTACTCTCCTTGCAGTGTCGATCAATCTCCAGCCTGTCAGCAGGGAGCTGGCTAGAGGCTGTTGGGTGATGCTTTGTTGTCCTGCTCCTTTGATCCTTCCTCCTCCTTCACCTTGCAGGAGTTTCGAAGGGGCGGGGGGTGTGGGGGTCATTGGATGGCTGCGCGGTCTCCCACCTTTTCCCTCCCCGAATAAAAGAAGCTGTTAGTCCTGACCTCGCTTTTCCTCTCCCTGTTCCAGATCCTCTCACTCTGCCTCATTTCTCCCTAGCCTGCCGTCACCTGTCAACAGTGCTAAGGGAGGCTGTGCCTCAGCCTTGTCCCCACGTCAATCCTTATTACCCTTGGATCTTGGACCTTGCCCCCCACCCGCCCCTTCCTTTCTAGCTGCCTTGATGCTCTACTGCTCCGCACTACCACGCTCCATTCTGCTCTCTGGCTTCCCATGCACAGGGCGGGGAGGAGACGAGGGGCAATACAGGGAAGGGAGGGCTGAAGAGGACGGATACAGATCCTTCCTCTAATTTGTTCTGAAAAGTGTCCTGCGCAAAGGACCCTCACCCCCATTAACCCAGCGACAGGCTGCTACCGCTGTTCAGGGAGGCATCGGCGGTGTGTGTATGTATGTGTGTGTGTGTATGTGAGGGGGCCCAGTGGTGTGGCGGGCGGAGGCACCTCGGTGCTCAGTGCCGGGCTCCGGCACCGGCTCAATCTATCGGCTCATTATCCCCCCCGCCCAGGCTGGGGTGCAGACAAGTGCACTTTAGGGCCACAGGCCAAATTGATTCATCTGCCTTCATTTTCTTCAGGCTCAGAAGTGGCAGCTGCTCAGAGGCAGGGGGAAGGAGCTATAAGATGGTGAGAGACAGAGATGGGAGAGAGGGAAGGAGAGACAGAGAGAATCGGGGATAGTGTGAGATGAAGGGGGGAGGCATCAAGAGAAATAGGTGTTTCTGGCTTTGTTCCTCATCCATGTCTCATTTCACTTTTCCTCCTCCTTCCCCCTCTTTTCCCTCTCTCTCTTTCTCTCACTTTACAGCACCACCAACACCTCCCTCCCTTGAAATCGCTATCAAGACATGCACTCACTCCCCCACCAAGTCCCAAGTTGGAAATTAGCCCAAGGACAAGCGAGTGGATTTACTACAGGGAGAGCAAATGGATTTTTGCTTTTATTTTGACGAGTCCCAGTGTATCCATTACGCCTTTTAATCATACATTATTCATAGAGCTCGCCTTATAATAAATGACCACATAAAAAGGGGTACACATATTATACAAGGCCTAAAATGCCCCTATAACTCTCTCTCCTAGTGCACTCAGAACTACATCACATTTGTAAGCTGGTTCACAAATATGAGGCTGTGAAATCGCAGCAAGATGGCGTTTCTATTCCGAGCAATGGCACCAGGACATGACAAGAGTCAGCATAATAAAAGCAACACTTGAGTACAAATGATGTACAGAGCAAACAAATTAGAAGGCGGGATGTAATGTCCTGTGCACAAAAGTGTGATGTAGAAAGCTGAACAGTGTAACATTAACTGGGGTGGCCACTGCGACCGCCCAACACTGTAACAAAGCAGTCATCCTGAAAGTGAAGCCGCCTCCTCGGCCTGATTCCCAGCCAAGAGGGACCTCAGGAGAGTCTGAATGTCCCGCAGGGCCCCGTCTGGAACAGATGAACTGGGGAAAGAAGCACTCCCTACGGGCCCCAGGTCTCTCCAATCACTCTCACCATATGCCTCCTGGGGGAGTGAGGGAACAAGGCAAGAGAGGAGTAAGAGGGATGGGGGGGGGGGTGCACCTGCTCCCAAATACGAACCCATCCCTCAGCACCTGTCCCGGGGGGTCCACTGACAACCACAACTGACAGAAACACACACACACACACACACACACACACACACACACACACAAACAGACTCACCTCACCTGTCAGCCAGGACCATAGGAACTGTATCTGCCCTACGCTGATAAGCACGAGGCCTTACAGCAGTAACACCCCCGCCCCGTTGTCTCCCTCCCAACTCCCACTCCAAGGCAAGCGTTTCTCAAAGCTACCAACAACAATTAGACCAATGATGTCAAAATGCTAATGATGTTATTGGAAGGAGAGCAAGGGAGCGATGCAGTGGATCTGCGTTTTGCTCTTCCTGGTTGAAACTCGACATTATGCAGATCTTCTTTCTCTCTTGTTGCTTTGCAAGAAATGTGCAGCTTTGATTTTTGTGCACACTATTAAAGCACTGAAAGCAGTGAGTGTATTTTGCAAAAAGATTTATGCATGCTAACAAGGGAAATTCAAATGGTGTTCACTTTGAAGGTTGTATCTTTTTTTTTTTTTAACTCAACATGATTATTTGCAAGTCAAAGTTCACTTTGGCTTTCAAAAAAGAGGGCACATTCAAAGTCGCAGTAAAACAACATGAGGTTGTGGTACATGCCACTGCAAATGCCACATTTGCACTTAGTGGTCAGGAAAACCTTTTGGATAGTACAAGAGAATAATTTATTCATTCATTTTTGAGTGTGTGCTGTAGTAGCTCTCAATGTTGTAATTATACCTGCAAGAGTATTTCAATGGGGACGCATGCAAAATACTGTATATACTGTAGTATGTATAGTTTCACCCCTGCAGAAAATGGTAACCTTAAAAGTTAATTTGAATATGTGGCATAAAAACTAATCATTCTACTTGATAATTTGTGAAAGCCTTTCAGAACAAAAGCTTTTCTAATTAATATTGTTAACACACAACTTGGCATCCTGTATCAATATCCACATCACAAAGAAGTGCCACTGATGTTCACTATAACACTATTCATAAATGCTGTTGTAGAATAACAAGTAATGGAATGCTTATTAGAAATCAGGTAAAAAATAGTTATGATTGTTGGTCATTGTGAAATATTTCCATCAAATAAAAGGCCATAGACTCTTTCGAGAAACAGCAAGGCATTAACACTGATATGTTGGTTTTTTTTCTTGTGACAGAAGCAATATTTTAACCAAATTACTGATTCTATCTTTCAGATGTCTGAAAGTGTGAGATAAAATTTGCCTCCTACACGCAGGTCAAAGTGTAACACCGTGACCATAACAACTGTAGGTATGCAGCATCAATCACAAGATTCGGCAACAGTTTCATGTGGAAAGGATTTATCAGTTATGACTCTCAACTCCATAACCCTCAAATGGACAGAGATAAGGCTGGCGTAAACACTCTTATCAGCTGATAAAAGTCTGTTGGTGGGACAGATCAGCGGTCCAGACAGATGTCGCAATGACAGAATGTCTGACTACACATAGATTTGCACAATCTGAACTCACAAGTTGGCTAAATACCAAAAAAAAATACTGATCTCTATAAATAATAAACAAATCCAAATGTATGTAATGTGATACAGAAAGTCATAGGTTCATTACAAAACAACAACATCATAATTATTTTTAATCAGACAGTTTATAGGCTTCAATCAATACAACAATGGATTCTAGCACTAGTATCAAATCCAATTTTATAATACTTCACACATCAGTGTAAGTGATTATTAATTTGTTTCTTATGTATCACTTTGGCTCTAACAATTTACATTTTTACACCACCAATTACTTTTATCATTGACCAGTGTGTACCACTGATGGGTGTACTAGAGGCTCCAGTTCTGCTCAACTGCTGTAACGCCATTAATTATCTTTTAACACTTGAAAATGATCTTATTAGCAGTCGAAAAAATTACATTTTTGGAAGTGCAACATTCACACTCTCTCCTACGACTACACTTGATAACTTTGTCACCCTCACACGTACTTTAAGAAATGTTTAATTTCCTCTAATGTAATCTGAAATAATTATCAGCTGAAGCCAACGTACATGCTGCAAAAAGGCCCCTTTTAACAAGTCCACCAAACACACACACACACACACACACACACCGTAAAACTAGCTATCATTCACCGCGACATAATTAAAACACTGAAGATGAGATTGTGGGGTAAAGGAAATGAGCAAGTGATTAAAAAATGCGAGATGAAGAACAGTCTGAAACTTCCAATCTGTCTAACTTTAGACCGTGTTCTTTAATCAAGTCAGGAAATGGCTCTTTAATGGAATGTCTGAGTAAAATCGTGCAGTGTTTCCTAATCAATATGTTATTGCCTTAGTGCTGACCAATGAGCAATCGATGAATGACCAAGAGTAACTAAACTCAAGATTTAGACAAGTGTGGTGACTTTTTCCTTTTTTTTATATTTTATTTTATTTGGAAAAGGTAGTGTATTTCTCCTTTTGCAGACCAAGGACAACATAGCAAAGAGGTCTGTCATAAATTGTGTTCTCCTTGATTATTTTGCCTTGCATACACTATATTTTCATGTCAATGTCAGTCAGCTACACTCCTACACACCTGCCTCGTCTCTTTTATTCACACTGCACAGAAAATAATATTCAACTAAAAACTGGCTCTGTGACATTTATGCCCATTTTTTAAATGATGGACGTGATATGGTGTCTGTGTAATTCATCCTGTTGTCTATAAAAAGCCTTTATAGTAAAGCACACATCTTAATTAGATTCCACTTGCAGGTAAGATTGCAATTATATCAGTGGTAGCAGCTGTTCCACTAGTATTTCACTTTAGATTTCACCATTTCCATTTGTCTATTACAATGCATGTCCAACATATAGTCAGTTTATAAAGGCTTTGAAATCTGCCACAGTTAAAAATATTCAGTGATGTATTTCACACTTCTACCAACATACAGAGCACTTTATTTTGAATATAAATGACAAATGTAAATGACAGAACTGTTTAATTAGCATTAGAATTAGACTGTTGAAGGATCTCTTCTGTACCTCCCAATATTATTTGGGTGTTAAAAAATGCAAATAATATTAGAGGAAGTTATATTTTTTTCTTGATAAGGATTTAATTGATTTAGTTATTAAAACATTGTGAAGATGTGTACTGAGTGGGATTTTTTTAATTAAAAATTTCTGGTTGAAACTGATCTAAAACATACATTTGCCAGTTTGATAGAGTATGCAGATGCCAATATATCTGTGATACACTAGCATTGATTGATAATTGATCGGTCATGCCAGTCATATCCACCAGGCTCTATTTAGCATGAGTAACAATAGCAAACACAGCTGATGAGAAATGTACCAACCAAAGCCATTAGCAACTCAAACCTCACTGTATATAAGTTAACTTTTAGCTCACTAAAAAAGTAAAAACTTATTGCTTCTATTGTATAATGATGCCATGGACTAAATTGTGTTTTCCAGGTTGGCAGGAAAATAATTCTAGGGATTTCTTTGAATCTATGTTAAGTTTTCTTTTCTAGCATAGACCAGTACTATTTTAAAATATTCTATATACGTACAATCTTCCATGTTAGGGACAGCTTTGATCCAAAAATATTTGTATCAGCCTTCGAGACACCCCTATTGATTGAACTTTACACTGTAGTACTGCATGCTAGAGCTAATATGTAAGACTTAGTGAGGAGCTGAGGCATGTCATCAGACGAGAGAGGAAAGAGACAGAATGAGGGAGTTTTTCAGAGAGGGAGAGAGAGAGAGAGATGAGGTCTAGGCGAAGAGTCAGGAGGTAGTTTGCAGTCAGAGAGTGAGAGAGAGAGAGACCAGGAGAGACAGCCAGAGTGCTCTGGGCTTTTTAATAGGAGGCAGATGCAACACATGTAATGAATCAGCTTCGGCTCGACGCGGATTCCCTCTGATGTCTGAGTACTCGTCCTGCCCTTGGAAAACTTCTGGGACGTTATCTCATGCCTGCACAGCACACACTGCCAGTGAATTTTAGAGGAAGTGTTATGTGTTGGAGGGGATGGGGAGGTAGGAGAGTTGAAGTGTGTGTATGTGTACTGGCACACTCACACGCATTGATTTGTGTGTGTGTGCGTATGTGCTGGAATATTTCAACGTACATAAATGCTGTATGTGTTAAAATACATTATGCATTTCTGTGTGCATTTATATATGATTAAATGCTTAAATGTATCTGTTCATGTAATATAATGTGTAAATCTCTATGTTAATGTATGCTGAACTTCTCTATATTTTCAACACAGACTGTAAAAACCTGAATCCATGTTCCTTTAGTACAGTTGATGGATCAATGTAATGTTAACATGCAGGCTGGCACTGCTCACATGAAAAGCATTTTTTCCTTTATGCCAACTATAGCAACACTAGTGATCCTCTGGTGCTGTTATAATCAATACAGAGTGGTAAACAAAACTGACAAATGGATGAAAAATCCATACATTTGTAACTATGAAAAAGCTTCAGCATACAGCTTCACATATGCAAATATATTTACACATTTTTATAGCATTTTTTTCTTGCCATAATTTAATGTCTTTACAGGCACATGTGGAATTACTAACATTAATGATGGTTTTGTTTAGATCTAGTTAGCCAGCATGCCTTGGGGGCTGCACCAGCACACTTGAATAATATGCACTTATTACAAATGTTATTAGTCACACCTGTGTTTGAAAAGTCAGTATGTCCTTAGTGAAAAAGATATCATGTCAGACTTTACTCAACTCACCTATGGTGTATTTTGTAAGTGTGCTCGCTGTCTTGGCAAGCACCAAGGCTACCATGTTAACCTGCATGCTAACAACTATTGTATGTCACTGTTCTGATGCTAGCATGTTAACCTGCATGCTAACAACTATTGTATGTCACTGTTCTGATGCTAGCATGTTAACCTGCATGCTAACAACTATTGTATGTCACTGTTCTGATGCTAGCATGTTAACCTGCATGCTAACAACTATTGTATGTCACTGTTCTGATACTAGCATGTTAACCTGCATGCTAACAACTATTGTATGTCACTGTTCTGATGGTAGCATGTTAACCTGCATGCTAACAACTATTGTATGTCACTGTTCTGATGCTAGCATGTTAACCTGCATGTTAACTTCAATGTGTATTTTCTGATATTAGCATTTTAACATGCTAATAGGGTCTCATATTTTTAGCTTCCTGGTAGTGGTGGGGTGAAAATGTTCCTGCAACATACAAATGCAAAGCCTAGATCACATCAAATGCTGCAGACTTTAAAGTGGAATTCACATATGAATAAACAAATGAATGGGGTCATTATCTCTGCATGTGGTTTTAAGTTTCAGTGAAGTTAGTTCAACCACCCAACTTACATTAAGGCAGTCTGTCAAACAATTCTTCACACCTGACACATGAACATGTCATGCCAGAAAAGCACAGGTGTAATTAATAACTCTTGTGTCGACTGCATTACGTTTAGATGTTCCAGTTTCTGGATTTTGCATGCTGAATCACAGGAATGGATTACAGGGATACTTCATTGAGCTTTATTAGTACCATTTGTGCTGTTCTTGCTATGAAAAGTCAAATCTGCTGAGAAAAATTATTATTTAAATGGATGTGGCTGTTTAGAGTTAAAGGTTTCGCAAACAACATTGTTTCACATTCTTGCTGCTTACATTCTGTTTCACTTAGTGGAAAGCTTGTAAGAATGCTGAGGATTTTGTTTCTTTAATTTCCACAATTATACAGCATTTTATGCTTTATGTTGTTTTTAGCATATTTTTACTCTAAACTATCATGCAGAGATGAGTATATTTTCAACAACCATATTCATTCTTCTAAATAATTTGTTGTGTTGTGGTTTATTTTGTACTGCTTTTTTCCCCCACCATGTTGTTGATTCATAACACACGTTAAATGAATATTTGTCAATATACTGTAATATAAAACAATATTTTATGTCTAACAACAGATTTTTTCCTCTACAAAAGATAACTCTTACATAATATCTAATTTTCTGTTGTGGTATTCACTGTTACATTGCACTTGCATATTGCCATATTATGAGGTAAATTTGCAAATAAACTGCATCTCCTTAAAACATGCGTAGAAAAGTGTATGTGGTTTCCAAACACAAAAGGGAAATGATTTACATATGCAAGTACTATTTCACAATCATCCTAATCATAGTAAAGAAAAATAGTCTTAGTTCAGTCCTCCTCCTCCTCCTCCTCACAGTCCCTTCAAGCCATGTCTTTTACCCTAGCAAAGGATCATCATTCCTTTGAGTTGCAGCAAATTGGTAGATTGGTAGCTTGTCACACTGCTGTCACACTGGCTTTTATCTACCTCGTGCATAAGGATTGTTTAAAATACTTATAAGACCAGATGTAAAAATGTATGCACCTGCCATGCACAAATATGAAGGCTGCTGAGAATAATGGAAGATCAGGAGAGACAGAGAGGACAATGCAGGTGAAGGAAAGAGGGAGAGACCAATGGAGTAGACTCAAAGGAGAGGGTGGGGGCTGTCAAGACTGATGGATCCCTCTCACAAAACTGAATTGTGCACATGTGAAAAGAGTTTGGACATGTCACATATTGAGGGAGTGATGCAGGGATAGTTGAGATTAGGTGAATGTGGGAATTGGGAATATATTGTAGCAAACTTCAGGAGAGGAGAGGAGGGAAAAGGAGAAACTACGCAGGAGGCCTCCTCCCTGTCATTTAGCTGTTTGGCTGTGACATCTGCCTCTTTGCTGTCAGTTCCATCACTTCTGCTTGGACCAGAAGAGACAGGTTGGTGGAGGAGCAAGAGGAGGAAGAGGGAGGGGATGAGGAAGGAGAGGGAAAGCAGATAAGATGAGAGGATTCTAAAGCTTTGGGTTGGTATGGAAATCAGGTCTTGGGAAGGGAAAAAAAAGAAAAAAGAAAGCAATGAAAAGCAGATGGAATCAGCCGTTGACATGACAGCATCCAGCTTGGAGAGCGCAGATCTACTGCTTGTGCAATTACATGGCTGCATTTGCATCTATATGATCCCTCAAAATGCTGACATGTGCTGGGATTTAAGCCTCGCTATCTGGGAGTGTCTGTGCACAATTATGTGTGTGTTTTGTGTGTGTGTGTGTGTGTGTGTGTGTGTGTGTCTGTGTATGCAAGCATATTCACGGCGTTAGATGATCTGACAGCCGCTGCTTGTCACAACGTACAACACATAAAATGAGGATGCAGTTGGTAGAAGAGGATCATGTCCATTGTGTTAATAGGGATAATAGTGATTTAATAAGCTTACAGGGGGATTCACTGCGCATTCTAATTGGCAAGGCCCTTCGGATGAAGCTGTTTCCTGTATCCCCCCCATGACTGGGAACAAATGGAACAGTCCAGGGGATAAACAAAGTGTAACTGTAAAACAGTGCCACTTAACAGTATAAGAAGTTAACATGGCTTAATTACATGGTGGCTTAGTCTCAGATGAGTAGAGGTTTGAGTGATGTTATTAGCTGTTTTGGTTAAATCATAACATCTCAGAAATGTGATGTGAGTCTGACTTTTATTATTTCTCTTAGCTGATGAGAATATTACCAATGGACTGGAAATATTTAAGGTATTTTGTCTGTTTTCATACAGTACATCTGTTTGGATGGCCGACAATGTTTTTTTGGCAGCTCTAAATTGTCCTGCAGATTTTGTGTTTTTTTCGATAACAACCTCAACATGGGAAGATATTTTGATACCCATTTTCAGACTGGATACCACAATACAAGAAACTCATCATCTCATTAACTGCTAGAATTTTTTTTTTCAATACAGCACAGGCTACCTTAAAATGCTGCTGTGAACATGATGTCTTACGATAAGGACATGAAGAAAACCAAAGATGACCCACATTCACAATTGGCTGTCTCTCTGTTGTGTTTTTCTCTGTTTTTGCCCACTGTGCCCCTCCCTTGCAGCAGCGAACACTCATACATTACAGTATGCGGACTGACACTCTGCCACTTCCAGCGTCCAAGAAAATACAATGTGTCGCTTCTGTCTCCTTCATGTATCAGGGCTTTGTTTGGGCCTGTGCGTGTATGCGCGAGGGTGAGACTATACGTACATGCGCTTGAGGAACTTTTACAGTACCACTTGATGGCAGTAACACACTATGGCCGTAAAGTACACTCGCAGACACATAAACGTAGAGCGGGTACAGTGGTGGAAAACACATTGTCCACAGTGTGGAAATGACTGCCACAGAATCACAGCGTAACTACCTAGCAGAGCAGGAGGAGAAGGGGAAGAGAGAAGAGAGGGAGGCGAGTGGTGAATGTGGAAACGACAGTAGGATATTGGGAGGCTAATTGTCTCGAGGAGCGGCCTGGGCAACCTTGGCAGGGTGAGAAGTCAGGGGCTTTGGCCTCCCAGGGCACAGCGCTGCCAGGGTAATTGTGCCACGATCTTGACCTTGCATCGCTTAAACACGCCCTCCACTCTTCCTCTCTCTATCCCACTCTCTTTCTTTATCTTGCTCTTTCCCTTGCTGAAGCCGAATAGGAGCCGGTATATGCTCTCTGCTCTAATGATGTCAGCTCCCCAGAGGAGGCGTCTGTCTGCTGAATCTCAACAGCTAGCCTTCAAAGCCTCAGCCTGGCCCAGGAGGTGGAAGGAGGCCTGGAGGATGGTGAAGGAGAATCTGTCCACTAGATAGTAACACCACAACCAAAACAACCAGCATTCCTGAAGGGGGCCAGAGAGGTCAAAAACCCCTCACCCTGCAACTGTTGATGGTGCTCTGAACACAAAAGTAGAGAGCTAGATGGAGGCAGGATGTACTCACCATACACATAAAGTAGGGATACTGCATAATAAATATCTGTTGACCAACTTATTGCCGTGACACGTATAATACATTTGGTTTGGACTTCAGGGAGAACCCAAGTAGGATTTGTTTCTGTGCCAATAAATGAATAATAGTAAAGAATAAATAATGTTCACTGATATGCTGATGACACACATCAAATAAACAAATAAAGACACTCCAAACTCCTTGAACCACAAACATGATTATTGTAAGTTAAACACATGTTCATCTGCACATTTTGGCATTACAGTACAATTATTCCTACTGTTCTGTTTCACTTGCAAGTGACATGAAGAATATCAGCAGCAGAGGTGGACCAAAGAGGACCCTGGAATGTGTAAATGGGAATGTTTTTGGAACAAAACAAATGCCTCTAAAAAAAACAGCCTATCATGTACACATTAGTATCTCAACAGGCATGTAAATTTGTCTACTACAATATGTTTGGACATCAGTGTCTCAGATGCAGGAGCGTGATTGATCTGCCTCAGGCTTCTCTGCTGCTGTTTGAACTAGGATTGTCTTTTATTCAAATCACAGCTATCCTCACCTGCCAGGCAGCCAGGCCTCTATCTACAGAGACCACATTTGGCCTTAAATCAATAACAAAGCAATGGTGAAATGAACGGATGGAGTGAGGGAGGGAGGGAGCAGCAGACGAGGAAGTCTGATCCTGCTTGACATTTACCTGGGCTGTGCTCTGTCAACAATCAAGCTAAGCCTGGATCAGATACCTCCTAACCCTGGATTGTTGCTTAGCACTCTGCTGCTACACAGCCAAATCATAGGTTTAATACTAGTCACCCCTAATGGATGACTAGGGTTAAGTGTTATGGACTGAAGATGAACCAGAACACTCTCAAGAAATTGTCATGATCCTATAAAATACACCTGTATAGACACTTTTGGTAGTGCACAGATCGTCCAAAGGGCCTTATTTATTAAAGGTGTGCGTGTGTAAAAACGTGAGCAAACTTGACATCACCCACAAAAAATGTGCAAGCTGATCTACTAACGCAGCGCACTGAGGTTTGCGTCTTGCAACTGTGCAAGATAGTACACGCTGTCCATTTAGTACGTTGCCTTAATGAATATGCAATGTGGGGCGTTTCAACCCCAGTGTGCAAAATACAGGGAGGAGAAAATGCAAATATGTTATTTAGCACGCGCATTGTGATTTACCAAACCTGAAGGTAATTTTTCTGATGGTAACTGCGTCTATAAATAATACCTTTGAAGGGCAGGTATTAACCGGCTGTGCACTGAGCTCAGATGACTACTGTTACTGTGGAGAGGAGGAGACGGAGATACAATGACAGAATACGCACAGGACGGATTTTTTCCACCTGTGTTAATATTTTGGGAGTGGAATATTTTTGGTGGTACTAACAGCATTGACTTTGTCACAAATATTCTCCTATATGTCGGGAAATACGCAATCATTTGCACTGTACACGCAATTTAGTACCACTATTTGGGATCTTAGTAAATCAGGCCCAAAGTGTTTAGTTGTTCCCAGACACTCTTCCACTTTTGGAGACACCCAGCAATCATCTTAAGGCTTACAACCACTTTGCCATATGTCCACCTATTGAATTTCATCAAAGGCAGGGAGACAGTCAGGCCAAATCTCATAAATCTATAGACCAGCAGTAGTGTGAGGAAAATGACTCCGATAAGACTCCATTCCTCATCTACCTCCACCATTACCTCTCTCTGATTTCTATCACACTGCTGTTCAGTGAATTTCTGCTAGAACCATTCTCACAAAGATGGGAGATATAGTAAACTTGCCTGACTACTTGACCTTCCAGGGATGGAAAGGCTTTTTATCCTCCACTCTTTCATTCTCTTCCCATCCTTTTATATTGCAGCAACTGCAAGGCCAGAGTCAATGTCTGCTTTGCATTTCACTGTTGAGCGAAGTTACTTCGTGACATCCCATGGTGATCAAAATGCTGCTTTTCACGACACCATATGGGCACATAAATGCCTACACTTGTATTCAGTTTGGCTTGCTGTAATAATGCCAGAGTTTTCACTGTAGATACATCTGAATGATTACTGTAAGTGTGCATTTATCTGGGTTGCTACAAGACTGTGTACTGCAGCTTTTCTACAACAGAGGCTTTTTATTCATGGCAGATGCAATGACCTGACCAATGAAGATGCAAATGGAAAGAAACAAAAGAAAATCACAATGTGCTTCTGCTGTAATTCTAGAAAACCATTATATATGCATTTTCCATTTAGCAAAATTAGGACTGCATACTGAATGGTACAGTAAAGGCAAACATTCAAAAAGAAGTTATTGTCTGGTCTGGCTGTAAATGTGAATGTTGGTGGTATGCATGGCTGGAAAACAGAAAACATGTACGTACATTCTGCTTTTAAGCAGCACACAGTGGTCATGAGATGGAGTGGTCTAGATCCAAATCTGACACACTTGAAACTTACAGACTTTCATGTCTGAGAGGAAGTGGTGCAAAGTGAAACAGTGCTGTACTTTGTGCTAAACAGCAGCAGTGCTAAGGATGAGTGTACCAAAGAAAAATCAGATCATTGCGAAACCCAATGGTGAATATTAAGGATTATGCATTTACTAAAACATTGTATTTATATAATGGTGCATTATATGCAGTACTTGTGAATATGTCATTTAATATAGCCCTGATTGCACTCAATTCAACACTTGTACCTTACAGACCATGCTCAGTGCCTACATTAGCCTTGGCTTAGCCTTTTAATAGCTAAGACAAATGTCTGGATTCACTCAGACCATCTGCCCAGATCCCACAGAGTAAAGTGCCAAATGGAAAAGCAAGGCCAGTCTTTTTGAAGTCCATTACATCTTGCAACATCACAACATTTTTCTGAAGTTTCTGAATGGAAACAAAAAACCGACCCAACTGACTAAAACAATTGTCAAGTCACAGATATATTTCTATATATGCTAATTCTGGCACACATTAGAGCTATGTAGATAATGGTGTGACATGGAAGTAGTTTATTTATCTACATTGTTGTAAAACTAGTGATTTATGTTGCTGTGTGATTTCAGAAGTTGGACATTTAGTCAAAAGGTAGACTTTCCAGTAGTATTCCTTTAATTATATGATCGGCACTGTAACTGTAACTGGCCTGAGTAAGCCGAAACAAACCTGATAGATTAATGCTGCAAAATAAAACTTCCACTACAGTTTGGACCAAAGAAAACAAACTGCTGATCTCCTTCCTACCCTTTGTCCCACTGCTCTATCTCCAAAGCCCTAAGCGAATATTACAAATTACCCCCTTGTGCAAACAGTACTGATAAATGGAGCTGGGAGGCCAGGCCTTAGGGAGCTAACAAAGCAAACACGACATGGCGCATTGCTCTACGTCTCCATCCCCAGTGTGTTTTTACAGGGATGTGAACGCCTGGTCGTCTGGGTCAGATCGATGGCACATGAGGCCCGCTTAGAAGCACTTACACTGCAGAGAGAGGCGAAATGTCAGGAGATCTCCATCTTTGGTTTCTGACATGTTGCACCAGAGAAGAGTGGAGTTGGTATCCATTATATTTCATATCAGGCTATGGCTACAGATTATACTTCATGGTTTAGTTTTGTCTGCTGATTTGTTGGTAAAACAAACAAAAGAGAAACAATTAATGCCAGTGTTATGCTTTAAATTAAGCAAGATAAAAAAGCTAAATTGGCTCGACATCCATTAAAACTGAACTGAACTGAAAACAAATCAAATGTGAGTAAATGTTATGTCAACAGCATCAATTTAATTAATGAATTCAACATATTTAAACTGCAAGCATTATCAGGTGCATAAAAAATATTTTGTGTAGCTTATGATGCCATCTGCATCTTATAAAAAGAGTGATAGAGAGTAAACTATGATTTCATTGTTGTACATAGCCATGTACTTTCCGTCATCAAAAGAAGGCAGCTATTCCTAAAACAACTGGTAACAAAGTACTAAAATTACAATGGAAATGAAAAGAAACCCGCCTCAGAAACTAGCTGACTGACTTAACCTCTGCAGGAACACTGGATTTACTCTGAATCTACCAATAAGGTAACAAACCAAATAGTTGTGGTCCAGTAGGTATTCTTTTTTTATCACAGTCCTGTTTAAGATTGTAGTCTAATCTTTGTAAGAATGTTTACCTTTATCATGATCAATCTGACAGACATCTGCTTGTGTGACCAGCATGACCAACTGACGCCATAAAAAACAATGGGATCAATTACTAAAGTCTGGTCTATTGTAGTTTGATCTTATCTGGTGGTATGATCCTGCATGGCTTGGTTTGATAAACTTTGACCTTATCTAATCTAGTCTACATTGGCTTCACGACATGAGATAAAACACATGGCATCATGCAAGTGGTGTCCAAGTTCAATGTCAACCCAAATAAGCACCAAAATTAATATTATGGAACTGAATAATCCTATGAAAAATGTTTTAACTGCATCTGTTTAGTTGGTGCAGAACATCACACCAACAACCACCTATCTCTATCTACGGCTAATTCTTTCCTGCACATCCATGAAGACTGAAGAGTGACAGTCAGGGTGGGAACAGTTTCTGTCAACTCCATAGAATAACAGTAAAAAGCAATATAACAGCAGTTCAGAGTGTAGGGAAGGATATATCATACCTGTAAGATGAGCTGACATACTTTGCTACGCTTATGGAGGCTTCTGTAGGCTTACAGCTGCCAGCAGAGTGCTTACTTTTATAATACTACCACTGTTCAAGTCAACAGTTAACAGAAATACAAACAATAAAGTAGAATAAACCTTTCACAGTGCACAAATAAACATAGTTTGCCAGAGATAAACCAAACATAAAAAACCCTACAAAACTGGTTATGGTTTAACAAACAGTCAAGATCCTTTCAGATATGGGAGCAGCTACTTGGGTGATTTCCGTGCTTATTGACCAGCTATTTCTGGTTTGTGGTCTGCTTTGTAAATTCATGACATGCTTGCTTTGTCTTACGTCTTACCAAAAACAGTTGCAGGGTATTTGGTTTATCATACACTATCTCTTCATCACCTGCTATGTTTTTTGATGGTGAAGAGGCTCCATGTTATCTCGACTTCTGTTCCATTTGCATTACGACCATAATTATCTGCATGTATCTGATAAGCATTGTAATCAGCTTTATCTGGGTGACAGGCATTTTTTTTCCTTGTGATTTAACACGTTAAACAAGAAAAGCAGCTCTTACCCAGCACAGTGGCAAAAACATGAGCTTAGATTGTCAGTTACAGTTACACAGACAAAGGAAGGACCACACATTTTGAAATTAGCAGCAGTAAAAATAACTACAATCTAACTTCTGCATGTCATAAAGTAATTTGAGTGAGTAAATGTGCGTTTAAAAGTAAGTATGTCTATAAAAAACAAACAAGAAAAAGTGTGAGAATAAGAAGGCTGGGACGTGTGAGGAAAGGACATGAACCTTTTAGTGTGGACAACAGTCGGCACACAAGCACAGTTTGAAACAAAGCAGAAACACCTGCTGATGTGGTTCTGGTGGTAATCCAATAGAGGATGTAAGTCATGGGGACTTTGCATCAGAAAGAATGGCAAGCTCCCCAGAGCTTCCAGCCTCCTAAATAACGTAACACACATTTTCCTTAGCTGAAACAGCGGATAAGGGCACACATAAATCCAAAGAGCACATCCCATCAGCAGGCAGGTCATTTGGATGATCCCTTTCATCGTACATGTGCCACCACTGCTAATAAAATGAATAATGGCTGCTGTTGCCGCTGCACACTAACTTGCACTTTTAAGCATCCATACACCTATACACATTCATTTACATATTTATTTGTGTGAGTACATGCAATACACATGTGTACAAATGTGCACATTATGCACATGCATACACAGCACTTGCAAATCACATACATCAAAAGCACACACACACATGTAGCCAATATCTAAAGCCAGGCATCTGGAAAATATCTAAGCTAGTGAAAGGCCTGTATAAGGGCAGCTACAGTCCAACTGTGTAGGCATGTCAGGGAGACTGGAGAACAGCAGGGAGCCAGAAGGAAGAGGTGAGAGGTGTAGCAGGCATAGCGTCATGTTGAAAGAAATCAGTACTACCTGGGGAGAGAGAGATGGTACATTATGTCCTACCACTTAGCTTTCATGCTGTTATTTTTGTAGTATTTATTGCCTCTGGCACAGAGTTCTTACAGCTGCTGTGTTAACTGAGCTGGTTGATGCTAAACACCAACTTTAATTGAGAGATGATGCTAAATCTTAAATCTTTTTTTAATTTTTATTAAACAAATGAGCAAACAAAGAGTGACAGAACATTATTTGACAGTTATAAGCAAACTACTATAGGGTTTCTAAGTTTGAACAAACATGGAATGAGCTAATAGCATAGTCCATGTTAAATGTGGCATCACTATCTAAGCTATGAAATGCATTACAAAGCTACAGACATGCAAAGTAAATTAGAGAGACCAAACAACATCTCCATCATGGTACAGTATAGAAGAGTTAATGGTTCGTGCCCAGACATTCATGGATCAGAATGTATACCATTTACACAGCCGGTTTGAAAGGAGTGCTATGGAGGTCATACACATCAAGTTTAAGAGAACCTCACTGAATAGTGGTTGGGGATAAAGTCATCACTTTTAAGATGCTTCCAATGCTATCACTATATCATGGCAGTTCCCAATGCCATACTAAACCTGAAGAGGGGTCGTCACCTAAAGGAATGATGTCACACTCAAAATCTGCCATCTGCTGAGCAGATGTCCTTAAACACATAATCTTAACAGGGATAAATGGCAGGACTTCTAGAGTTGAAGGCGTCACATGGATGAAGTAGGGTGAGTACAGGTATTTTTGATTATTGTATGTTTCTTCTGACAAATTTGACTGAGATAAACATACACAAAAATATTCACCACCAACACTGACACGATCCGAGGTTTAACTCATAACAATAGTAAGCAATACAGACCAAGCAATAGTAATATATATAGTTTTTTCTGCTTTTAGCTAAGCTTGGTACTTATCTTCTTAGATATGAATGTAATCTTGATTACATGCAGTCTATCACTGCAACATATTCCTGAACAAATATGGCAGTCACATCCAATGAAGGTAAAAAAGTGTCTGCTGTATCTTGTATATCAGACCCTCTACTGTAGCAAATGATTGCCCTGAAGTGGGTGTGGGGTGTTGGTGGGGTCTATCTTTGAAATGACTTATGTCTGGGAGATGCAAGTTGTCAAGGGGGACTTTGGTAAATGGCAGCGTGTTGCAAGGTCGCCTCTCCATTTGTCTGGCAGTGGGATGGTGAAGGGTCGCTATGTAGCGGGGCTATAGCTCTGTGACTGCCTGACAACCTCCTGTGGCCCTGCAAGCAATAGGGGCCCTCCATCTTGTGTCACTGAGGGGATGTCTAAGACTGGCGTTGTGCAGAGCAAAGTGCCCTCCCCTCCCTTTCAGTACCTCCCTCCACCTGCCGGAAGCATCCATCACAGCGTTCCCCAGTGGGACATGGGTAACAGATCGACTTTCCTCCGGAGCGCTAATCAATCCGACTCTCGCTGCCTCTCCCTGGGAACATTTATGGCCTGCCATAAAGCAGGCCTTTGGGGCATTACGGCACCCAGTAATCCTGCTAAGTGAGCAATATTTCCCATCTCTGGGGCTGCAGTTAGACGGGGCTGGGTCATAAATAGCAGAGTTAATCTGTGGCCATGACTTCTCGGCCAACCCTCAGCAGTCACAACCCCACTGGGGCCTGGTGGGAGCTACCCGCTGGCCAAGGTAAAACAACCTTTGAGATGAAACGATGAAATGGCCTTCTACAGTGAAGGTGTTGGATCGCCCTCTCCTGTGTTTCCCTGCCTCCCTGTAGTCTGCCTTGGTAGAAAGCACCACTAAGGGAGGAAGCATCAATCACGGAGAATGCAGGGCCCAGTTGAAACTGATGTACCACTGTGGTTCTGTCTATTAGCCAGCAAGTTCATTAAGTATATATGAAGAAAACAGTTTGTCGCCGTACACTACAAATCAAGTTCATTACAGAGCCTGGAGTACACAGGGAACTACCAACAACAGAATCATTTACATCAAAGCAGAGAACAGAAAAGCTGGAATGGGCGGGAGTATGCGTTAAGGGCACAGGCATGCTGATCAATTAACGTTATTTCTACAACTGTCTTTGAACATGCAGTTACACTAATTTTATGAGAAGTGAAGTGAAAGCCAATGACCAAAAAACCCAACATGCATGTTAAAAATAAGCCACAAAAGGAAAACACTAAAGCCAAGAATCCGGCTGTATTCTTTCAGACTTCCTGCCAAGGTCAGTGAGTTCTCCTCAAAGGGGAGCCACTTCCCCATTTTATGCCCGACTGAGTTAAAACGGATATGTCGATGTGCTAGTATTTCTTCAGAACATCTTAAAACAGGCCGTTTTCTCTCAGGGCACCAGTGGGAGTTCCATATAGTAAAACATAGAAGATAGAAGGCAAAGCTAGCCTTAGGTTGAGCGTTGCCAGAGGGCTACAGCTACCACCTCCCCTTCACCAATAACTGCTGCTGCTAGGGTTGATCCCATTTTATTATTATTTTATTCCACCCATCATGCATCAAAATGTTTCCCTGAGGTATATTTGGCTTTGAGCAGAGGCCTCCGTCTCTTTTTCGCTTGAAGGCCAAGTCTCTCCATCACACCATGGGTGCAGGAGTCAAGGTCTTCAACCCTCGGCCCACAGCAGCCCTGCTCAGCTCAGCCAACCCCCCAGGCTGCCTGCTTGTCAGTCAGGAAAGCTTGCTGACTTTTTTACTCTTTGGTTCAGGTCAGAAACCCAACATTGTTTTCCCGTTCAGAGCTAGGCAGAAACATGACAGGTGTCCATGGAAACAACATTTGTGCAGATGTTTCCAGTTCTTTGAAGATTTCAGAGGATTTTCTTTTAACAAGTAAGGTCAGTTTTTACCGTGCTGTCATACTTTTAGGTGGAAAAAGGAGAATAATGATTTATTGTAAACTTATCAAACTCAAGCAATGCCGTAATGTAAGACAACGATGGATTAATCAATGGCTGATTTACTGAATGTTGACATACAGTTCAGCAGAGAAGGCAGGAAATACAAATATGGAGCCTAATTCAATACATTAGATATGGCAGTGGCTCAAATCAATACATGTAAAATACAAAGTCAAGGAACCTGAGGCAACTTCACCCTTTTGAGAAGCACAATATGGAAATAAGCATACTTTCCATTTTTTTGTTGACAGGACCTTTACTCTATACTTCACTTCAAACAATGAACATACGTTTTGAATACTGGCCAATTAATCAAACCTTCAAAAGAATTTAAGACTGTCTTTCACATTCAAGACAATCTTTCATCACCTATTTTTTTCCCAGGAAATCCAACTCCTGCCTTGTCAAACTGTGATCCCGCAGAGTGTGAGGCATAGACATTGAAAGCCTCTGACATGTTCTTTGATTCCTCCATTTGCTGTTCTTCATCTTATCTTCTCATGTCATACTTATAGTAGCAGCTAGCATGCAGCCGTTTGCGGTTAACCTCTGGTGATGAATCTTGTCAAGCGTTTTGTTCTTCTCTCTCCGCCCTCCTCTTTGAAGTAGTCTATGGAGGCCCCTTCTCTGTTTGAGACCTGGGCACCATCCAAGGCCCTGTCAGAGATCTATGTAGCCCAGCTCCAACCCAGTGAGTTTCTGGGATGGTGATGGAGCTCTGAGTGATACTCGAGTCCCACAAGTCACCACTGTTGTTGCTGCCGATGGTCCTGGCCAAGACTGAGTAACGCTCTGGGGCTCCCAAACCATTTCCACTTGTAGCAGGAATGAACCGAAGCTACAATTGGATTCATATGTTCTGGATGGCTGACAAAAATCCCTCTCACCATCGAGATGTATGGTAGCTCCCCCATCAGGCAGAGGACTCCCTTTTTTCTTTGTATCTATGACCAACAAAAGCTCACTAAGTGATGTAATCAAAGACCATGGACACAGCAGCTGCGCTGTAGCTGGAAGAGAAGATTGGACTATTCCCCACAAGAGATGTTATCACTGAAAGGCTCAGTAGCCATGAACCTACAATCCACTCCTACCCTGTGTGCGGGGGTTTCAACTCCCTTACAGCTAACAGAGGAATAAGGAGCATTAACTTTGTACAAGGGACTATGGCACTGAGGGGGAATTGGAAACGAAGAGCAGGAAGAGGGATCATATTCTTAGCAATGACAGTGCTGCTGCACTCATAAAACCTTTGCTTTATCTCTCCTAACAATCAGTCTAATTATGTTCATTGGAGGAGTCCAATTAATCCTCCATTGTCAGCTGGTGGCTAAGTGTTTCTCTACCCCTCACACTGCCACACACAGACACAGTAAAATCTGCAATTAACACTACCCAAATTTATTTAGCGCCACTTGCCTCAGCTTCTGACTCCCTCCAATTATGCCTAATCAATTCCACCAGGAGGTGGTGGGGAAGCGGGGCACTGGGGAGGTCACTGTCATTTGTCGACGGAGCTGCGACAAACCCCTCTGCGCCACCCAAAGGCCAGGCGTGTCAGTGAGGTTGTCATGTGGCAAGACATGCAAGAGATCGTCGCTGAATAGCAAACTAATATCCCAGCTGCCCCTGCCCATGGTGTCTCCACTTGCTCCATTGTTGGTGTTAATTGAAAAACTTGCAATACAGATTAAAGGTGGCAGCACATGGCTATCAAAGCCACAACTGCCAGTAGTGTAGTGATGAAACCAATCCTGTCTAGTCTCTGAAATAAGCTGTGCTAAGTGCATAGTGGATACAATTAAAAACTCTACACAAACAGGAAGTCCAACTACATTATGTGGAATTTACAATTGTGATGAAAAGAAAAATAATATCACATATTATTAGTAATAATAATGAAAATCTTGTGTTTAAAAAAAAAGTAGTACATCTGGAAATCATTGAGCATTTGGGCAAGAGTTCAACTGTAGTGCAGTATGTTTTCTGCTTGGTGATGTAACTTTTGATTTATCTTGAATTGCCCTATCCCTGTACCAGGAACTTTTCTTTCACTAGTTAATCAACTTTGACAATGATGTATGGTTCAATCATACACTGTTTTTGAAGTTATACCTTTTGAACAGCAAGAAAAAATATATTTACCCCCCTCTTATATTTCTCTTCATGCTACCTGCTTTCCTGTCACTGGAAATGTATAAATCACATTCTTCCAGCAAAATAAACAACCATGAAGCTATAATACAGAAATACTCTGATTGATGACCTAAGATGTTTTCAACTATATTGTCTACCTCTTTTATGTACAGGGGTGAACAAAATAAAAGGTTGCCATTGCAATACAATGACTGACAACAACATGACAAACACCTTCAAAATGTTGAACTGACTTAAATACAGCTTTTGCAAAGCAACTGTATCGTACTGCATCTGACTGTGGAGGTGCTATTGTTGTGCTGACCCTTGTATATATTGTGTGGTGCATACATGCTTCTTAATGTGTGCAACATGTGGGTTAACATAAAGCTCATGTCTCATCTGTATGTATATATACAGCATGTTCAAATGCATTGGCACATTTTTGCACTGTGTCAATGTATGTTATTTTATGTGCCCACTCAAGCTAACATTCCTGCATTGTGTGTGTGAGTATGTTCCTAAGGCTTGGAGGCAGGTTGGCCTCCCTCAAGCTAGCATTTTGCCCCAGCGCTGTCAAACCAAAGCTCCACAGTGGGCAGACACTGGGAAAGCAAGCCCACTGACTGGAATAACCATGTTACAAACCCGCCGTAAAACGCCACTAATATTTAATGCCTTGCTGTCAGGTCTGAAGGGCACAGGCACACAGAGGAACTGTGCAGCCAAGTGTGTGTTCCTCTGCAAGGCTCACTGCATTTGACTGTGAGTGGGAAGAAAATATGAACAATGTGTGGGTCTGTGTGTTTTTGTGTATTCTTCTAACTGACAAATAAAAAAAGAAGACAGTCTTGATTTACTGGAGGCGCAAACCTCAAGACCTGAACTTTTTTAGCTCACGGCATTAATATTTTCACTGAGCCGTGTCAGCTTCTGCAGACACACTGCAATGCTTCCTCACCACAGAACAGCCGGTGGCAAGTCCCTTACTAATCCACAGAGTGTATCAGGTGATGGAGGCATCACCGGGCCTGATAACATCGCAATGTTTCTGGCAGGATCAGGTTGAAGAGGCACCTAGTGGGTGAGGCCAGGCTAATGGCAGCAGATATCAGATCATGGCCTGTCACTGTATAAACCCTGGGCTTGTGTAATCCTCCGATAATAGACACATTTAGAACTGAGGATACTGCTGAAACTGTCAACATGCCATCCATTGCTGAGTTAATGAAAATCAATGTTGTGGGGGGTTGGGGGGTATGCAATGCCTGTGTATATTTGTGAGATAGGTATTAACCGTGTGTATGTGTGGATTCATCCATATCTATATATACACATGTGTGTCTGTGTTTGTGAGAACATGTAGGTTTATATGTACAGTATGTGCACCATACAAAGATTTTTGAGAGCATGTGTGTATGGCTCTGAGGATAGCATTCGCCTCTTGACCTGAGTGCCCGGCTGTGGTAATTCTCCAGTGTAGCGTATTACTTTCACGCCGACAGCAGTTTAAGTACAGAGCCCCCTACACTGGCGCAGTCCAAACACAGGTATCTTGGGATGCCTCCCACTTAAAACATGCAGTGGGAGCACATTAACATTTCAAGGTATTATTTCAAACGTGGGGGAAATTGCTGTTGAATATTTCATGTAGGCCAGTACCAGGCAAATCTATCCCTCTGTGGCTACGGCAGTCGAGGAGGTCGGGAGTTGGCGGTTTTTGGGGGGGGGGGGGGGGTTAGGGGGGGTTCGCGAAGACAAGACCTGCGGGAGCCGACCTGGGCATTTGAAGGCAGACTGGTGTATACAGTGCTGCTCTACATCAGTGTCAGAGGGGACCCCACTTTGAAGAGCAATTATACTACCACTACCGGCTCATTAATTAAACCGAGAATGACTAGGCTAATTTAGCTTTGTGACCCCGCAGAACGTGCTCACAGCTCGCTGAACCGCTCAGATATTACCCAATCAGTATTGCTTCCATGTACTGCTAATTGGTGATGTTGTTATGTCTACGGCTCAGTGTCACAGCTCGAATCTGGCCTTTGACTTCAATCACATGTCACGCTTTCCAATTACTCCCTGATGTACGCGACTGTCTGGAAAGTGAGAATGATTAAATATAATTTTGAAAAACCGAGGCATCTGGTTCAGAAAGGAACCCAAAAAAAAAAAAAGATTTTGAAATGTATTTATCCTTTGTAAAACTGACAAACTCACAATGGTAACATTGCTAATAATACTAATATATTGATAGGCCTATTCAGATGACACAGGATAAATCAAGGCGTTGGCTAAATTACACAATCTTTATTTTCTCAATATCTTAGAGACACTAAATGTTGAACCAGATAATAAATTGTATTATAATACTTGTAGCCTGTATTAAGTGAATTTGTGACTTCATGCTGAACAGACTGGGAGCTTCACACCCATATGTTCTGAGAGTTCCACCCCCTGGGCTATCTCCTCCCTTCAGGGCCGAGAGGACGGACCCTGACCCTCTTCGCTCCAAGGGGTCAACCACAAGAACCACACCCCCATCTGGATCCAGCTCTTCAGGGACTGCTAGGGGGTGTGTCAACTCCTAGTCTGCCACTTCAACCCCCCGCCTCAGGGTGTACATGCACTATTGTGCAAAAGCAATCATTCTCACCCCCCCACCTCCCCTCTCTTTGTTTTGCAAATGGCCTCTCCCACATCATTTTACATACACACTCCAACCACTGAGCTCTGGGGACCATCCAGGAAGTAATTGTGGCTTTTGTGCGTGTGGTCCCCCCCCCCCCACACCCCTTCTTCCTCAAAGGAGCCGCGCCCCCTTGTCAGCTGTCATCATATAACTGCCTGCAGACCCAGGGGCCTAATGACAGGATCTATAGTACATGAAAACACAATTATAGCCCTTGGTTCAATTGCTACTGTGTGAATGGCCTTTAAAAAGGGGAAAAAAGGAAACATGCTCCCTGTTCGAAGGCATATAAGTGTGAACAATAACCCCTAAATCACAACCCATTAAATAAATAGAATGTCATTTTGAGTCTGAACATTTTAAATACACCCTGTTTAAGTCACTCTCCCTGCATATGTGTTATGCTAATTGTAGGTCGTGTTTGACGCAAGGAGATTTGTGACTGATATGGATACATCTGACCTTGTGGAGCAGTGCTACTTGCTGTTTTAATGAGTTAATATGAGTGCTGGCAATGGCGCTGGCATATACAACCCACACATGAGCCTTGTTGTTTCTAGCGGCATTTCATTATCTTTGACGATGTTGTTTTCATGGCAATATTTTGAAGCCACATTAAGCATCCATTACAAGACGCTGCAGGAAACATGTTGATGGAACCTGCAAAAATATCCACTGCCTGGGCTCAATATTGCAAACCCCGACATGCTTTACATTAGGTAGTCAAAATGGCAGAAGAGGAAAGGAGAGGCCTCGCACCATCTTTTTCAAATGGGAACAGTGACCCCCAATGGACGATGTGATGCAATCTGGCAAAGGGTTAACACAGCATCATCCACCGCCTCCTCATGTATATGGTGCAATGACTCTCAAATGCAGCAGGGGTCAGTGTTGTATCACAGCAAAACCGAGCAGAGAACAGGAAAGCTGTGGCTGCAAAGATCACATCTGTCTCACTGACACCACTAATCCCATTTAATCCGTCTGAGTTAATGTCCAGCTTTGCTAGTCGCCAACCCCCCCAGGCTATGAAAACAGGGGCAGGGGCCTCGGTAGATCCCATTAATGTAGTGACCCTAATGGGCTAAAGTGGCAAAGATGACACTTAGACACTTAAACGTTCAAATGCTGCCAAGCAGGCGAGCACTTGATGGCAGCCATGCAGGGACACACATAGTAATGTAAACTCACATGCTTAAATACACAGAGACACATCCTGTATGTTTACAGTATACAATAGAGGAACATACAGAAGCACAACACAAGCATATAAATGAGATGCGCTGCACATTGGTACACACATGAGAAAACACATTCTTCAAGCCAAGCAATGATAAAATGGAATCTAATTAAATAGGTGCTAATTGAAGCGCTAATTAACTAAAACAAATTGATGCAACTGTCACAAGAAGAGAAGGAGGCATTTGTAAACGACGGCGGAGAACAATAAGAGTGGAGCGTAGCAGCTTACTGCAGGAACACATCAGGATACAGCCCGGCCTCTCTATTGTCTTACGCCCTCTCAGGCCTGTCAAAACATACAGGCCTCCAAACAAAAGACCTCTCACAACTACAGGAGGCTTTCTCTTTTCAGTGAAGGTTCAGGACTGCTACCCACTTCCATTCTCCCTAACAAACACCAGATCCCCACCTCCATAGAGCTTCCAGCACAACACTGTACCGTGGACCGGGCCCACTCCCTCATACAGCAGCAGCCAGGAAACTTGACCCTCACTGTACTAAGTTACAGGCCTGCTTCTGGATTTAACTGATATGCGAGTTTTAAGGCCATTGCCATTATATTATACTGAGACTATTCATTTTCTCTAATATTCAACATATATATATATATATATATATATATATATATATATATATAAAGTGGTCATTGTAAAGCCAAAGAGGTACACCACTTCAGTCTGTGCTCCTGACTTATTTTTGTAGGCAAGTTCTGACAATCTGTGAAACAGCCAGGACACTAATAACGCTTTAAACTCACACTGCTAAAATTGGTGACCCACCATGTCTATTTAATGCTTGGATGAAACACTGGGACAGATTGTTATTTTCCATTTTAGTAAATGTCCCATTGCAACAGTGATTTAACACACTTTGTGAAAGCTTTTACATTTGCTGACATCTGCTGTCTGCTTGGTGTTTCCAGGGAAATTGTTTGGTACACAGGAAGCGCCAAAGCTGAGTAGAGCAGGAAGAGAGTGCCACATATAGTTAGATAGTTTATCAAAAGAATATCCGAGATACAAAGTGTCATTATGGTATTCACCACACTGTGATATGAGCGATATGAACAAACAAATCTCAGACCTCTCAAAGTACAGTTGAGTTGGTTTGTTAGAAATGAATGAGACATTTAAAACGCTCTTGAACTGCAAGGCAAAGATAAATGGTCTGTTTTTTTCAAGTTAAAGCCGTAATGTCAAGGGTGAACTATAGTGATGAGCTGGCATCTCATACCTATACCCACTAAAAGGCCCATATTGGATGATTTCTATAGCAGTCTGAAGTGAGATGAAAGGCAGCTCAATCTGAGGATCTGGGCTGAGTGACCTCATTTCTAACACTTTGTTCTGTTTCCCTGAACTGTGGTTTTCAGTGTCTGTTAAAGGCTGTTCAGGTTCAAAGCGACAGTGTGCTTCCTGTGACACCTCCAATAACAAGTAGATTGTTTTTCTGTTTAAAGTGATTTCCATGCAGGTGTACAAACTGCACTTGTACACATCCTCACACACATAACCCTGTCTTCTTCTTTCTGTTTGTGATCTTCTTTCTTGTTTACATCTTTGTGATAAGCCGGGTTGGAAAAAAAAGCATCTCACAAATAAACCTCACTTCACTTGCAGCTCGCACTATGATGCACTACACAGTAGATTGCGTCTGCAAGAGGAACATGACCCCAGGTACCGAATATTTCCTGCAGCACACATTTCCGAACTGTTCCCTAAACATTAGAGTAATATACACCACAATGATACTGTAAATCATAAAGCAGGAGGTGTAATAAAGTGTCTCTCCCTGCCGTCTGCTCTAGTTAAACATCTACCAGGGGCAATATATCTGTTTCTATAGCTACAGATTCTCCAGTAGATGCAAAACTGGAATATGATGCAGCTTGGGAGGTCCCACTTTAATAAATTAAGTTAAAAAAAAGAAAGTATTCACAATTAGCCAGCAAGAAATAATGTCCTGACAAACGTGTTTTGGCTAATACTTGCTTCCTAAACCTAATGACTATACTGAAAATAAATTCTGTACCATAATGTAACTGTAAAATTAAACACTGAAATAATGCTCTGACTACATTCAGCAATATCATATAACACACAGTACATCCAGGAGCAGTTTTTCCTCGCCTCTGTTGCCTAGTTCAATCCCAGCATGCAATAGCCCCAGCTCCAACAGAGCATGGCTTTAGATCCCTGCTAATTTAATGTTCCCAGACCTAATTGTCCCCGGAGTGGTTGCACTGAAGTAGCCCTGCTGTATCTCAATGACTATGGCTTGTTAAAAGTGATGGGATGTGTGTGTATACATGTATGTGTATAGCCCTACAGTACAGCAACCCGGCCAAGCACCTTACATGGCCTGACATTAATCACTGTTCACTGTCCCATGCAATATTCACCTGGCTAAGCACAGCAGGCGCAAAGGTTGTCTGGGTTCGGCCGTTCTTTGTCATTCGCTTCCCTTTATTTCCAGTTCTATTTATGTCTCTCTCTCTCTCTCTCTCTCTCTCTCTACTTTTCTAAGGGGGTTAGCAGGCTGTGGCTATAGCCCTGGGGAGAGAAAAGGTGATGGATCTCAATAAAAAATCTGGGAGGGCTAAATATTCCTAGAGGACACAGTTTAACTAACCAATGACATCATTTTACTTGTGTCCCCATTGAATTCTGTAGAGATATTTTCTGTAGATCACATTCATCACAGTCACATTTAAAATCCTGTTCTGGATTTAAAAAAGGATCTTTCAGTGTATCAAGCCATTCATCTATGGAATTTATATCTATTTTGACAGGCCGGTCATAACTTTACAGGAATATCTGCCACTTTCTGAGTTTGCCAACTCTCCAAATCCAACTTTCTGGAGCCAGCTCAGATTGAGCCCCAGCTCCAAAGCGTCCCGTGGGACCGGAGCAGCGGTCACAAAATCCTTCCACACCCTCCTCCCCCCCGCCTCCATTTCAACACCGGTGGGACTGTTCCCTCATCTTTTCCCAGCCTTCCCCTGGCATCCCCGGGCAAAGTCAACAACACCGCCAGCCCCAGTGGAAACCCGTGGGGACGAGTTTGGCTCCTCACACTAAATCCACTGTGGTCAGGCCGTCTGCTGAGCAAAAATAGATGGCATTTAGGAAAGTTGAAAACGCACACCGAGAAAAGGTACGCGCTCCAACACACTTGTTCATGGAGGAAAATCATCACAGGGAAGAGAGAATGAAAGGCTACTGACATTTTTGCCACGCATCAGTTGTCACCACAAAATGTAACGTGCAGAATCCTTCCTGATTTGTTATCTATAGGATGTCTTCACCTTTAAGTGACTCTAACTTATTCATGATCAATACCAAAAAACTCAAATTCACTTACAGTAGATTTTTGGTTGTCAAAATTCTCTTCCTTCATGCATTTTAATTAAAACTCTCCTACAACTGGATTACCCAAACAGCTGTTTGCTCAATTCCAGCAAGTGTCTTGTCTTCCAACACATTTAATCTAAAAAGCCATATTTGTAAGCTACAAATCAATTAAATAGAGAAGTGTTGTTATTTGAACATTTATTATGGTGATTACATTACATCTACACTAAACATCCTCTCTCTGATCTCTGCTCTAATTACATATAGCTGGCTCACTATTCTCTGCTGGGAAAATGTGAGTTTCATATTTATGTCTGCTACTACGGCTACTACAGTATATGAAGTGCTGGAGGCTCATCAAATGTGCCTGTAATTCCTTGGTCAGCTATTGAAGTTAATGAAGTCATAAATTACTCAGGTCCTCTTTTAAACATTCATAATTTGTAGTTTTATATTTGAAGAGAGTGGCTCTAAAATGAGATGTCTTTCTTTTGAAAAGTGGCCTTGTGCGCTGGAATTTCTCTCACCACATTAGAGAAACAGCGTTTTGAGGGAATACAGTCCACACACATTCAAATCCATGGGACAGCTGGGAAATGGTTATGCAGGGAAAGTATTCTCGCCCTTTCATCAGGCGCTGGTATTGAAGTGTCATGTAGCGAGGCAGTAAAGTGCTTTAAAAGAGATGTGTAACTGTGTGCTGGGGGAAAAAAAAGTGTATATTTTTTCTAGAGAAATATATACATTATATTATCAGGAACGCCTACACCACCTATCAGCACCAACATGTTATTTATTCAGTCCTGTATGTTTGTGTGTGTGGTTGTATTACAGCATTATATACAGCTATCAGTTATCAGATACAAGCAATAACCCTACTTTGTAAGAAAAAGAACTGACTTTGCTCAAAATGCAAATGATCACATTACTTTCCAATATATGCAATTTGTCGCCAAGGCAACGAAAATCTCCAGGGTGCTTCTCATGTCAGCAATCAACTTATTAGAGTGGTTATCAGATTTTTATCCTCATAATTGGATACCAAAATGTTTTGAATTGAAGTGGTCATATTGTCATTTATCTCTTCTGCACAGGCATGCGTGTGTTCATCTTCTAACTTTGTCTTTGATGTGGTTAGGACAATTATCTGACGTGTGATCGTGCATACGTGCTCTTGTTACGAACCGCTAACTAATTGATCTGTCAAGGTCTATTACGAGTCACGCTTCTCCACTCATCTCTTTCTTTGCGCGCTTCCATACACGTGCACACCCTCTCGCGTGCGATGTGCCTACAGACACCTCTGCCGCATACCTCATTATCCTCTCATCTAATAATGCTCTTTGTTAAATTGCAGTGTTAATCTGAGTAACAGGAGTAAAGGCCTTTTCTATCACGTTACCACTTACAAGCTTTTCAACCCCGTAATTACATCAAGGATTTCACATTTTTAGGCTGATCTCATTACGAGTGCAACACTAGATACTGTTTCAGTTCCTCAATCAACTGCAACTTTACAAGCAGAATATAGTCAAGTGAGCAAAAGGTGCTAAGTCTCAGGAGGATGGGTGGAACAAATATGGCTTTGTGAAGTGGATTCAGGCTCCTGAAGCCTAAATAAGCTTCATTTGGAAATATTGATGTGAAATTGTTGTGATATAGTTGCTGTTTTAATGGTTTTCTGTCTAGACAACAAGAATCTGGAATTGTTCGACTTAAAAATAGGCCAGCAACATTAAATTGGAGCTCAGTGACTCGGCCAGGATGACTCAGGTGGAAAGGATTCACCTTGATCTCCAGTTTAAATGGACTGGAAGCAGGTTTAGCCGGGAGAGATATTGTCTGCCGGGTGTCTCCTAAGCAAAGCTGCAACCACTCAGGGTCGCTGCTCCCCAGATAACAACCAGCCAATCGCTATCAGTCATCCTGATCGCTCGCCCGTCTCCCGATGGGCAGCGGTGCTCTTGCGTCTATCGCGGCTCTCGGGTCGCCCCTGAACTATGCTCCAGCGCACCGTTAATGCCCCAGCTAATCTGATCTGTCTCCGGCTGGCTTACTGCTTATAAACACACCTAGATATGAAGCCGGGGAAGTAATCCTGAAGCAGTTACAGTATGACGGGGCATGCAGGATACTGACATCATGTCCACAGGCAGGCCTGATAGAGAGAGGGATTCGCCTCAGGGAGGGTTGGAATAATAGAGTGAAGTGTGCAGAGATGTTTTCCTATACGACTTTGTTACAATAGTGGGGTGTGAGTGCAGTGGAGAGTAGAGCCCAGCACTAATGGACAGGGATAGTGATGTAATGTGCATGTGTGGCTATCAGTGTGTTGCTTGAGCGAGTCAGCATTATGTGTTATTCATGACTCCCATTTGAAGCATATTGAAGGTCAAAGTCATGTTGCTGGGTATCTTGCTAGCTGCTTTCCTGATATGTTACAGCAGAGAATGACAGCTAAAAACAACAACTCGAGACAACAACACATCAGTGTATTATATTTAGAAATAGTAAGTGAACTAGCAATGACCTGATATAGTGATATTTACCTATTTTTCCTGTCATAGACGTGCGAGTCTTGTGTTGGTTTGACGTTGGCTGGGTAAAGGAGCAAACTGACAGTGTGTTGGTGATAGTTTCAGCAGACACTCACAGAGGTGAGCTAATAATGACTGAATATTAATTTCAGGGTGAACTATTTCTTTAAGGAATGACTAACCCATTTAAAAGAGTGTCATTATAATGATTCTGAGTGGTGAGTTTCTGAGTTTTTAATGCTGCACCCTGCTGTAGATAAAAAATTAAAGTGAAACTAATTATTTTGATCATTGTTTCAAACTGGTTTACACTGTTGGTTCCAATTCAAACAATTTGAACATTTATCCTCAAAAATCTCTCTGACCTGCATGTGTGACTGCGGGAGAAATATCTCTTGACAGCAGTGTGAGGTGTGAGAAGAAGAGGACAATAGTTCCTAGACCTTATTGAGCACATACACACAGTGTGTCACTCCCACACAAACGCACAGCTATGCCTGATGTCCTGAAGAGTCTTTGAATTGAATCAAATGCTCCCCTGTGACAAACCCTGCTCAGACATGGCAGCGCCTGTCCTCCGGCGAGCTTCTGGCACCCCAGGGTGCCTGGAGGAGACCAACACACCACCTCGTCTGTGGGTTCATAGTGTGTTACATACAATAGGGACACCTCCTCTGACTGAAGAGACAGCAAAATAGAAAGAAGTATGGATGAGGAAAACTAAAGTGGACAGTAAGAGAGCAGGGCAGCCTGCAGGACAAAGCGTCAAGTGATACAGTACACTGCCTATGACTGTACACCACTACACTGTGTTCTGTTGACAAAACACAATTTGTCATAACATGGAAATAATTGTATATTGCACTTGATGTGACCCCTGAAACACTAGTTTTCAAAGCTGCAAATAAGCTCCTAACATGTATTTGATATCAGACTGTGGGAGAAATCACAGCTATACATCAAAACTTGATTTAAAGCTATGATGATGTTTGGTGCTGCATTTCTTTCCTTTTTTTAGTCCTACAAAAGTTTAAAGTCTATTTATGTATGCCCGCTTACTAGAGCATAACCCCTAACATATAGGTCTCTTGATGGTGGGAAGAAACCCACGCAAACACCAGGAGAACATACAAACCACTGTGATGAATGAGTGTGAGACTAAACATGTACACGGTACTGTTAAGCCAGCAAAGAATATGAACTGTGAATACTAAACAAGTACATGATGGTATCCACCGCCGCTGTTGCCAAGGATGTTTTTTTTCTGTGGCAGATAAAAACCACAAAGGGCTCCTCATCAAACCCCAGTCCATCTGGAAGCAGCCGTGCTTTATGTGCATGTTTTATTCAATCTATCCGAGACACTTCATGTGCATGATAACATCACAGCGGGTGAGGGCAAAGTAACAGTAGATATCTCTATCCTCCTCTCCTTAGCTCTTATTCTTTTTTCACAAAGCACTTGAGCTCTTACACTACATGCCTACTGCAGTCCCAGGTTTGAAATGAAATTTTGAAATAAACCTTTATTGATGCTGTGATCAATGTGAGCTGCTCTGAATAACAACAGGTCCTTGAAATGTGGAGGATGAGCGGACGGAGACTCATCAACACATCAAAAGAGAGTTTGAGGGAGCAAGCACTAACAGTGAATCTATCAACACGTCCATCCCCGTCGCATAAGCCGAGGAAAAGTACCCACACAATGCCATAGAATTTAAACAATTAAACTGCATACAGACTCCCAGAGAGGGTCCATAGAAGGCCGGTTGGGCCACAGGTCCTGCCAGACCCTCAGCAAATTTAGGTAGGCTACTCAAAATAGTGGTTGGGCACAGGCAGTCATGTTGTAATGTGTCCTAGCTTGCCACACATGCAAACATTCCTATTTGGCAACAGTGTGTAAATCATAGCTGATGCTTAAACTGTATTTATGGGAGTCTTTTACAGAGCTTGTAAGAGATGGATTATTGAAGGTGGGTGTGGTACAAAAAAAAGGGGGGTGGGGGGGGGGCAGGTGTGGTGCCTTCCTCAGACCTCTAACACACACGAGCACAGAGACTCTGTTCTGTTCAGCTTTCTAAATGCTTATTAAAAAGGTGCAGATCAACTGCTTTATATTTCATAGTGTTATCTATAATTTATTAGTTATGCAACGCAATCATGTCAAGAGCCTCGTTCATCTGCTCTGTAATTAGAACAGGAATTGGATGTTGTTGTTTCACACACCATTAGGTTAGCTCTCTAAACAATAATACTGTAGTTGGGAATTGGGAGTTGTAGTTATGTATTAAAGACAGGCTTCAGATCTTTGTAAGCAGGGAACTAGAAGCTGGGCAGGCTGAAAGAGGTTTTAACAGCATGATCTCAGACAGTGAGCGAGTCGAACAATACTTCAACCAAACACTGAGATTAAGGTAAGAGTCTGACACAAGAAATAAAAAGAAGGGATTGGAAAGTTTAGAAGTGACTGTAAATAGGAGCAACGGGGAAACACCAGAGCCTAGACAGCAGGCTGTACTTCATACATCTGTCCAGCTGGGAAGGGAGGTGTCTCCAGTTATCCACAGATCACAGGACTGAGGTGTTTTTCAGGGTACTTTAACAATGCATGAGGTCAATGTGTCTTAACCAGCCCAGTGAACCAAAGCCAAAATCTCCCCTTAAGCTGCTGCAAGGTGCTGAAGAGACATTCATTACAGCCGTACAGTGACACAGAAAGCCTCTGACTGAAAACAATGTAGCTGCTGTTGTACTGAGGGAACATAAATGCAGTTTTGTGGGGTTGAGGGTATAACATCATTCTCACCCTGAGTTGACTGCTTCAATCTGAAGTGGACCGAAGCCAGGTTTTTCACTTTGCTAACTTTCTCTCTGCACTTTCAAAAAGACACGCTCATAAAAGCATTCTGTTTTGGGTAATAACAGTAAAATACACTCCAATCTGAATTTAAATGCATTTGTTAATACATCCCCTACAGCCCTGTATCTGCATAAACAAATAAATACCTACTTCAGTAGTCATGAAGGAAAACAAGAATGGGATGTCAGGATAAACCCACCTGAAGGCATCGCACTAGCAATCTGTTTATGAACACACACTCTTTTGTTAGCAGACTCATCAGTGTACTAGTCACATATGTTACATTTTATTGAGGTTTAAATCCTTGAGATGAGTGATTCCTCCTACAATAGTTCCCTGGCCTGCAGCTGTAATGTGTGTGTTTTTCTTTTGTTATAGCGAGCATAATGCACAAAGCATCCTACAGAAGCACAACAGCCCCATATTACTCACTCAGTCAGTACAGCGTAAAGTAGAATATCAATTAAAATGTTCAATGTAGCCTACTGTTGTGTGTCTAACCTCAGTACTGTATGTGTCGGTTGTGTGTTTTACTATAGTAACACTGCCGAGCCCAAGATACAGCTGAACTCCATTCAAATTTAGTTCTGCATAAAAATGTGACAACAAGTAAACCAGTGTGCCGTTCAACAACATTATATTGTATTTATCTACAAAACACTAGTGGGCAAACTTCCTACATATATCTCATGTCTTCTCAATTATAGATCACTTTCACACTAGATTAGATCCCAGGATTATTTGCTTCTTGAAGAAAATCAGGTTAGTACTGAGGTTGGAAAATTGGCATGCAAGTGGAACAATGTGCAAAAGCTTGCTTAAATGAAAGAGCTGATCCCGAGCATGCATTTCAAATTTCTTTTGGCAGGTTTTATACAGTGTGAACATACGGGTTTTCTATGAATGATGCTTGATATCTTTGGCTAAATGTTGTTGAATGCTGTCTCTGTTTGTATTTCAGCTTTGTGTAAATTGTAATTATTGTTTTTATTTTCTGTATGTTCTATATTCAGGTTGGCCTTGGAAAAGAGAGTATGTTCTCAATGGCCCAGAGATATTCCCAGGTGGATATACTATATGTAAGAAGCAGTAAGAAATGTAGATGTAAAACACTATCAACACAGTAACATGTTAAATATCACTGCCAATGCAAAATCAAACATGAAATAGGAGATATCAATAGTAGAAAAAAGAAAAAGCTAAAAAAAACTAAACAAGACTCCGACCACAAACCTGGTAATTATTAAATATCGGCCACATCTATTAAAATCAAATCTAGTAAAGGAGGCTGAAAGTAAAAGGAAGTTACTGTAGAGCTCAACATCACCACTAACCACAATTTGACATATGTAATAACTAGGAAATTAGCAAAAGTCCCTTATGACAAAACCTCTGCACAATCACATGGTGCATTATTGGAAATGATTTGGACTTCCCCTTCAAGGAAAATAAGAGCTTTGTTTCTATTTCAAAAACAAGTTTCTATTTCAAAAACAATGAAAATCAAGAAAGTGTTTAAAAAAAAAACAATATACACCATCTTCAAAATGACTGGGTCAATATTAAGTCAATAGTAGACAGCTCCAGACAGGCTATCTCTCTACTCAGCCTTTAACAGGTACTCACAAAAAGAGGATTTGAAGAAAATGATTTTCTCCAAAGTTGAACACTGTGATGTGATTTGATGGTGCACTGATAGAGGGGACTTAAGTGTCTCATGTGAAGAGAAGTTATCTCTTGGCAATCTCAACACTATGGTACAAAGTCCTGACTCTCCTTGTTGATTTTTCTGCTTCAAAATGAATGTGGAGCAGCAGCCAGATGACTACAACGTGTATATTTTAAAGAATAACTGTGAGTCGCCAAAATAATAGTCTCCCAAAAAGACTCAAGATGCAAGAAAGTACTCACAAAGATGTAACACATATAAAAGAGTCCATGCAACCTACATGTAACCTTCATAACTTATGCTGTACTGATGTTCAATGAGATTTCCTGACGTGATATATAAAAAAAAGCCACTGAGGCAGAGACTGACCATTTTGTTCTTCTTGGAGTACGTCTTCTTCAGCAGCCTCTCGTTCATCCTCTCCTGTTCCCGCTGGGCGTGATGAAGGAAGCCATTCTCCAGGGCGTCCACGACAGGCTGGACGTTCTCCTCTTCCTCCGCCGCCTGCTCTTCTTCTTTCTTCTGGAGCTTCGCTACCTTTTTCTCCTTCCACCGCTCATTCTTCTCCTGCGTCTTCACCACACCCGTCTTCCTCTGCAAGGAGACAAAAAAGAATACATGAGAAACTAGATGCCAACAGATGAGAAAGTGTGTGTGAGATAAAGATATATACAAGTATGTACAGTATATATGTATGATATATATGATATATGAACCGTGGATAAACCTGATATTGTGGTATGGCCAAGTGGATACGATATAACCTGTTTCACAAAGTCTTTACTTTTGATATAAAAAAAACAAAAACAACACAAAACCCCTGCAAAAAAACATAAAAACAAACTTTACGTATTCCTTTAGAAATTCTACACCCACACACACACTGACATAGATACTAATGATTCCACAGTGACAGGACAGATTTAGTGCTCTTTTGTGTCAAGGATTTCCTGAAAAACATTGAAACAATTGTACACAAGGTGATGACATGTCTATGAAACATGATACTTCCGACAGAACAAAGCGGATAGATATCTAGATGGATGGACAGAGTGGCAGGAGATGAATGTATAAAATAGAAAAAAAGGGGGAAGGGGTGTCACAGCTGGCAAACAGTCAAGCACGCAGCCTCTTTCAGTGGCTGGCTTACACAAAGCAAGCAAGCACTCGAGTAGAGAGCGGCGATGCTCACTCTCCCTCTGAAGTCATCTTTAATCCTGTCAACAGCAGAACAATGCCTTACTGGAGCCCATAATCACTTTATGGCTCAGATATAATGAGCTTATGATATGAAGTGCTGCTTTAACACACACAGGAGGAAATACAGTCGCTCTACACTTAGACTATGACCAAGCAATTTCCCCCCCTTTAACCAATCATTCCTTTCATGCTTGGGTTATGGCCTGTATGGAGCTGGTGTTTGTTTATTGGAGTCAAACACTGTTTGTAACTGCCTGAAGTATCTCACTCTGTGGTTTTCCTTCGCCCTCTCCTCTATCTCACTCCTTGATCAGAATTGCGCAGGCATATGTAAACGGCACCATACTGTGGCTGGGCTACTGTTGCTAGTGAGAAATCAGCTGCTGTGGTATGCTAAACTCATGCTGGAGCCTCAGTGTGGTAAACAAAAAACAAATGATTAAGTAATGCACTGACCAAGCATGTTAGCGTAATCTGGTTCCCATCATTTGCAGTGCTATGACACACCATATGGCATTATGCTACCATGTGGGAGTTACCATAATTACCAGTTGTTCAACTCTGCTTTCAAGTTGTAATTGCAAGCAAAAAAACTGGCATTTTTCTGAAACCTTGGATATATTCAACTTGGCACTAAATAAAACAAAAGTGTTTTTAAAAAGCAAACTAACACTGGTGTGCAATGTTAACCAAAGTCTTTGGTTCTTACACTGATGTTTAATTATCTCTTCTGTTCTGACTCCTCACTGAAGAGTTACTCCTCATCTTTTGCCATATGTTTAAAACATTTTCCAGCATTTCCAGCTCACTCTGAATGCACTTACTGTAAATTGCTTAGGACAAGAGTGACTGCCAAATGAATGTAATAGAATCTAATGGGTTTGGCTATACGGACCAATTTTTTACTTTCAAAAGAACTCTGTGATCCCATTGCTCATTAAACAGATGGAATTATTCAAGAACACTCGATTAGTAGCTATTGATGAGGCGTTTTGTTAGCAAACCATTTGTTAGCTATTTATACAGTATTAAGCCCTCTACACATAATCAGCAGCAGAATCATTTTGCAACAGTATGAGGAGAGATTAACACCAATGCTGAACCTTTCAATGGCAAATGGCACTCTAATTATGTATTTATTTATCTATATTTTTGAAATCTTCAGCATTACTGATTGTATACTGTATCATTCATGGAACCTGCACGGCAACCAGCTGACACTTAACTGCTCTACAACATGCTACATTTAAAAATTCAGCTATTTTCTATAAGACTTATATCTAAGTGTCTTAGATCATCATCATCTGTGATGTGAAAACATTCAATTTCCACAAAGTGTTAGGAATGAAGCAGTGCCAGCATGTGGTTTGAGAGTAGTTTAGGCAACTTTGTTAACATTTAGCAGTGGTGCAGCAAACAAAAATGAGTCATGCTGCACTGAATCGCTCAGTCTGGTGCCACTCTGGCCTGCCTATTTCAATTCCCATTTCACTTGATTTTTAGTTGTAAAAGTATATAGTCTGCTATGCTATTATCCTGCACTGCCCTGTGTACAATGGAACAGCTAAAAATGAGTTTGACTTGGGAGTTCCTGACTGACAGGTTTCTGCTCTGCTCTCAGATGGTTTGTGCAACAACACTGTCAAATTCCCCCAACCAACAGAAGGCTAGGCGTAGTGTAGACCAATGAAATGATCCCTGCCTCCTTGCGGACATGTTGGCTTTACTTCTTACTCTGTAACTGGGTTCATCCACTCCTGCCCTACAGCACTTTATTAAATGTACTTCCCTCGCTTTCTTTATGACTTTTGAAATGAAAGGACAGTTAATATATACCAGTGCCTGTACTTTTGACTATAATAGCTGTAATATAGTAGGTGTGTAGCACTCTGGCCCCACATCAGTGTGCTAGAGGAGAAAAATGACGTCACCTTCAAGACTGACAGCAGAAAGTGTGGATGGACTGTTGGGCTCACATGAGGCAAAATCTTTTTCTGTTCTCTTTCCGCTCTGTAGAGCTCATGAAGGAGCACAGAGGGGTGTATTTCATTTGGTGTTTAGTTCAATTAAGAACAATCTTTCTCCAGATTCACTGAAGCTTCCTTTATGAACATAGCCAACATGATAAAAGCACACACACAGTGACGTACATGCACACCTGCCAGCCTGTGGAAAATGCTGCTGCCAGACTGTCTGCTTGTGTGTCGGCTGATTGAATTGTATCCTCCTTCTGGGCTTCTGCTGCCTCTTATTTCAACATCTCAGGCCCAAGTGGAGTTTGTGACATGCTGCTGGTTGGTAAAGCCTGTCGTGGAGGCCTGCATTTACTGTCACTGTGTCGCTGAACGACACACCGCGGGTTTGAAGCTTGAAGCTGCGTAGAGTTCAAGGCTGAGGGCTGCTAGGTCACATTTCAACATCTGTTCACAGTCAGCAGTGCCTGGCCTGACTGCAGTCAGCTTAGTGCTCCATATGAATAATTTAATTATTGGCTCTATGGGGGGGGGGTTAGTAGCCTGGTATCACCAGACCAGTTCACAATTGCTAATTGGTCTGGAACCTTTCAGTTAATTTTCGATTTCCAAGGGGTGTTATCAACAGGCACAGACTAGAATGCCTCTGGATGCAATTGGACAAACCTACAACCAATTAGAACAACAGAATGTATGACATAGGGCTGAGCAACTTACCAAATCCTGTAAGAAGTACAGCAAACACATCCTTTTTAAAAAAATACTGTTAAATACTACAGATTCAACAGACTGTTTGACATCAGCAGAAGCCATCAAAGTTGTTCATGAAAATGGCTCAACAGCACTACTCTGTCAGTCATTGTAACGGTTAGGTGAATGCCTGTGATTGGCCCGACCCAGGCCAGGTCGGCTGGATATCTGTCTAAATGAAAGGGGAGCCAGACACATCTGCCAGTACAAATAAAACATGAGCTTGCAGATCTGTCTGGTTCCCAGGCTAGGTTATCTTAGCTTGTGGCTAGACTGACACCTTTCTATGATGAGAGTTGCCCACATCGACCGCTGCAAAAAACTAACATATGGAAAAAAGGCAGACAAACAAAATGTTCACAAAATACTGTATGTTTCCATGGCAAAAAACTATTTAAGTCCAAACAAAACTACAGTATATTAATAAATCATTGGAGAGGAGGAGGGTAAATATCCTACAAACACTTACAAAAAACTGTTTCACTATTTGCCTAAACTATTTTGTGCTTCACTATTCTTTTTCTGTTTCTTTTCTTACTTACTGCTACATTCCCAGTCTCCCAAGAGAAGCTGTTTGGAAACACATGAAGTGTTACTAGTTATTAAATTTTCTTCTTTCTAGTTTTGAGCACAAAAGATACTCTCATTGAATAGCAAGCCTTTATGGTTCAAAACTTTATAGTTATTCTGTGAAGCTCAAATAAACAACAAGGTTGTGAATACTGATCATAAAGAATGGATCAGAGAAACTGACAAACTTTTAAGAGCGGCATAGTTTCCTGTGATATATGCTAAGTGAGGTAACCCATCTCACAGGCCGACAGCACTTTAACAGAAGGATTTAATGTCATTGCACTGACATCACACAGCAGCTCACAGCAGCACTTCTCACCCCACAAGGCAGCACATTAATTTCTCATGAGAGGCCAGACGGTATTAGCAGGCCACTTGTCATGCAATTCATTACCTGGAGAGCCGTCTTTAAAGAGCTGTTACCAGGACAAAGCGACTACAGACTGACAACAGAGGATGCTGAGAATGCAACCAGGTGTTTCCCCCCTTTTTAGACAGAGCTGAACCTCCAGTACAATAGAAACATGCCTCGGTGAACAAGCCCGCTGTGAGTGCTGGGATCAATTAAGCATCAACTTTGCAGAAATGTGGAGTCTTATTTGCATTCTGGCGGACGCCCTGCTGGTTATCATCTGCTTTGCTCAGCCAAGGTAGAAAACACACACAGTGATACATGAGGACTACAATGATTAGATGGGAGTTTGACACCTTCATCATTAATTCTATTAAATATCTGAAATGAGGATTGGTGTCATCTTTGCATATCCAGTAGACAGAGTGCAAATGAATGCCAGTTGTAGGAGATGAGCACAATCTAAAGTTGAAATAATATTTGTTATGATCCAAAAATGATAACCAATTAAGTTTTTTTATTGTGTGGCCTGTAGATTGATGTTTCTATTAAATCTTATTCTTCATGTTTAATAACTAATGTTCACTTTTTTTATTTTAACAGTCATAAAAAAGAAAGAAAAAAGGTTTGAACTCCTGTCCTTTAAATTAAACGACCATCAGACTTTGTGTTGCTACAAGTTCGTGTTACCTCAGTTGTAAGATTACGCCACTTGACTCTGATTAGATAACACATTAGAAGCTGAAGCTGTGACATGCACACCGCACTGATCCATCAACCTAACACTCATGCCAACCCTCTAATCACACTTTGGGTAAGGTCACCAGTAGGCTGCTGTAGTCTTTTACCCTTTAAAATCAGTGGCATGCACAGACACTGATAAAGTCAAATGGAAAATTCTCTAAAAGTGCAACTTAGATGGTTAAAGTATTACATTTTTGCAATATCTGTGATTTCTTTTCTATTTCATTAAATTCTAAAACTTTGTCTAATACAGCAGAAATATGGTTAAAACATTTTATAGGTCGTACAAAATCCAGTAAGGTAAGTACAATACAACACAATCTATTTGAATCATGTGAGCATTCATTCATGTCACTACTCTATCTGACACTCATGCTGTGTCCCCATTTCACCCGAAATGTAAACTGCCTAGAGCACAAATAACAGGACGTGCCACAAAATTGGCATGGGAGCAAACGACTGAAATTGTGCTTCTGAAAACTCCAGAGCAGCATCACCAGAGTTACACTGAGACTTTCAGACAAGCTCTTCAAACAATCAAATCCAAACAAACAGTGACTTGACCTGAGCTGACGATACGCAGCGGTGCGGTCGTCTCCCCCCCCACACCCCGCTCACCCCCCTCATGTGCCACGCATTACTCATTCATGCTCCATTCAACGTCAGCATGAATCCCCTTTTCCATTCACACAATGTTGTACTGTTTAAACATGAAATATGAATGTGTATTTGGGCAGAGGCCCTGACGTAACATTACCCTTCTAAAAAGCTCTGATATGGGTCAGCTTCGGTTTTTGTCACACGACTTTCACTCCTTTCTGAAGTTTGAGTGATTCAAAGTGTTCAATGAATGACTGTGTGTCACTTTGAAGTTTTTATGTCCTTGCCGTCCCTCTGTGACCCCGTGTATAAAATCTCAGAACAAGCCACTGCTGCCATGTACGGTGCACATCAGTTGAAGAGCCAAAATGCTGCTCAATTTAGTCTTGTTGTCTGCCAGAATTTTGGCTAATCTTATTTTTAATATCTGAGCTTGAGCATCATAAACCAATTGGACTTAGATAGGAACATTTGTCTTGTGTCTTTGGTGCTCTATCAGTAATAAAGACATTTTAATAGTCTAGCTGTGTCGTTTCCATTACATTTTTGGAACATTTCCACTTTCCAAATAATTGCAAAGTAAATGCATCTTGGCTGCCAGTAAATATACCACATTTGCATTCAGTGTAAGAACTAGATCTTGTACATTAAAAAAAATACTTTTTATATTATGATGTTATCTATTCACCCTCAGTGCCACTGAAACTTTAAACATTTCCCAGGTGTCAATTTTAGTATTTCGGTCCAAAATGAAGAGGAATGGACATTCAGTTCTATAACCTTTAATTACACAAAGTGGTCTGAGTGGTGAATCTCCTCATTGTACTCCTGTTCAGCTCGGGGCACAAGTGTGACAGTGACCAAAAAGTGGAGAAGTGTGTTAGGATATGACGAGCTGGAGGGAACAGACGAAAAGTGGAGAGGAAAGAGGAGAGGATAAGGAGGACGGACAGAGAAACAGAAACAGAGATAGTGCAAGTGAGGGGAAGCAGTGTGGAGGGAGGAGGAGGGGAGGAGGGGGGGGGGTCTCAGCCTGGAACAGGAGAGACCGCTCGACTGGTTTGACCCGACCACGTTACCCTGGCAACAGTACGGGAGAGCTTTGTTGCCGTTCCAGGCTGCATGGGGACTGGAGCATGTGTGTGTGTCTCTGTGTGTGTATGTGTGTGTCTCTGTGTGTATGTGTGTGTGTGTGTGTGTGTGTGGGTATGAGTGCATAAAATCCAACACAGGTTTCCATGCCGGCAACAATAAAGTGTACGGCTTTACGTGGTTATGCCGGGGCCTTGAGGTTCACAGTGGAAGCACACTCAGCTCCCAAAGGAAGGTTTATGCATTCTGCACAGAGGAATGTCAGCAACCCTGAAATTGCTTGCAAAGGGTAAGGGGGTCTTCATGAGGCATGCATAAACCAGAAGGCAAAAGGCACAAGTCTCACAAATGGAGCCTGGAGTGAAAGAAAATAGACAAGAGTGTGTAAAAGAGAGAGGGAGATAAAGAGAGATGGTGGTGTCTAATGCACATCATCACGCTTTCTCCACTGCAGTCTCCTCTTTCTGAGGCCAGTAATTATTTAAAAGACACAAAGAGCTCAGCGGGGTACACCTCCCTCGACATTAAGCGATGGCACAAAGAGGATAGCTGGCCCTCTTTAAGCTTTGCCACTGTCAAAGCATGCAGCAAAAATGGCAATGAATTACTTACTTAAAAAACTGCAGCGTAAGGTTTATTAAAGGTGCATCAAGTGCTACAAGAAAAGCCGGGGTATCTAAGGAAACAGATGTAATGTACCACACAATTGTAGAAAACAGTTATATTAGGGATTACTGAAAGATGAGATAAATATTTATACACTTCTAAATCGCATATTTTTGTTCTCCTGACTTGAATCAAACAATCAGCTTTGTAAAACCCCACTGTTAAGGTTTGGGAGGTTTATTCATCAACATCCTTTCCTGATGTTTAACATAATATCTACTGAGACGTATAATTCCCAGTTTAGACTATGAAACGAAAATATACTTAAACACAGACACTTAAAGTTCCTGTTTCAGTTCCGCATTACGTGCTGAAACTTTTTGGTTAAAAACCGCTTAAGTGGATGCAGACAGACGAGAGCGGTTTACGTGGAAGGCCAGGACGGAGCTAACGTAGAAAATCTGCAGCTGATGCTATTCTGTGCTGAGATACAATGTGCATTAAAGTCATTATATAATGTACATTAAGAAGGTCTTAAAACCGCTGCTTCTTTGTATTTATTTATATCATATGTATCATCATTGAATCTGCAGTGAGATACTGTGTAATTATTTCTGTGTTTCATCACTAGTATAGCATTGGTGCAAATGCATATCCATCAAACTTCAACAGGTTGGAGACACCGAGCTGAAGTATAAAAGCTAATTCCCAGGAAGCCTGTAACATCTGTCAACCGAGATGAAAAGTGTTTTCTAGTAACCCCGAGGTGAACGGTAACTTTCAAATGCTAAGTTGGTCTCTATCATCTTTCCGTGTGGCATGAATGCAGCAGAGCGGAGTCATTTGTAGCACCTTTTCAGCAGTGTTTAGCTCCTTTTTAAAGCTGGCTGAGGTGCCGCTCGCTAGATTTATTGCTCAGTTGTCGGACTGATTCTGTACGCGTTACGGCGGCTCTCGGCATGTCAGATAAATCACTCTCACTTGTCATGATGTAGACTGGATTGATTTACTCGTGTGGCGCTCGCTGGCTTTTATATTTGCGCGCGTGTGTGAAGCTACGCAGAGAGACAGCAAAGCATACACCTTCAGTCTAATGCTGCTGTCAGCGACATCAAACACACCTTTGATTAACTTAGAGCATACACTCATTTACCCAGCCTCCCTGCTTCACTCAAAGCATATAATCAGAGGGTTATTGCCTTGAAGAGAGAAAAGAGAGAGCGCATTGTGTGCCAAGAAGCTTATCAGGCTGTGAACAAGGGAAAGCACACATTTCTACAGTGATCAATGTTGCATAATTGGCTAGCACACAGATTAAATGAACCACATCCTTTTCACCTTTTGTTAATCGATGTGCTGTATTTTTCCTGTTCGTTTGACTTCACGGTTAAAGGCCTAATCTTTTGTGATGGTAAGCTAGTTTTTTGGCGGTGTTGTTGTATGAAGTGTGTTATGGGAGAGCGGGGAAATAGAACGGGAGACGTGAGGTGTTAATCTCTGGCGGGTCAGTTTGCCGCTACACTCATCCAGCTAACAGGAGCCAAACCGCAAGCAGGCTACCCCCAACCCCCCCCCCCCTCCCTTTACTTTGTCTCACTTTGCTTCTCTTTCTGCTTCACACTCTGTTGTTCGCTGTGTCGCTACGCTAACTCTCTCTGTTTTTGCAGCAGTGGATATAATGCTGAATTTGAATCGTGTGGGAGTAAAGTATCAAGATGATTTGTGGTAAAACTGTCGACTTTGGAGGCGATGACACGTGTGTGAACCCTGAGTCTGGATGTTTTCTGTAAACAGAATAATCATTCTCATATTTAATAAGCTGAACACACACATGCTCAGTGACATTTCATGTAGTATTTCACCCCAAACATCGCAGTCAGTAAAAAAAAAAACATCCTGATGCTATTAAAGAGAGAAAAAAATGACTTTTTTTATGTATGTATGTAAACTGTGAAATCTAGTTTGCTGTCAGCAATCTGCCACCTTCAAAAGAGGAAAAAAGTTAATAGGCAGTTTTGTACAAGGCGTAAGTCTCTCTGAGTCAGCGCAGAATCCCACCCCAGCAGTTTTACACCTTCTAACAAATCCCTTTTCCACCACCACCATGTGTGTCAGTTACCCTGTCAAAGATGAAAGGAGGAATAAAAGAAGACAACAACCTACTATTACAGTATTAAATCTAATGAGTGCACTACCTAAGCCGCATTGATGATACACTACAAATATCCTGAATGTGCTGTAGCTGCTGAAGAGACAAGGACAGTGACATTTCAGGTGCTCAAGTATCTTATTTTTCTGCAACTGAAAAATCAGCCTGCTGCTAAACTACAGGTGAAACATGTCTTGCTGTTTAATCTGTGACAGCCGAAAGAGGCCGTTGCCGTACTGAAAAAATATCTGTTTAAATCAGCTGCACTGAATCTTGGAAGGGAAGGCAGAGCGAGTGTGCAGTGTCAGGCTGTGGACAAGGACGCAGGAACATGAGGGATCTGCACTATTTGGATGTTTTTGATGAGATTTGGAGCCTGTCCTGTGTTTTTTCCAGTGGCTCTTGGCCTCCAGATTTTCTCTGGACCTGGGAATGCTGCTGTTGTGTGTGGGGGTGTGTGTGTGTGTATTTTGACCTCCATCCTGTCATTTCTCTGCCTTTCTCTCTCTCTCTCTCTGTCTGTCCCTCTCTCTTTGCTTTTGTCTGTCAACTCGTGACAAAATGAAACCTCCTGCTAGTTTATCTGTGTGATCTGTGTAAACATGTATTGTGTATGCATGGTTGTATGCACCTGTCATGTTTGTGTTCATTAATGAATACATAAAGTGTGTGTGTGTGTGTGTGTGTGTGTATCCTGAAATATTCCTTGAGCTGTGTGTGTTGCCATCTATGTGCATGCTAAGTATTTCTGTGGTAATGTATGCTGTTGTGTGTATAATATAATGCAGTCAATTAATGTTCAAGTGTTTATGTGTGTGTGTGTGTGTGTGTGTGTGTGTGTGTGTGTGTGTGTGTGTGTGTGTGTGTGTTATTGTGCATGTGAGAAAAGGAAAATCCTAAATGGTGTATGTTGCTACAAATGTGTTTGCGTAACACACATGTGTGAGGGCTGAATTAGCTCCTGGAGTGACACCATCTGGCCAGCGGGTGCTAAGGGGGGGGGGGGAGAATGGAGAGAATGCAGCAATAACAGGGCGGAGCAGCACAACAATAAACACCGGCTTTAAATCTGTTTAACAGCTCTGACAAACGCCCGGGAGACGACAGCGCAGAGACACACACTCACACACACACACACACACACACACACACACACACTCTGCGTTACAGGAATAAAAAGACACGGGGAGGCGAGACAAAGGAGGACAGATGGAGTCTGATCAAGATTCCCCAACATTTCTGAGCGCAGCGTGTTTTACGACTGCGTGTGATCTGTTTGCTGAAGAGATAATATGTGTGTTGCAAATGTTGTAACAGCTATTTATAACTATCACCAGGAGCTTACTGTGTGTACAGTGCACTAACAGTGTGCTTCATTTTCATACAGTACTCAGAAGAGTTTATATGTCAGCCACTTACTCGTCTATAATTCAATTCACAACTGTATGATAATTGTAAAATAAGTGCACGCTGGGACTACTACTGCACAGTGTGTGGTGTTTTATCATGGGGATTTATTATTGCCTATTAAATGTTGGGATGTAGAATGTTAGCTGTGCATGACTGTGCATGCTGTGTAGGAGTTCTAGCCCATGTACATACATGTTAAGCAAAGGTCAAGCAGTTTACAGTTTATATTGACCAGCTGATCACACACTTATGGTAAATATAAGATGCATCCGTTTGGTTATAAAACATTAGAAAATGATGACAATGAACAAAAAGTGTTGCGTCTGAAATAATGTGTTGATCATTTGCAGTAGAGTATATTCCAAGGCAAATAAAATGTAGTAATTAAATAAATGAGTTGAGCGTTTCTGTGGTACTAACATGACATGGGATGAAAAAATAGGAGCAGCTCATGTGAGTTCTGAATCAGCTGACACGTTGGCAGAGTTGGCCGTCGCCAATTGAGTGGTTTATTTCTGCTGTGGGATTCCTCGCTCTCTACTGCTGATCACTTTGCTGCAGCTGCGCCTGATGCGTCTCTCATCCCACTGCCACCCCAGCATGCACCTATGGGAGCTGTTTCTTTATGCCTCTACAGCTGTGTGTATGGATCTCTTCTTGTTTTAAAACTTACATTCTCAAGGGTGCAAGGCCAAAATAGATCAGTGCGTACATTTCCTCTTAATGAAGGTAAATATCATCTTAAGTGTGTGAATTGTCTCCCTGAATTATTATTATTAATATTATTATTATTAACTGCCAGGTTTAATACAAAAAGGGGGACACATTAACAAGATGTATGCTAAACAGAACAAAAAAAACAAAGCAAATATGGTAATTACTGAAAAATATGTGGTGCTTGAGGTGCAATGTAGACATTGTGTGCTAGCAGATAACACATGTCTCATCTGCCACAGGCTCCTTTACAGGCTCTTAAGTCGATTGTCTGACAGGAAAGAAGCATTCTGCAGAGGCCAATATGTCCTGTGAACCTCCCACCCATTGTCACAGGAAGCTCAGTGCTTTCTGCTCAGCCCACACACTGCAGCCCAAAATATAGCCGGGTGTCATTCCTCAGGTTTCTTCCTTTCCTTGGCTCTCCAGGGAGAGGAAGTGTTGCCTCGGCAACAGCTATTCCCATTGCGGGAGCAGAATAACAAACAAAACTCCTAGAAATGTGTAATGTTGCTCTCGCACTGTCAACAAATCAGTCCAACATATTTTCGTACCAACTGTCGAGCGTGTTTTTCAACGGGTAAAACTGCTAAAAAACACACCGGGGACGTTAATGGAAAATCTCTTCAGAAACAATCAACGACAAGCTTTTGAATACCAACAAACACTTTTTTTCCCGTCTGCATTACCCAACGCTTCACAGTTTGACAGTCATTCTCTCGGTCTTTTCATTACAAAGCCGAATCAAAACACAAATTACAAAAACAGGTTTTCCTTCCCACTGCTGACTAACTCCGGGGATGGCAGGACAGTTTTGACGTCAGCTGAATTTGTGAGCACACCCCGCTGCGAGCTGAACCGGTGTGAGGAGTCGGCTTTGTTGGCACAGCGGGAGTCTGACAGAGGCAGAGGAATCCCAGCCGGAGACGTCTGACAGGGGAAGAGAAAACCTCAGATGTGCCTGCATCCTCATATCTAGCAGTCAGAGCAACACGCAACACCTATCTCCAAAAATGAAAAAAAAAAAAAAACCCACAAAAGAGCAACTACACATATGATTTGAATGATTTTCTAGGTCTCATGGGTATACAAGTCAATGTAAAAACTTTAAGATGCAATTTAAAAACATGAAAATTGCTCAAATCTAAGTGACAAGGTTTTCCTATTCCAACCCTCAGGTAAACTGTTGCTGACTCAGCCGAAAAACTACTTGTACCCTGAAGGAACATTGTGAATATCTGCAAAGATGTGTGACTGGTTTAAAAATGACAGTGAACACCATGCAAAGCATTTTAAGTCTCTGAACCGGCCAATTATGAAACTTTTCACTATCTCAGAGTTGCTGGTTGTAGGTTGTCGAGGCAACATTGTGACCTGGGGACTGATGAATTCAACATTTTCATTCACTGAGAAATTCTGCTGGAAAGTTGCGTTATTTATTCTGCCGCTGACTGCCGGTGTGTTAGCATGAATTTTCAAAGACTCACAAATTCCCAGAGGTTTTATGTGAAGTCTAAGGTAAGAGGCTGTTACAAAATCTGCTTCCATCCTCAGCCTGCAACAACTTCACACTATTTCTATACAGTATATGTTGCACTGATTTACTATTGTGCTTAAATTAAGTAAGAAGAGTCCTGATTTTAAAATATGGTTAAAGTAATATTGGTTCAGTAGAGGCAGAGACAGGCTGATGTTTAATGGTCCAACTTCTAAAAACACTGAATCCTACATTTTCCCATAGTGCAACTTTGACTGGACTCTGCCTGTCTGTTGAGCAGCCATATCTTCCTAACGCCAGATGTTCTGTTTGTTGTTTTAAGCCCAACCCAAAATAATCCTGCACATATCTTTAGTTATTTTTTCAGACTGGACAAAGCTTCTCCAGAGTCAGCCTGTGATGAGTAAACCAAACACACACCATTAAAAATGATCACACGGACTTCCTTTTACTTTCTATGTTCATTAAATATTCCACTACAACACAACAACACAACAGTCTGATATTAACAGCAGCAAAATCCTGGGACACAATTGTCTTTTAAACCATGACAGCGATCTGTCTCTTGAAATAATAAAAGTCACTGAACTGTAGCCCAGCCCAAAAAAAAAAATCAGTTTGCTTGTTTTAACTATGACAGGAAGAAGAGGAGCATAAACACAACAGGCAAGAGAAACAAGGTCCAACTCCAGCTGATATTTGCCCTCCTGTGGTGTTGATTTAGTGACATTTAAAGGCTAATGTGTAATTGTAAATCTGGATGATGATGATGATGATGTTGATGATGGTTATAAAGACTACTGTTAAGGAGCTCTACTTTACTGGGTGATATCAGTGAGGTATTACAGGAAGGACGAGAGCAAAGGTTGACAGGCATCACTTCCGATCATTTAATGGCTATTCAATATGCTGCTGCTGCTGCTGCTAACGCTAACAGGTGCTACGTTAGCCACTGTTTTCTGCTGCCACACACACAACTCTACTGTTAAATCTGAGCCATCTCACTAGTCGGTAAATAACAAGATATGGATGAATGGCAGCTGGAAGAGTCAAGTCAGCCCAGGCGGTTTAAGTTAAAAATGTAGGGCAAAGTTCAAATCACCAAG